>NC_045796.1:70146586-70457836 GCF_009873245.2 Balaenoptera musculus | reverse complement strand
ACATAGGATCAAATCCAAATTTAAGCTTGAGCCCAGTGGTCTCCGTGCTCTATTGTTTACTTTTTTTTTATATTTTCACTGTTCAGCAGGAACTTTCTGCTCCATCTAAATTGTTCATTCCTCATTTTACTGCCTTTGTGACTTTGTTCAGAGGAGCAGTGTTACGCAGTGGAAAGTCAAATGGCTTTGGGTTCAAATAGGAGGTCCCCAACAATCAAGACAAGATTTTAGCTCATGCTTTGTCTGGGGTGAGGGCGAACCTTGGAGTTAGAGTCTAGACCAAACAGATTGAAGAGGAAGAGAATTAATTTTCAAAACAGGCACTGTTACGCTTTACTAACAATGAATTGTTTAATCTGAAGACTTGTGAGATCATAGGATTAAAAAGCGTTTAGTCTGTTTAAATGTCTGTTTACCCAGATTGCCTCTTAGGACCTCATCATTGCTATATAATACTTGTTCAGTATGACATTGATTTATCAGAAAATGTTCAGTTTTATTAAGCATTTGTTTAGGAAGACTGAGATATATGGTTAAATGGCTAAAATGAAACAGTTCTTTAAAAAATGAATTTCAAATATATGGATAATATATTCGTGTGGAACATTTGGCATCCTTATTGGTGCTTGACGTATAGGCAATGTTATGTTTTAAGTTTATCACTCCTAGATACAGATTTTACATTTAGAAAGAGGTAATCTAAATTTAAAAGCTGTAATTAATTGACTTGATCACTATCCCAGTCATTTTGTTTGTTGGTTTTCTTGGATTGAACCTCCCCTGCCCCACTCCCCTGCAGTGAAAGCGTCCTGATCACTGGACCGCCAGGGAATTCCCTGCGTGAAGATATTTTCTAGGAAGGGTTTCTGAGTGCTTGTCATAACTATTGCTCCTTAGTAATTCAGAATGAACTCTAGTATGTAAAACTGAATATGTTGGCAAGAATGAGTCAGACTTAGTATATTTAATATTGTGACCTATTTAGTGTTTCTGAAAAGGCAATCTGATGTTGTAAATGCTGCCTAAAGAGAAATTATTTTTAACACCAGAAGACCTTTGAGGATTTACCTATCTTGAATGAAAACACTTGTGGTGTTTGGTGCCCCTCCTCACCGAATTATCTTTTATAAATCTTGTTTTACTTGATGAAGAAAACCTACCCTCCAGATTCTTTTATATATACTTTGCTTGACAGCTCATTAGATACTGTGAATTAAAGTGTTGGAATTCTAAGGACACTGATTTTAATTTTCATGAAATTGTTTATTGTGACCCTTGGCATGCTACTTAAGACTTTCCTGGGGTTTTTTTGTTTGTTTTTTATCCTTGACATGGAGATGCTACAGACTTTGCTGGTTGTTGGTATAAGAATGGATCAAAGGCATGATTATTTAAAACGATTGTTGTCATATAAAGTAACATTTTCATTTACATTTAGAGACTACTTGGAAAACACCTTTGATGTTTTATACATGATAGTGACCTAGCATAATGTTATTACATTAATAATTCTATCATTTTGAAGCCATCTATTATCGTCATTTTGAAAATAGCATTAGATTACTGATTAACCAGCTTGTTTAAAGCCTACATTTTAGAGAAGGCAGGATTAGATTTTATAATAATTTATGAAAGGTCTTTTTGTCATGGGGGGCATGCAGATTACTCAATGTGTGTGAATGTGCCAGGAGAAGATTATTGACTTTGCAATTAAAATCTTTCCTTTGTTCAAAATTTTAAACCTGGGATTTGAGAGGCTGGGATGAGAAAAGCTAGTATTTACCTAGTAACTAAAAGTGTAGATTTTGAACTATGATTAGAATTCCAGCTCCCTTACTTCTGTGGGATTTCAGGCTTGGTTTTATGTCTGTGTGCTCATCTGTATACTGGAGGTAAGAATAATATCTGCCTTAAAGCTGTTGTGACTAAGATATAATGTTTGTTGAGCACTTTGCATATTATGATGCTGGAAGCACACAGCAAATGTTAGCTATTAATACATTTACAGGGACTAGGTCTGAAACTTTCCCTCATAAAAGAATATTAATCTTGGGCTTCCCTGGTGGCGCAGTGGTTGGGAGTCCGCCTGCCAATGCAGGGGACACGGGTTCGAGCCGTGGTCTGGGAAGATCCCACATGCCGCGGAGCAACTGGGCCCGTGAGCCACAACTACTGAGCCTGCACGTCTGGAGCCTGTGCTCCGCAACAAGTGAGGCCGCGATAGTGAGAGGCCCGCGCACCGCGATGAAGAGTGGCCCCCACTCGCCGCAACTAGAGAAAGCCCTCGCACAGAAACGGAGGCCCAACACAGCCAAAGATAAATAAATAAATTTATAAAAAAAAAAAAGAATATTAATCTTAGTAAAATACTCTTTAGTTTCTTATCATCTAGTGGTTTTCAAACTTAAAAAAAAAATGAGGGGAACTCCCTTTTCCTTCCCCCCCTAAAGTCTTACTTGAAATCTTATGTATAAAACAGAAAAGTTACTGCTGCAGAACAGTTTGACAAATACAGTACTAATCCAGAAAATAACAACGCTATTGCCAGGGGTTGTAAAGGGAGTTCAAGCAGAGTTCTTTTCTGCTGTTATTTTCTTCTCAAATGGTTCTTTTTTCTTATTTTCCTTCATTCTACTGCTTTTCTACACTCTCCCAAAAGATAATGAATGTTCTTGTCTTAGAGGCATAATAAAGCCATCACTGAAGACTTGAATATATTTTATCTTTAAAGACTTTTAATTGTGCTGCTTATTTTTGTTTTACATACCAAGGCACACTAAATAAACTCATTTTTTGGTACCTAAGATTTAAAATAAATTTGCTTCTCTGGAAGCATGACACTGATGTGAATATGTCTAAATAGAGAAACTGTACCTTATCAGAGAAACAATAAATATTAAATAATAGTGAAACTTATGCATGAAACAGTCCCACAGATATACTTAGTGCTTATGTTTAATTCTTTCTGAAAATTTGTTGAGAGGACCTAAGCCATCTTATATATTCCCTCAAATCTTCATCTCATGTTTTCTCTAGATCTTTTATTTTCTTCCTTGTGTTTCCAAAGAAGTGGCTGTTCCCTGGCAAGTGGATCTTTTCGTCTGTGCACCTTCTCAGAGTACCTTTCCACTTTCCTGTTTCTTCACATTTTTCTTTCCATCACTTCTGTCCTTTAGCCTGTAGAGATGTGTGTGTGTCTTTCTCATCTTTTTGCTATGTTGATCGTGTCTTCAGATTTCTCCCTTTTCTTTAACCCCTTCTCTCTACATATGAGATGTCTCCTATCCTAAAAATGTCTTTCTCTAACTCTTGTTTTCTAGTCTTCCTTGCCAGACTTCTTTGGAAAAGTACCCTATACATTGCCTTCATTTCTTACCTTCTGTTGCAGTTTGGATTCTACCCCTCACCACACTAAAGAAGACGCTCTTTTGAAGGTCACTGCTTGGCATATTTGTAATACTTTATTAAATTTAGACCCAAGTAACAATCCAGCAGCTCAGACTATTTCATATACCTGCATATTGTGTTTAATAAAATTTAATTGTTAACATTTTAAAAATCATAAGCTTTCATGTTGAAATGAGAGTGTTTGGCTTTTCCTGGAAAATCAGAAGATCAGGCAATATTGGACTCATGCATGGCTACAGGCTGAAGTGGCTGCCTGCTCAGCCTCTGTTGGCATTTAAAAGTGTTTGTGACCCCATCTTAAGTTCATCTCCCTTCAATTAATTTACACTGCTCTCCTGATTCTCCTACCTTTGTGACTGCTCCTTAGTCGTCTTCACTGACTTTTCCTTTCACCGCTGGAAATGCATGGTAATTATTAGCTAGTATTAATATATTTAAACGGAGTAGATACAACATTTCTGAAATTTTTTGTGGCATTTCCTCAATGTTCTTTTCTTCCTTTCACTCATTAATGACCCTCAACCATTTTCCCTATCTCATCAACGTATCTGAGACAGGACTCTAATCAGAAGGGGGCTCGTAAGCCCTGGTTGACAGTCCATGCTTTACATACTCATCTTCAGCAGGCATCCCCTCTGACAGCATCTCCTGTCACTCACTCTGGATAGGATTTCCAGGGGTCCATTCTCTTGGACCTTGCCACTCTTAGCTCTTGACTCCTGCTTCCAACCACCTGTGGAACTCTTCCTCGTGTGGTTCAGTAGGTACTTCTAATTAAACAAATCTGAAGTTGAACTCATCTACTCTCCTCTCCACTCCCTACTCCCCACCAAAAAGAAAGCCTGTTGGTATTGGTGACATTCCTCCCCTCCCCCTCAAACTTAGGTTTTGAAATCTTGAGTCATTTTTAGCGCCGCCTTTCACCTCCACAGCCCAGTCACTGAGTTCTGTCAATTTTATTCATGCACTCTTTCCTGTATCCTTCTCTGGTTAGATCTGATATGCTATTAGTGGCCACTTAGTTTCTTGCAACAAAAAATTCAACAGACATTTTTTTTCATGAAGGTACTTTTCTGTTCTCCATTCTCTCCACTAATCTATCTTCTTCTACATTGTCGCTAAGATTATGTTATCTTTTTAAAGCATGGATATCATATTTTTAAAGACTTTTAGAAGGTAGCACAGTGTGGAAGAGCTCAGACACCATGAGTTGAAATCCCAGCTCTACCATTTACTGACTGGGCTCAGTTTCTTAATATATTAGATGAGGATGGTAGTATTGTGAGGTAAATGAGGCATCAGCACAGCACCCACCACATTAGTAAGCACCACATAAAATGCTGTTCCATGAAAAATAAAATTCAAGCTCACTAGCCTTACATTCAGGGACTTCCATGACATGACACCTAGCATGCCAGCCTGGCTGATGGGCAGCCATATCTCTTCATTTCTTTTTTATGTAGAGCCTTAGGGGTTTGTAGTCTGTTCTTATACTGCAGTTTACATCACTTCCCTCACCTCTGTGCTTTGGCTCCAGCTTTCCCCTTTAGGATTTCCTTCTTTTATCAACCCCATTTCTCCATATTCCTTTCCTTCAATCTGTGATGAGATTATGAGGTATTATTATCTTTTTCATGAGGCTTTCCTGTACTCCTAAATGGATTTAATGGCATATTCCCCATCCTTCTTATTGAACTGTATTTTTTCTGGCTTTTATCATAGTTTTTCTATATTAAGATGGTCTCCTCGCCCTCTCCCCAAATTGGAGCTCCTTAAAAGCAGGGGCCATGGCTTAATAAGTGATTAAATCTGTTAAATGGTTGTCTCCTCTTTTTTTGCTTGAATAGGCTGGTTTTAATTGTGGGGTGAATTTTGTGCTCATAAGAGGCCATTACTTCCTGAAATTAGGTTTCTTCTGACCGCAGTTGTTTCATCTCAATTCTGACATTGCGTTTCTGTGTTCAAGGCAAGGATTCAGTTTGATCAAATATGTATAGTTTTTATAAAGCAAACATGAATGAATGATAAGTAGTAGCTCTCTTAATAGCTTGTGTTCATTAAATGCTGACTGTGTGCCAGGAACTGTTAAGTGTAAGTGTGTGTGTGTTTGAGAGGGGGAGAGATTGAGGGAGATGAACTCATTGTAATCCTCAACAACCCTCTGAAGTAGGTGGTTACTATCCCTATATATGAGAGACTGCTGAGGCACGGAGAAGTAAAGTAACTTGCCCAAGTCAGTTAACTCAGACTTAATTTTTAAAAAACAAAGGCAAAACCCAAACTAAGTAAAACATTTTTTTTTTCTTTTTGGGAGGAATATATAAGTGTTAATGTTGAAATTTGTTTTAGGGCACAAAGAGAATTTACAATAGTAAAATTTAATCATTTGAAACTAAACCTCGGGAAAGCAGAGCAATGAATATAAGCAGTTATTGTAGTGGAATTTGAGTAATAGTTTTATTTAAGAGTGTGTTAAGTAAAGTTATTTGTTTAGTAGTAGTGGGAATCTTATTAGTTTTGAATTTCTTTGAGTAATGTATAGGTCTTTTAAGGGTAATCAATACATATTTATAAATTACAATGAGGGCAACTTGTTGAAGAAATCTGTTAGTAATCTCCGGATATAACTACGATCAATTCTTTATTTCATTGGAATAAGAAAAAAACTGCATTTGTGTTGTGTTTGGTTGGCCTTTTTATGTGATGTAAAGAAGTACCTAAAATCCATGGGGTAAAGTAGGTCATCAGTGGTCTTTAAGCTGCTTTTAATTGGGTATCCTACCAGTAAACATTTGAATAGGAACTCTCAGTATGGGAATGCCTCATAAATTTCACACCCGTGTGCACATGCGTATTATTTCAGCTTATATAGTTATTTGAGTCTGTTAAATTATAAAGTTTGTTTTAGATAGATTTCATAGGAAGAGTTTTTTTCCCCCTCTGTACTGCATTTTACACTCTGTTTGGAAACCTCTGGTTTATAGTGCTGTGAGTAGCTGAAGTTTCTGAAATATGTTATTAAATAAGTGCTGGATTTATTTTCCCCATTTTCATAGTGTACTGGAGAAATGACAGCAGTGACTCAATCAGAATTTTTTTTCATACGGTCTTTTAGGCAAATTTAATGTATTGTGTATTTCCAGTTTATTGTTTCTGTCATGCTTTACCCTTTATGAACGTTCCTGAGTATTGAGTGTGCCTGTTACCAGATTCTTTCTTAGCTCTGAATCAACTCTGTTACTTGCTCTGTGATATTGGAGCTTGGCCCTTTAAGCATTTCTCTGTTGATCGATGTTAAGCTGTGTCAGTAGAGGATGCTGAAGGGCCATTACATAAAGAAGGGGCTTCTGTTTGTGTTTCTTGCTCCTGCTGCATGACTGCTAGTGGCACAGATAGGGGGACATCCAGTGGTCCTCTGCTCCAGATGAGTGCCCCGAGTGGACAGGTTCTTCGTGAGCTCACAGCCCTAGCCCTGACTTTGTGACTGCCTCACCACAGTTCTCCTGCCACGGACATTGCACACCCCGGCCACCAGCACCCCACTTTCCCTGCACGGCTGCTTGTGCTGTACAAGGTTGTTTCCTGTGGCCCTCCCCACGCAGGTACTGCTTGCAAGCAGGTCCTCAACTCCCTTTGCAGACTCACCTACCGGCCACTTAGTCCCAGGCAACCTAACCTGGCAAACTTCTTTGCGATCCAGTAGGCTGTAACCATACCTTCTCCAACAAGGTCCAGATCCTAGCTTTGGGGAAGAGCCCTCCTTCAGGTTTGTTTTTTTCCTTCTGGTACTCTCTCACTTCTTGGGTATTCTTTAGAGCAGCGGTCCCCAACCTTTTTGGCACCAGGGACTGGTTTCGTGGAAGAGAGTTTTTCCACGGATGGGGGTGGGGAGGGGTGATTCAAGCACATTACATTTATTGTGCACTTTATTTCTGTTATTATTACATTGTAGTATATAATGAAATAATTATACAGGTCACCATAATGCAGAATCAATGGGAACCCTGAGCTTGTTTTCACTTGCCTCTCACTGATAGGGTTTTGATACGAGTCTGCAAGCAATTGATTTATTATGGTCTCTGTGCAGTCAAACCTCTCTGCTAATGATGATCTGTATTTGCAGCCGCTCCCCAGGGCTAGCATCACAGCCTCAGCTCCACCTCAGATCATCAGGCATTAGATTCTCATAAGGAGAGTGCAAACTAGATCCCTCGCATGTGCAGTTCACGGTAGGGTCCGAGCTCCTATGAGAATCTAATGCTGCCACTGATCTGACAGGAGACAGAGCTCCGGAGGTAGTGCAAGCGATGGGGAGAGGCTGTAAATACAGATGAAGCTTCGCTCACCCGCCTGCCGCTCACCTCCTGCTGTGCGGACGGTACCGATCTGTGGCCTGGGGGTTGGTGACCCCTGCTTTAGAGTGCTCTTTACCTGTTTATATGTGTTACTCCCCTGTTAAAATTAATAATTCTTTATGTGAAACTTTCCCTGTTCAAATTACTGTGTGGTTCCTAGTTTTTTGGTTTGACCCTATCTGATGCAGTGGGCTAAAATGAGATAAAGTACATACTGAGCGTAAAAACTGTATGTAGATTAGTATCAATACTTTCTGCCTTATACACATTGCCTATTTGGTTCACCTGCTAGTCCATGGAAACTAGCTTTGGTATTTAAAAAAATACCATGGTTGTAAATTCAGGTTTTCATTCTAGTGGGATTATAATTATGTAGTAGTGGTCCTTAAAAATCATTGGTCCCAAAAATTGTTGAGGTAAGGGAATGGAGTGATTGTGTTTCATAGTTAAATATCTCTCATACTTTAAACAGTCAGGAAACATCAAGTGAAAACTTTTCTATCCTATTAAGTTGTTGGCATATTTATTGCTCAAAAAATTTCCACCTGGTCTTTTTTTTTTTGGTAAATTAGCAAATGACAGGCATGAGTTATCTTTTAAAAAAAATTCCCCAAGTAGGAGGTTGGGTTAAAAGAAAAGCACACCCACACTCCCAGAGGACGTGGAGCTGTTGAGACAAGGAGACAAAGAAGTGCTATTTTGACTAATTTCTTCGTCGTGCTCACTTGTTAAATGGTTTATTTGTAGACATCTGAATTTGATTCTGTTTAATACTTTCATATTTGAGTTTTCTTGTGGATATTTAAAATCAGTAGCTTTGCTGATTTTAAGATTCCTCTTATGTCTTTAATAACATTTACCACATGTCTGCAGCTATTGCTGTACAGTTGACTAAAGTGTTCTATTAATACTACATTCATTCCCAGGAAGTTTTCTCAATTTTCCAGTTGCTGGATTTCTGACTTCCACTTTGGTTTTTGTGAGCCCTAGTTCTAGCTTTTTCTTTGAAGCCGTGATATGTACTTAAAATGGATGATGATAATGTTTCCAGAAGTTGAAGGAGAAAAGAATAAAAGTTAATGATCAGATTATTGATTCTATAGGAAATAATTTTGCTATATTCAGTAACCTTTACACTGGTATGGAAGTAATGAGTCTGCATAGTGTATTAAATAAATTACATTACTTTTTAAAAGTTAATAAAACAGTAGGACACCAGAATCCTATTTGAGGGGTTTCTTACTTCCTGGTCCTACTGCTTTAACGTCACTATTTGTGACAGCTTTGAGTAGAGATATTATTGAAGATAAAACTGATGGCCCTGACTCTGTAGATGATGATTTTCCCAGTGGAACATTTATCCAGTTAGTATATTAAGTAAAGTTTTAAAAGCAAATCATATTTCCTGTAGAGGAGCCAATTTCTTAAAAAAATCTAGCTTATAATTACTATGTATACAGTGAGTGCTTTTGAAAAGAAAAAAATGTGCTTTTTAATAAAGTTACAAATAGGAGTTTTTTCCCCCTGCAGTGGAAAGAATGGTACTTTAAGTCTTTGACGTGACATTCAGTAAAGGTGTGATGTACTAGAGAAAGATGATAATTACAAAGAGGTGAGTCTCGTCATCTTAAAGGAAAATAGAATTCTTTGCAACAGTAAAAATAATAGGAAAAAAATTTATAATATATATTACTATCAAATACATTTTTTTTCCCTCTGGTAGGCTCCTGCAAGAAAATATAACATGGAATTGAAATATGTAGTATATGTTGTATCTTACTAAAATGAAATTCAAGTATATTGTATATATTGTAACTTACTGACAAGTTACTTTTTTTAAAAGCTCCCTTCAGGTGACAACAGTATGGCAATTTAATTAACACAGTAATTGTTTTAATTTTGTTGGTGTACCCTTGGTATTCTTTTAGAACTTTAAGCATACTTTTCTGTGTTGTTAGTGGAGGTAAATTCCCAGCTAATCAAAAAAGTCTTTTTATTCACAGAGTATGCTTTAATGTTATTTTGTACTCTAGGAACAGGATGCCATGGAGGAAAGAAGGGTTTCCTATTATTTTTCTGAGTAGTAGGCAAGCTTGCTGTCCAATTTAGAAATAATAGTTGTGAGCAGTTTTTTTGGGGGGAGGGTGGGAGGAGGGCTCCTTAACACTTCATTTTCATTCCTTCTCCCTTCCCTGCCCTCTTTCCCAAGTAGCCACTGTTCTCATATTTCTGTGAGCCCCACTTTGCATCCTAACTCAAACCCCCTATTTCATCAGTGTGGGAAAATGCAACTACCTGTTAAGGAACATCTAGACTAATATGTGATAATGTGTGGGTATATCTTAAGAAGATAAGATTTTGAGTAGATAAATAAAAATTGGGGAAATATGGGTAATTTGGGGAAGGATAATTTGGAAAAGAAGGGTCTTCAAAGAGACAGACCACACTGTTGCTGTTATCTGAGTTCAGTCTTTTTTGTTTTGTTTTTTTTTTAAGAGCTGTTTCTGTACTCCTGAACTCATAGTTGCTCTGAAAATTTGAACTCAAAAAACTTTTTCCTAACTACTTTTACATTACAGCAAAGGTTCATGGGGTAGATGAATAGGGTAAGATGGGAGCCTTTGGTATGTATGGTTTTGTAAATTCAAGATTCCAGTTGTGTCATCAGACACTCTAATCTTTTCCAGTTATTATGCGAGCAAATAAATTACTTTTTTTTTCTAATCCTAATACGAATAATAGTCCAAATTTTAAGGGAAAAATTAACTACAAAAATGTAGCAGGGCTTCCCTGGTGGCGCAGTGGTTGAGAGTCTGCCTGCCAATGCAGGGGACACCGGTTAGAGCCCTGGTCTGGGAAGATCCCACATGCCGTGGAGCAACTAGGCCCCGTGAGCCGCAATTACTGAGCCTGCGCGTCTGGAGCCTGTGCTCCGCAACGAGAGAGGCCGCAATAGTGAGAGGCCCATGCACCGCGATGAAGAGTGGCCCCCACTTGCCACAACTAGAGAAAGCCCTCGCACAGAAACGAAGACCCAACACAGCCATAAATAAATTAATTAATTAATTAAATAAAACCCAAAAGTTAAAAAAAAAAAGTCAGCTGAAATATTAAAAAAAAAAATGTAGCAAGTTGTCAGTCTTCTCTGACTTAAATACATAAAATATACAGATAATTATGGGTCCAGATAAATCATGATAAATACCAGTGAAATTTAAGGAAAAAATCATCTTGTCCAATAACTCTCTTGACTACATCTCTGGATTCCGAGGCGTGGCCACTTAGTACTGGAAAATATACATGTCCGTAGCCAGATCTTCAGCTGAAGGGCTGTTGGATGAACCTATTTTGTGGACAAATGTTTGATATTTACTGATGACCTAATGTAGTTTGGTGCTCCTGCGTTAAAAACTGCTTTCACTACTTAACTGTTTGTCTATGCTAGCAGTTGACAACACTAGATGCCTATAAACCCCAGGAATGTCAAATAAATGAAGCACTTGGGTAGGGAAGGAGCAGTGAAGAACCAGAGAGCTCCTCCCTGATTTCCCAGTTGCTACCTTCCTGCTTATCACTGCTACGTGGGATTCTTGACCCAGTATTACTAGATCTTCTGAGTCTTCCAAGAAGAACTAGAAATCCAGATTTTTATGTACATTGTCCCAATTTTGAAATATTGGCATCTAATTCAAAATGTCAGAGGAGGGAGGTGGGGAAACCCGAAAAACATTGTGTGAGCCAAGCAAAACATGTCCAGGGAATTTAAATTTATTCCTGGATATTTTGAGCGGTCTGTAGCTTGCCAGAAACAGTACATGGAAAAACTCCTACCCCAGATTGAGATTTGGTTATGATTCCATCACTGTCCATGTGTTTTCCTTCTTCATTTGCATCTCTGGAAACTAGTCTCCTGAATGCATCTGGAAAGAGGTATGTACAGATGGCTAATACGGTAAGAGGAGGGAAACAACTCAGGTTACTTTCGCACCTTCTTTAGAATAGAGAGCTCTCTGAGGTAAAGATTCCTATTGGCAGATACCTAAGAAATCTCTTACCATCCTCCTGGTCTTGTATTTCTGCTATAGGACTCTATGCATTGTTTAATTTATCCTGAGGCCCGACAGATTTTTAACCAGTATTCTAAGTTTCCAGAACTGTTTAAACATTGTATATATCCAAGGGTGGTTATATCAGTGTATCAGTGGAAAGACAGAGGAGAACAAATCAGATAATACTAGCTTGCAACCGTGTTAATTTGAAACTTGAGTGATTAAAGAGTTAAAAATATACTTATGTTAAATTAGGTTTTAGAATGTCAGTATTCTTGGGCTTCCCTTGTGGTGCAGTGGTTGAGAATCTGCCTGCCAATGCAGGGGACACGGGTTCGAGCCCTGGTCTGGGAAGATCCCACATGCCACGGAGCAACTAGGCCCATGAGCCACAATTGCTGAGCCTGCGCGTCTGGAGCCTGTGCTCCGCAACAAGAAAGGCTGCGATAGTGAGAGGCCCGCGCACCGCGATGAAGAGTGGCCCCCGCTTGCCGCAACTGGAGAAAGACCTCGCACAGAAACGAAGACCCAACACAGCCATAAATAAATAAATAAATAAAATAAAATTAAAAAAAAAAAACAGATCACATTATAAAAAAAAAAAAGGTCAGTTTCTTGTTTAATTTTTTGCATTATCTAAGAAAAATTCTGAAGTTTAGATTAATACATGGCCAGCTGTATTATCTTTTGTTTATTTTAGAAAGTTCACTTGTTAAAAATAGCCAAATATCAAGTTTGAAAATTAACATATTAATGAAAGATTTTAACAAATAAAAATGTTTTTTAGAACAAATTTCTTATTAGAATAGTTTTAGATTTACAGAAACATTGTGAAGACAGTACAGTAAATTCCCATGTACCCCAGGGCCAGTTTCCCACATTAGTCACATCTTGCGTTCGTGTGGTACATTTGTCACAGTTAATTGAACCTATATTGATATAGTATCATTAAAGTCCATACTGTATTCACATTTTCTCAGTTTTTTTATCTTAGTGTTTTTCCTGTTCCAGAATCCTATCCAGAATACCACATTACACTTAGTTGTCATATCTGCTTAGGCTCCTTTGTGCTGTAATGATTTCTCAGACTTTTCTTGTTTTTGGTGACCTTAAGTTTTGAGAAGTACTGGTCAGGTATTGTGAAAATGCCTCAATTGGAATTTGTCTAATGATTTTTTCTTGATTAGACTGGGGCTAAGGTTTTTTGGCAGGAAGACCTCACAGGTGAAGTGCTGTTGTCATCACAGTCACATTAAGGGTACCTGTTAACAGTGTGACCGAACACTGTTGATGTTGACCTTGATCACCTGGCTCAGTAGTGTTTGTAGGTTTCTCCACTGTAAAGTTACTCTTTGTTCACCCTTTCCATGATGTACTCTTTGGAAGGAAGTCACTACACTTAAGAGGTGGGAAGTTATGCTCTATCTCCTTGAGCGTGGTGTCTAGATAAATTATTCATGATTCTTTTACATGGGAAGTTTGTCTCTTTTCCCACATTTATTTATTCAGTCATTTATTTACATCAGTTTGGACTCATGGATATTTGTTTTATACTTTGTGTTATAATTTAACACTACTGTATTTTGTTGCCCAAATTGTTCCTGTTTTGGCTGTTGGGAGCTCTTGCAGTTGACGGACTCCTTTGGATTACTGCCCCCCCCCCATTTCTGTGTGTGTGTGTGTGTGTGTGTGTGTGTGTGTGTTTGTGTGTTAGCACAGTAAGTCTTTCTATCTAGAAGAAAAATTTTTAAATAGAGGTTAAGTTTTTTTTTTCATTTATTTATTTTTGGCTGTGTTGAGTCTTCGTTGCTGCGTGCGGGCCCTCTCTAGTTGCGGCGAGCGGGGGCCACTCTCCGCTGTGGTGTGCGGGCTTCTCACTGTGGTGGCCTCTCCTGTTGCGGAGCACGGGCTCCAGGCGCACGGGCCCAGCAGCTGTGGCACACGGGCTTTGTTGCTCCACAGCATGTGGGACCCTCCTGGACCAGGGCTCAAACCCGTGTCCCCTGCATTGGCAGGCGGACCCTCAACCACTGCGCCACTGGGGAAGCCCTAGGTTAAGTTTTATATACAGATAATCTTTCCATTTTTACTCTCTTGCTAACCCTAAAACTCCATAACTAACAAAATTCCACTATTATGGTTATGCCCTACTCTCAGCATTCTTTATTCAGGTACTTTCAGAGGCATTGGTGAACATTATCTTGGAAGTAAACATTGTCAAGATAGAAGATCCTAGAAGATTTTGAAGTTCTTGAAGCAGTGAAAAATGCCTATGCTTGCTACAGGAAAATTTACCAGAAAATGGAGGTCTCTTAGGCCAGTGGATATATATTTTTAAGAAGACTGCAGAAAAATTCCTTCAAAGGAATATTTAAATAGCTAATAAACATCTTTGAAACATGTTTATTTTATTTTTGATCAACTTTAATATTTTTTGGTGATATAAAACTCATTTCTAGAAATTGGACTCTAATATATAATCTCTCTGTAGAGTTTGATTTACTAGGAGCCAGTGAAGTCATTGTTTGGGGTGGGGTCACTGGTGTTAATTATCCATACAAATATAATCGTCCTTAGCATACCCTGAAAGTCAGTTCTAATACAGTTTTCTATGTAGTAGGAACATTCTTTAAGTCAGATAGATAAAACACTTCTATGTGATTAGTTTTTTTTTAACTCTCCAGAACATAGTATTAATAGTCTCTTTCCATTTTTTAACTACTTCCTTTTTTAAGTTATAAAAATGGCATTCTTTTTATTTAAAAATACAAGCAATACAAAGGTGTCATCCTCCCTATCCTGTTCTACTCTTCACTGCAGAGGTGTAACTAGTTACAAAAATTGAGTATCTTTCTAGACATTTTCCTGTGCATTCACATAAATGTAATTCATTCATATGTTCAAATTTAAATAGCAGAATCATGTAATACGTATTGTTCTGTGCTGTACATTTTTTTTTCACCTGATAATATATCCTGATCATCATTCCATGTCGGTAAATTCAGAACTACTTCATTCTTATTTTTTTATTCAAAAAAATTTTTTTTAATTTTATTTATCTGTTTATTTTTGGCCGTATTGGGTCTTCGTTGCTGCGCACGGGCTTTCTCTAGTTGCAGCGAGCGGGGGCTACTCTTTGTTGTGGTGCGCGGGCTTCTCATTGCAGTAGCTTCTCTTGTTGCGGAGCACAGGTTCTAGGCGTGCAGGCTTCAGTAGGTGTGGCACTTGGGCTCGGTATTTGTGGCTCGCCAGCTCTAGAGCGCAGGCTCAGTAGTTGTGGCGCGTGGGCTTTTTTGCTCCACAGCATGTGGGATCTTCCTGGACCAGGGCTTGAACCCGTGTCCTCTGCATCGGCAGGCGGATTCTTAACCACTGTGCCACCAGGGAAGCCCTACTTCATTCTTTTTAAATAAAACATTTTATAGTGTGCACATACCATAATTTATTAAACAATTTTCTACTAGTGACATTTGGGTTGTTTCCAATATTTTGGATTACAGAAAGTGTCAGAAAACCCTTGTATCAGTGTCTTTGCATGTGTGTGGCAGCATTTGGTTAGGATTGTTTTGTGGAACCAGAATCTTTAGTTTAGTGGTATACCATGTAAAATGTTTGTATTGCCAAATTGACCTCCAAAAGACTGTACTAAACATTCTACAACACTGGTTGTTTTTAAGGTTTTGGAATTTCTGCCATCTTGCAGAGTGAATTGGCGGCTCCTTGCTGCCTTTAATCTTATATTCCTGACAGCTGGGGAGGTTTGAAAATTCCTTTTTCATAGACTATGCTTTGCCTTGGAAAAGGCTTTCAGAAGGTTTGTTTCCATCTCTGATTCTGGGTTATTAGGGTACTACAGTTAAAGTGGCTTTCAGATAGTTTCTATTTTAGAAGCATTTTTTAAACCTTTATATCAGGTATCTCTGAATTGTAGCTAATATTTGCTGGAAAAACTAACATGATTTTGAGCCATTAATGTTTTAAGCAATGTTTAATATATATTGATCGGTATTTTCTTTTTCATTAGTTTCAAATTGATTCTGTGAATTTGATGGGTTAAATCAGAGGAAATTCGGACAGCTAGAGATCTATGTCTTAAATGACACTAATTTGCTTAAAATTTAAATTCTAAAATAAGCCACTATTACATAGTACACATTAACTGTGTGCTTCATGTTCAGTCATTTAGAAAATATTAAAACAAGAATAATTTGTAGTTGGGAAATGGATGTTGCTTAATATAGGTTATTGTAAGGTATAAAATACTTGAATGTATTAGGAGGGCTTGGGAAAGTTATTAATTCTCTGTGAATTCCACAGTCCTTATGTGAAACCATTGAAGCCAGATGTGATTCAGAATTCAGAATTTTATGGCTTTCTGAAAAGCTATATGTTGCATATACTGTATTTTACACAATACCTTCAGAGGGGCTTTGGGTTGCATCTCATAAACACATAGCAAGATATATGAGTATTCTCACTAAGTGGAGTAAAAGCTATGAAGTATTTCATTCCTTTTTATTATTTTTATTGGATTATATTCAACCATATGGATATAATACATTTTATTTATCCATCCACTCCATTTAATGGACATTCGGCTTGTTGCCAGTTAGTGTTGCTATGAACATTCATATACATTTATTTTTGTCAACATGTTTATATTTGTTGGGGTGCTTTGCTAGTAGAATTGGATAGTGAATTTATGTTTAACTTTTTATGAAACTGCCAGATTATTTTTCGAAAGTGACTGTGTGTGCCATTTTACATTCTGTATGTACTATTTTGCATTCTTCCCAGCAATGCATGAGAGTTCTAGTTTCTCTATATTCTCACCAAACTTGGTATTGTCTGTCTTTTTAATTACAGCCATTCTAGTGGATGTGTAGTGGTATCTTGTGGTTTAATTTGCATTTCCCTAATGACTAATGATATTGAGCATCTTTTCATGTGCTTTTTAAGCCATTTGTTATGTTTGCTGACTGTCCATATAAAACTTTAGTCCATTTTTGGGAGAAGGTCATTACTTGTGTTTTTTATTATAGAGTTGTAATAGTTTTTTATGTATTCTGGATACAGTCCTGTATCAGATATATTATTTCCAAACATTTTCTCCTAGCCTAAGCCTTGTCTTTTCATTTTCTTTTTTCTTTCTTTGTTTCTTTTTTTTAATGAATGCTTAATTTTTTCCATGTCTACTGAGAATTGATAAATAAAATTATATATCAGGTGTGCAAGATGACGATTTTATATACATATACATTATGAAATGACTACAATCAAGTTGATTTAACATATCCATCACTTCACATATTTACCGTGTGTGTGTGTGTGAGAGTACATGTATTGAGAACACTTAGGATTTACTCTCTTAGTAAATTAGAAATATACAATACAGTATTAATTCTAGTCACCATACTGTACATTAGATCCCTAGAACCTATTTATCTTATAACCGAATGTTTGTACCCTTTGACCAACAGTTCTCTGTTTCCCCCACCCCCCAGTCCCTGGCAACCACCGTTCTACTCTCTGCTTCTATGATTTTGACTTTTTATTTTTTTTAAAGATTCTACGTACAAGTGAGATCATAGTGTTTTTCTCTGTCTGGCTTATTTCACTTAGCATAATGTCCTCCAGGTTCATCCAAGTTGCAGCAAATAACAGGATTTTTTTCTTTGTTATGGCTGAATAATATTCTGTTGTGTATATACACAACATTTTCATTATCCATTCATTTGTTAATAGTCAGACTGTTTCCATATTTTGGCTGTTGTGAAAAATGCTGCATGAACATGGGAGTCCAGATATCTTTTCAAGATACTGATTTCATTTCCTTTGGGTATATGTCCAAGAAGTAGAGTTGCTGAATCATACATTCCATTTTTAATTTTTTGAGGATCCTCCATACTGTTTTCCATAATGGCTGTACACTTTACAATCTTACTAACAGTGCACAAAGGTTCCCTTTTCTCCCCACCCTCACCAACACTTACTTGGTCTCTTTGATAATAGCTATCCTAAGAGGTCTGAGGTGATACATTGTTATGGTTTTGATTTGTATTTCCCTGATGATTAGTGATGGTGAGCACCTTTTCATGTACCTGTTGGCCACTTGTATGTTGTCTTTGGAAATATATCTATCCAGGTTCTTTGCCCATTTAAAAATTTTTTTTTTCCCATCGACTTGTTTTATGTTCCTTATATATTTCAGATATTAACCCCTCAATCAGATAGATGGTTTGCAAATGTGTTCTCCCATTTTATAGGCTGCCTTTTAATTTTGTTAATTATTTCCTTTGCTGTATAGAAGCTTTTCAGGTTGATGTAGTCCTCCTTGTCTATTTTTACTTTTCTTGTCTGTGCTTTTGGTATTATAGCCAAAAAATCATTGCCAAGGCCAGTGTCAAGGAGGTTTTTTCCCTATTTTTTCCTATGTTTCATCTAGGAGATTTACAGTTTCAAGTCTTCCTTACATTTAAGTCTTCAATCTGTTTTGAGTTAATTTTTATGTGTGGTTTAAGATAGGAGTTTAGTTTCATTCTTCTGTGTGTGGATATTCAGTTTTCCCAACACCATTTACTGAAGAGGTCATCTTTCCCCATTGTGTATTCTTGGCACCCTTGTTAGAGATTAGTTGACTATATACGCGTGGGTTTATTTCTGGGTTCTCTGTTGTGTTCTGTTAGTCTATATGTCAGTTTTTATGTTAGTACTATACTGTTTTGATTACTGTAGCTTTGTAATATAGTTTGAAATCAGGAATCCAGCTTTGCTTTTTCTCAAGATTACTTTGGCTACTGGGGTCTTTTGTGGTTTTGTACAAATTTTTGTTTCAATTTCTGTGAAAAATGTCATTGGAATTTTGATAGGGATTGCATTGAATCTGTAAATCGCTTTGCGTAGTTATGGACATTTTAACAATAATAATTTTTCTGATCCATGAACATGAAATATCTTTCCATTTATTTGTGATTTCTGCAGTTTCTTTCAATATTGTAGTTTTCAGTGTACAGTTCTCCACATCCTTGGTTAAATTTACGCCAGTGTTTTTTGTTTGTTTGTTTTTACAGTTTTTGAAGCTTTTCTTAAAAGCTGGAACTGTTTCCTTAATTCCTGTTACAGCTTGTTCTTTTGTAGACACATAGTTTGTTCTCTCATAGTTTCTAAATTTCTCTTATAGTTTGTTCTCTTATAGTTTGTTGTTAGTGTATAAAAATGCAACTGATTTTCCTATGTTGATTTTGTATCTTCCAACTTTACTGAATTTGTATTTTTTTTATTTTCTAAATGAGGTCTTATGAAGTGCAAAAGTTTTAAATTTTGACAAAGTCCAATTTCTTTTTATAGATCATACTTGTAGTGTTGTATCTAAGAACTTTTTCCCTAATCCAGTGTCACTAAGATTTCTTCCTGTGTTTTTTTTTTTGTAGAAGTTTTATAGGTTTAGCACTTTATTTAAATATGGTCTATTTTGAGTTACTTTTTGCATGTGATATAAGGTAAATGTCTTATTTCATTTTTATGTGTGTGGATATCCAGTTATCCCAATACCATTTGTTATGTTGAGAATGGATCACATCCCCTCATAGTTCAGCTTGTATTAACATTTTTCCTAGGAAAAGAAGTAATTTTTTTCATTTGCTTTTAATCAAAGTTTTTGTGGATCAGTGGATATAAGTGACCAAGGAAAAACTAGTTTCTGTTGAATTTTATTACCATCCAAGATAGTTGTAAATTATAGAACTGAAGGGAATTGATCACCTTTTAAGCTGGGCTTCCTGCTGTCATATTTCACGTCTAAAGTAGATGTATTTGTTCGTTTGAGCTGCTATAACATAAATAACATAAACTGTATGGCTTATAAACAATAGAAATTCATTTCTCACAGTTCTGGAGGTTGGCGAGTCCAAGATCAAGGCACTAGCAGAATCTGGTCTGTTGAGAGCCCACTTTCTGGTTCATAGACAGCACCTTTTCACCACGTCTCACATGATGGAAGAGGCAAGGGAGCTTTCTTGGACCTCTTCTGTAAGGGCACTAATTCCATTTATGAGGACTCTGCCCTCATGACCTAATCACTTCTCAAAGGCTCCACCTTCTAATACCATCACCTGGGGGTTATTATTTCAACATATGAATTTTGAGGGGCACACACATATTTAGTCCATATCAGTAGGAATGTCGTATTTGTGGCAGTTGGCCCATGATAGAGAGACATACCCAGTAGACTATGGTACCCTTTTCTGCTGAACCCTAGCAAGTTGAGATTGAGACTCATGCTGTTATTATTTCTGGGATTTTGACTATGCTTATTTGAGTATGATTATGTATATATACTGTGCGTGTGGGTCCCTGGAGATATTAAGGTTACAGTCTTTGTGGAGGTTTTCCTCTCTAGGATTTTGGACCTCCCATGTGATATTCAGCTGTATGTTGGAATAAAATTATCACTCTAGACTTGAACCACGTGTTTACCTTCACTATGACTGCTTCACTCTTGGAGTCACAATATAAAGGTACAGGTCATCCAGACACGTGCTGTCATGGTTTTTAGAGTATACGTACAAAGTTAGAAATATTGTGGAGACTAAACTGAAGTCAAAATTGTCATTTTTTGGGGGCTTCCTTGGTGGCGCAGTGTTTGAGGGTCTGCCTGCCAATGCAGGGAACACGGGTTTGAGCCCTAGTCTGGGCAGATCCCACATGCCGCGGAGCAACTGGGCCCGTGAGCCACAACTACTGAGCCTGCGTGTCTGGAGCCTGTGCTCCGCAGTAAGAGAGGCCGCGATAGTGAGAGGCCCGAGCACCGCGATGAAGAGTGGCCCCCACTTGCCGCAACTAGAGAAAGCCCTCGCACAGAAACGAAGACCCAACACAGCCAAAAATAAATAAATAAATAAATATTTTTTTTTTAAAAAAAATTGTCATTTTTAGGGTGTCCTGTAGGCAGAAACAGTTATATAGTGTTATGAGAATTAGTTCAATGGATGGGATCTAAAAACACTTCCTCTCTAGGTTACAATGTACTAGACATTGTTACTTTTTATCTCTATTACATCAGGTTTCTTAGGAAATTAGAATCACCTGTGGGCATTGTGAACAGGTTAGTGTCAAACATGTTCATATTAGTCCAAGATTGAGACCCTCTACACGAGCGGTTCCCAACCTTTTTGGCACCAGGGACCGGTTTCGTGGAAGACAGTTTTTCTATGGATGGCGGGGGGGTGTTGGGGGGGCGGTGGTTGGGTGGTGGTTCAGGCGGTAATGCGAGCGATGGGGAGCGGCAGATGAACCTTCGCTCGCTCACCTGCCGCTCACCTCCTGCTGTGTGGCCCAGTTCCTAACAGGCCACGGAACTGTACCAGGGGTACCCGGGGGTTGGGGACCCCTGCTCTACACTAAGGAACTCATTTGGTTGCTTTTGTAAAACTTGTTTATAGCAAAGGATATATTATAAGAACTAGAGAAATTAATGGGCCACACCACGTCAAGGTAGGGAAGAGAAAATGTTGGGGTCATGATGTTCATGCCACCAAAATGCTGCAAAGAAAGTAGGCCTTGGATTCTGAGAAATTCTGGAGAATTATAGCATCCATATCGGAGATTATTTAGGATTTTAAGCTATCAGAAGCTCAGTTTCTGAATGATTACTTCACATCCTAGAATGAGTGTATGAGAGTGCAAATTATGTCAAATTCATAATTGATTTTCTTTGAAAATGCTGAAGTGCCACTGAAATAACTACAACAGTGGGCCATTTGCCAAGGACAAAAGACTAAGGTATGGGGAAACAAAGTATCTGGAATAATGTGGAAGTAAGATTATGAAATAATATTGGATTTCATCACAAGTGAGAGAGACTCATTGAATTCTCACTGTTCAGGAGAAAGATGATACAAAAGCAGCAGCCCCAGAAGAAAGTACAGTAAGGGACAAGCTCAAACCTGAGATGCTGAGGCAGACTTGGGAGGTGCAAGTGATGCAGATGAACATCAGTTCTTTGAAGTCAGGCTTCTGACTAGCTTGGTAGTTGGGAGTAACCTCCTTCACCAATTCTAGTCAGAGGAAACTTTTATTATGGACATGTTAATATGTATTCCTGGGAATATGGGTTGCAAATACTTCTTCCCAGTTTGTAGCTTTTCATTTGGTTTTATGTGGGGTTTTGGTGAACCAGATATTAAGTTCTAATGTAGCTTTGGTTGTCAGTGTCTTCCTTTATGGTTGTGTGTTTTGTTTAAGAAATCCTTCATTGTCCCTTGAAATATTCTCAAGATCTTGAGATCTCCTCCTGTGTTCTTAAAGTTTTAAAGTATTGCTTTTCACATTTAGATATTTAGATATTTAATCCATATGGAATATGATTTTGTTGTATGCTGGGAATAGTTGTAGTTTTTTTCTCCTGAAGAGCTGGTTGTTTAAGCATTATTTATGAAATGGTCTGTACTTTTCTCACTAGTTACTAACGGCACATCTGTTATATACCCAGGTTCCCATATATACTTAGCTTTGTTTTAAAGCTCTCTCTAATTCTTTTCTGTCATCTATGCCTGTACCAATATCATGCTCTTTTAATTTCCGTCTCTTTAAGTCTTGCTATCTGATTAGGGTATGTACTCCCACCTGGCTCTTTCAAAATTGGTTTGGCTTTTTGTGTGAATTTTAGAGTCAACTTGTCAGGTTATATGAAAAATCCTTATGGGGAATTTCTTTGGCATTGCTTTGACTTTATATATCAAATTTGGGTCATATTGCCATTTTAAAAATTTGTCTTCTAACATCCATGAATGCAGTATCTCCATTAATACAGGCCTTCTTTTATGTCTTTAAGTGAAGTTTCATAATTTTTTTCTGAAGATTTCATATATATTTCGTTAGATTTATTCTTAGGTACCTCATGGGTTTAGTTATTGTGAGTGGTATCTTTTTAACAGTTATATTTTCTACTTGCTTGTGAATAGAATTGATTTATATCCTGATTATATCTTGCAACTAATTTGAATTCTCTTGGACTTATGTATGCATTTTCTGCAGTAATGACATTTTTATTTTTCCTTTGCAGCCTTTATTGTGTTCATTTCTTTTTCTCATTGTGCTGATTAGGCCTACAGTGTTGAGTAGAAGCAGTGATAGCAGATGTTTTTGTTTTGTTTCTGACTTTAAAGGGAAATGCTTTTAACTTTTCACCATTAAGTATGAGGTTTGCCGTGGGTTTTACTGAATACATTTCATCAAGTTAAGGAGCTTTCCTTCTATTCATTGTTGCAAAAAGGTTTTGTTTTGGGCTTCCCTGGTGGCACAGTGGTTGAGAGTCTGCCTGCCAACGCAGGGAACACGGGTTCGAGCCCTGGTCTGGGAAGATCCCACATGCCGCGGAGCGACTAGGCCCGTGAGCCACAACTACTGAGCCTCTGCGTCTGGAGCCTGTGCTCCGCAACGGGAGAGGCCGCAACGGTGAGAGGCCCACGCACCACGATGAAGAGTGGCCCCCGCTCGCCACAACTGGAGAAAGCCCTTGCACAGAAACAAAGACCCAACACAGCCAAAAATAAATAAAAATAAATAAATAAATAAATTTTTAAAAAGGTTTTGTTTTTTTTCTTTACGTTGAATGGGTTTTTATTTTGATCATGTCCTTTTTTTGGTAATTATTGAGGTAATCATATAGCTTCCCCTTTAAATCTGTTACTATGATAAATTAGTTTAAAATTAGAGAAATCTTTTTACTGTCTTCATATTGCCAAGATAAATCCTTCTGGGTCCAAAATACATTTAAAAAAATACATTGCAGCCCTTCCTCTTCCCTTCCTGAATAATTCAGTCCTTGATTCCTTATGTAGAGGGGACAAAGTAGGTGTCTGTGGTGGGAGCAGGAGTGTTGCATAGGCCCAGAGTGAGGGTCAAAGCCCAGGTTGGATGAGTAGCAGCTCTGTGGTGCAGGAGTCAGAGCTCAATTAGGGTGAGGAGGGCTCCATAGGGAGTTGGCAGGGGTGGCTGCATGTGGGGATTTAGAGCCCAAGTGAGATGAGTAGGTTGCCCATGGGGTGGGGGAGGGGAGAGCAGCCTGCTGTGGGGCTTCAGAAGGGGGGCATTTCCACAGAGGGGCAGCCTGGCAGAGGATGTCAGCGCCTAAGCAGAGGGAGAAGGGGGAACTACCTGGAGAGACAGCCAGTTCCAGCATGCTGAGCCCAAGCGAAGTGAGGAGGGCAGGCCCTGACTTAATCGAATGATCAAAATGAACATCATCCATAATGGGACAAATTGAAATCATGTACTGCTTGATAGCATACAGTGAGCAGAAATCATCATTGCTTCTGTGGTATTCCTGCCAAAATGCATAACATGGATATAATTATGAGAAAACACCAAACCTAAATTGAGGGTTATTCTACAAAATAACTGGCCTGTAATCTTTGACATTGTAAGGGTCCTAAATGAGTCTTTAAAGTTTCACTTAGGACTTGGAGACCGAAGGGACATGACAAGTAAATGCAAGGCATGGTTCTGAACTGTATCCTTTTTTTGTGAAAGACATCATTGGGATAATTGGCACACTTGAGTGGTGTCTGAGGATTAAATGGTAGTAGCGTATGTACCAGTATTTTTTTCTTGATTCTCGTGGTCATACTCTCTGATCATGTAGGAGGTCTTTGTTTGTAGGAAATACACATTAAAATATTTGAAGGCAGTAGAGCACCAGGTTGGCAACTAACTCCCAAATGGTTCAGCAAAAAATTTTCTCTATACTGTATTTCCAACTTTCTGTAACTTTGTGATTGTTTCAAAATATTTAAAATTTTTTTTAAAGTTTATTGCCGTATTTGGTTTGGTAATATTGGGGATTTTAAAATCTGTTTATTAAGAGAGATTGGCCTGTGATTTTTCCTTTCTCATATCACATTTACCCAGTTTTTAAGTTTATAGTAGCCTCAAACAATGAATTGGGGGAAGTTTCCCTCCCTCCCTTTTTCCCTTCCTTTCTTCCAGAAGTTTCTATAATAGACAGTCTGTTTCCTCAAAGATCGTTTAATGGATTTTCCTGTAGAAAACCAACTTGATTCTCTTTTTTTTAATTGGTTTCAGTTTCTTTAGTGGGTAAAGGACTTTTTCTGTTCTTGAGATAGTTTTAGTAACAATTTCTACCCATTTCATTCAGATTTTTAAGCTGTTTCATTAAAAAACAAGTAAACAGTTAAAAAAAGATTTTAAAGCTATTTCAAATAAGGAATAAGGTTATTCAGTGTATTATCTTAAGATTTTTAAAAAATCTGTATTCTGTAGTTTTGGTCCCTTTCTCATTTCTAATTCTATTTATTTGTGCCTTCTCTTTTTTTTTGATTATTTTTGCCAAAGGTTTTTGGTTTTTTTTTTTTAGGTCTTTCAAATGACCAGTGTTTGGTTTTGTTGATCCTCTCTGTTGTATCTTCATTTTCTATTTCATATATAAATACATCTGCTCTTGTTTTTACTACTTTAAAATTTTTAAACTCTCTTTGAATTTATTCTCTTTGTCTAACTTAAGTTAGCTACTTAACTCAGCTGTTTTCACAAAATTCTGTGTAACAACCACAAAACCCTAGTGACATCTAATAGCAAGTATGTATTGCTCATTCATCTGAAGTCAGGGCATGGTTGGCTAGGCAATCTGCTGGTGTTGGCTGCAGTCATACACAGGTTTAAGGTTGGCTGGATGTTGCCTGGTATAGGCTGACCTCAACTAGAGCAACAGGGATGGCATCTTCTCATCTTCCTGGGAACAGCAGGCTAATCTGGACATATCTTCTCCTTTTGATGGTAGAAGCCTACGAAGGAGCAAGATTCTTAAACTCATAGATGACCTACCATCACTTCTGACACATTCTTTTGGTCAAAACAAGTCACATGGGGTAGGAAAATATTCTCTACCACTATGAGAAGTATTCCAAAGTCATGTGAAAAACGGCGTGGATACAAGGAGGAGTGAGGAATTCAGTCTACCACACTTGCCATCCCCAATATTTTGCTCTTCCAAACTTTTTATTATAGAAAAAGTACAAGAATAGTACACTGAATACTCATGTACCTTTTACAAGATTCACCGGTGTTAACATTTTGCTATATTTGCTTTGTCTCATGCTTTAATGCTCTTTTTCTCCGTGAATCCTTTAGAGCTAGGCATCATGACATTGCCTCAGTCCAAAAATTGGACTTGTATTTATCTCTTAAGTCCAAAAATACAGGTATCACACTCAGGAAATTTTAACATGGACACAATAATATTATCTAATTACAATATATGTTCAGATTTCTCTGTTTGTCCCAGTAATATTCTCTATGACTTTTTCATTTTGTCTTTTTCTAATGCAGCCAGTTTTGCTTTATCACAGCATAAATATCCCTAGCAAAAAACCTTGCTATGCAAAATTGCACAACAAAAATCACAAGGCTTATGGGGAAAATGGGGTTAGAGGCACAACACTCGAAAACTTCATCAGTGTCACACACAGAACCTTATAAAAACTGTAGTACAATTTTATACCCCTTTAGTGGTTAAGACGTACATAACTATTAAAATAAATGTGGTGCTTTACCTTGGAAAAGACTTGTACTTTCTTTGTAGGAGTGGGTGTCAGAAGGGATGCAGTTTGTGAGTTATTGTGAGGTGGTGGAAGGAGAGTTCTCTGAAATTGGACAGAAGGTTGTAAAACCACGTGTGGATGGGTGTGGCTCATCACACACCTGGTGAACTGATGTAGCTGATAACATGTTTTTGAGGTGTGTGCATTTTGTATTTTCCTACAAGTTTAGTTCAGCTGGGTATAGTTTTCTGCTTCCACCTAATGTTTCTCACCAAAAAAAATCACACATAGGCAAATGGGAAATTAATGTTTTGCTCATACTGTGTTGGAACAAATTTGCATGTTTTTTCAAAGCTATAGCATAACAGTATAAACATTTGCATCTATAAATTTTCCTCTTAAGATTGTTCTAGCTGTGTCCTACAAATTTTGATGTGCTTTTGCAATAGTTCAAGTCTAAGTATTCCCCGATTTCTATTATGATTTCTTCCACCCGTGATTTAGAAATAGACTTAAGGGGGGAGAGGGATAGATTGGGAGTTTGGGATTGACATGTACACACTACTGTGTGTATGTATTAATTAATTAATTAATTAATTAATTAATTAACTTTTGGCTGCGTTGGGTCTTCGTTGCTGCACGCGTGCTTTCTCTAGTTGCAGCAAGTGGGGACTACTCTTCGTTTTGGTGCGTGGGCTTGTCATTGCAGTGGCTTGTCTTTGTTGCGGAGCACGGGCTCTAGGCACACAGGCTTCAGTAGTTGTGGCACGCAGGCTCAGTAGTTGTGGCGCACGGGCTTAGTTGCTCTGCGGCATGTGGGATCTTCCCGGACCAGGGATCAAACCCGTGTCCCCTGCGTTGCCAGGCGGATTCTTAACCACTGTGCCACCAGGGAAGTCCCACACTACTCTATATATATATATATATATATATATATTTTAAACATCTTTATTGGAGTATAATTGCTTTACAATGGTGTGTTAGTTTCTGCTTTATAACAAAGTGAATCAGTTATACATATACATATGTTCCCATATCTCTTCCCTCTTGCGTCTCCCTCCCTCCCACCCTCCCTATCCCACCCCTCTAGGTGGTCACAAAGCACCGAGCTGATCTCCCTGTGCTATGCGGCTGCTTCCCACTAGCTAGCTATTTTACGTTTGGTAGTGTATATATGTCCATGCCACTCTCTCACTTTGTCACAGCTTACCCTTCCCCCTCCCCATATCCGCAAGTCCATCCTCTAGTAGGTCTGTGTCTTTATTCCCGTCTTGCCCCTAGGTTCTTCATGACCTTTTTTTTTTTTTCTTAGATTCCATATATATGTGTTAGCATACTGTATTTGTTTTTCTCTTTCTGACTTACTTCACTCTGTATGACAGACTCTAGGTCCATCCACCTCACTACAAATAACTCAGTTTTGTTTCTTTCTATGGCTAAGTAATATTCCATTGTATATATGTGCCACATATTCTTTGTCCATTCATCTGTTGATGGACAGTTAGGTTGCTTCCATGTCCTGGCTATTGTAAGTAAAGCTGCATTGAACATTTTGGTACATGACTCTTTTTGAATTATGGTTTTCTCAGGGTATATGCCCAGTAGTGGGATTGCTGGGTCGTGTGGTAGTTCTATTTTTAGTTTTTTAAGGAACTTCCATACTGTTCTCCATAGTGGCTGTATCAATTTACATTCCCACCAACAGTGCAAGAGGGTTCCCTTTTCTCCACACCCTCTCCAGCATTTATTGTTTCTAGATTTTTTTGATGATGGCCATTCTGACCGGTGTGAGATGATATCTCATTGTAGTTTTGATTTGCATTTCTCTAATGATTAATGATGTTGAGCATATTTTCATGTGTTTGTTGGCAATCTGTAAATCTTCTTTGGAGAAATGTCTATTTAGGTCTTCTGCCCATTTTTGGATTGGGTTGTTTGTTTTTTTGATATTGAGCTGCATAAGGTGCTTGTAAATTTTGGAGATTAATCCTTTGTCAGTTGCTTCATTTGCAAGTATTTTCTCCTATTCTGAGGGTTGTCTTTTGGTCTTATTTATGGTTTCCTTTGCTGTGCAAAAGCTTTTGCGTTTCATTAGGTCCCATTTGTTTATTTTTGTTTTTATTTCCATTTCTCTAGGAGGTGGGTCAAAAAGGATCTTGCTATGATTTATGTCATAGAGTGTTCTGCCTATGTTTTCCTCTAAGAGTTTGATAGTGTCTGGCCTTACATTTAGGTCTTTAATCCATTTTGAGTTTATTTTTGTGTATGGTGTTAGGGAGTGTTCTAATTTCCTTCTTTTACATTTAGCTGTCCAGTTTTCCCAGCACCACTTATTGAAGAGGCTGTCTTTTCTCCACTGTATATTATTGCCTCCTTTATCAAAGATAAGGTGACCATATCTGTGTGGGTTTATCTCTGGGCTTTCTATCCTGTTCCATTGATCTATATTTCTGTTTTTGTGCCAGTACCATACTGTCTTGATTACTGTAGCTTTCTGGTATAGTCTGAAGTCAGGGAGCCTGATTCCTCCAGCTACATTTTTCGTTCTCAAGATTGCTTTGGCTATTCGGGGTCTTTTGTGTTTCCATACAAATCCACACTACTATATTTAGAATAGATAACCAACAAGGACCTACTGTATGGCACCAGGGAACTCTGTTCAATATTCTGTAATAACCTAAATGGGAAAAGAATTTGAAAAAGAATAGGTACATGTATATGTATAACTGAATCACTTTGCTCTACACCTGAAACTAACACAACATTGTTAATCAACTATACTCCAATATAAAATAAAAATTTTTTAAAAATACGCTTAAAAATTTTTTAATTTGTAGTTTTCTTTGTAAGGGTATTTTGTTAATAGTTTCTGACTTTATTGCATCATGTTCAAAGAATGTGAAATGTATGATATTAATTCTTTGTTATTTTTTGTGACTATGTGACCTAGTTTATGGTCAGTTTTTGTAAGTGTTTTGTGTTTTTAAAGAATGTGCATTCTTTAATTGCTGAGTGCAGGTTAATGTACTTAAATTATCTTATTTCCTTAGCTGAATATTCTATGTATATATCACTAATTCAATCCAAACTCTCCCTCAGTTGTATAAATCTCCTCTCAGCTTATTCAGGCACATTAGGTAGTCTTGTCAATTTCATCTTGAATAAATTTGTCCTAGAGCCATCTGATATGCTGTAGTTATTTTTCAGGCCCATTGCACAGCTGTCTTCTTGGAATCTTTCTTCATTTCCTGTCTCTTGTGTTAGATTCCCTTTTTCCTAGATATCATTTTCACTCCTTCCCTGGTTTATTCCCTCATTTTGGTGAAATTCCCTCTTCAGTAGCATCCTGAAAAAATATGCCTAGAAGTTGAAATTTTCAATAACTTGCATGTCTGAAAATGACTTTTCTGTCTTAATACTTACGATAGTTGGATGGAAGTAATCGCCCCTCAGTTTTTAATGCAGTGCTTCATTTTCCTTTGGCTCCAGTGTTGCTGTTGAGAAGTCTGCTCCCTGGTCCCCCCCAAGCTTGTTTTGATCCTCTCTTTGTCCTTGAGCTCTGAAATTTTATGAAATAGTACCTTGGTATAGGTCTAGTTTGAGTAATTGTGTTGGGCACTTAGTGGGTCTTTCAATCCTAAAATTCGTGTCCTTAGATTCTAGGAAATTAACTTGAATTAGTTCTTTGATTTGTTCCCCTCCATTTCTCTAACTTCCTGGAATTCATCTTGTTGATTTTGAGACCTCTAGCACTATTCTCCAAAGTTTCTTATCTTTTCTTTCCTTCCCTTTTACTCTACTTTCTGGGGAAATTTCCTCAGTTTATCTTTCACCTCTTTAACTGAGGTTTTCATTTCTGCTATTATATTTTTAATTTGAATCTTTTTAAAATAAATATTCTTTTATGATATGGTATTTTTTTTCATAGGTCTAATAGACTCTCTCACACACACACACACACCCCCTCTAGAATATTAATGATAGTTTCTTGGAATTTTGTCTTCTCCCTGTATAGTCTCTGCTTGCTCCAAGTTTCTTTCTTTCTTTTTTTTTTTTTTTTTTTTAACTAATTTGTTTCAACCTCCTGAGTGGTCCTTGGCTGTCCATATTTAAAGGTATACCACTGAAAAACTGATTGAGAGCTCCAAGCTCATGAGTGGGATTTGTTGTGGTCTTCACTATAGGGGCACCTAGCTGTTTTCTTTTCATGGGGGAAGGCCTGGTGTCAGAATCTTTGGGTCTTTTCTCTTGAATTTCCTGAGAAGGACTCAGCTAAGGAGGTTCTGGCAATTTTGGGGGGAAAAGGACATGAGAAAGGAAGCTGTCTCTATAGTCAGTATGTAAAGTTGACTTAATGCTCCCCTTATCTCTGTGCAGACACCTTTTTTTCTATACTTCTCTCCAGAATAAACTGCTGGGGAAAGAGAGGAGTAGTGCCCAGCTTTGGTCACCTAGCTGTGGAGAGGGATGCAGAAATAAGAGAGGCCAACTGCTTAAATAGACTTTCAGCCAATCCTCTCATTCTCAGTCTCACCTTTGCCCCCATTTCCAGAGGCACCTGGTGCTCCCAGTTCTTGAGCCCTTCCGTGATTCTTCAGAATTAGGTCTTTACCTAAAGCCTACTTTGGAGTCATTTTCCATAGAGTGCCAATCTTCCATATGCTTTCCAGTGTTTAAAATTTTGTTTCTCTTTCCTCTGTTCCTATTTTCTTAGTCCTTGTGGGTTTATGCCAGTTAAAAAAAAAAAAATTACTGTTGGTTTAGTGAGGTTTGGAGAGAACAAGGTGCAAAATGTATGTGTCCAATCCACCATTTTCACGCAAAACCTTAAAATAAATTTTAGTAACTTTGAAATTATAAAAGAGTATCACTCACCAAAAGCTCAGTGGGTACAAAAAAGTCAAAACTCTGTTATTTGCCTTCTTTCATTCCTGTACAGTGGAGTTTTTCTGGAGGTTACATGATCTGTGATGTTGCAGCAGATTAAATGCAGGGATATGAGAATCCTGCTCTTTTCTATTAAGACAAACATTGAAGAGATTTGAAAAATGTAAAAAACGCCACTCTTCTCACTAATTTTTTTGAAAACAATTTTTTTCATTAAAAATACCCTGTTTATAGTAACATGTGATGGGTTTGTTGTTATTTTAAATTCATTTATAAGTATATAATTAAACATCTCAGTTTTCATTTCTAATTCTCACATGGTGAAAATCAATAGTTATAATCCCCATAAACAAACGCTTTGGGATTCTCAGTAATTTTTAAGAAAGGGTCATGAGATCAAAACTTTTGAGAACTTCCAGTCTAGAGAATCATAGCTATAAATTGGAATTGGACCATGAGTGTAACAGTATAAACATATCAAACACTCCAGTCTTACCTTTATGTAGGGCAATAATGTCATTTAATCCTCATGCTTATTAAATTTAACACCCCTGTGGTTTTATTCCCCTTTTATTCTTCTTTCGTTTTCTCTCCTAATAATCCTTAGAGGAACTAAAGGAAGCTTCTGGAAGTTAATCTATACTGTCTTCCTCCCTAGAGTATATATGTCCTAGTCTCTGCTGATTTAGATAATGAGAAATCAGCTTAACAGCCAGAATATTAAACGTGCATTTTTGTTTCCAAGGGGGTGAAAATTGGTTCTTAAGGAGCAAAAAGAATCTTAGATATTACAATAGCTTGTGACCCATAAACAGATAGACAGTACATCTGTGGTATTAAAATTTCATTGGGGGTGGGGGACAGTTAGGGAAAAAAGTCAGAAGTTTCCTGAGGAGCGGATGAAAATGAAAAAGAGGTTGAGAAACACTGTTGTAGAGATCCTGCTGGAATATGATCTTTTAACCTTTCTTTTGCTTGTATTTCTTTCTCTGATCGTAATACACACTATAGGAAAGGTGATGATGACAGATAACTCGCAGGAATACAATAGGCCCCTTAAAGAGGGAGGCAGCTAGGTAAGGCTTCCCGCACACAGAGAGCCCGTGCCTCAGCTCCCGCCAGTTATTTCAGTGCCGGAATACGGACCCAAGGTTTCCAAATTAAAAAAAAAAAAGTCAGAAATCCAAGTTCTGTGTAAACTTATGATTTTTAAGTGTTAGAAACTAATTAAAATAATTTTTAACAATATGCCCACCAATCAAAACCTCTCTGAGCCACCCCCACTAGTGTAGTCTCTTCTGGTGGGATGGAATGTGTCTCCCAAATATGACTGCTTTACTGCATTCTGAACTCAGAGCCATTTTGCGCCTGCTTGAGTAACTTCAGTGATGGAGGCCAACCTGTTCAATTTTTGGTTAACTGTAATTGCTTGATGCAGTCTCATAGGAAGCAGAAATGTATCTCCTTAAAACTTTAACTTAGTGGTGCTGGTTTGTCCTGTGAGAGCACATAGAGTAAGACTAACTCTTGTTTTATGTGACAAGTCTTCAGATTTGTTAATTTGGCTGTGAATCAAAGTTTTATTTCTCTAGAAATGTAGAGCATAGTATTTAAGAACTCAGGCTCTGAAGTCAGACTATTAAGGTTTGAATCTCCTCTCTGCCTCTAGTTCTGTGCTCTTGGGGCTTATTTGTTACTTTAACTATTTTATGCCTTTGTCCATTTTAATATAAGCATATTACTGTAATTTATCTAATTGCTAATAGGTATTGTAAAGCTTGCAGAACAGTGCCTAGCATATAGTAAATATTCAGTAAATGTTATCTATTGTCCAGATTAAGCACCCCGTCCTTAGTTCCATTAATCATTCTTTGTAGAACACAGTTTTAACTTTTCTTACTATACTTAGTTTACAGATTACTCATTAATGGAAGCAATCTGGTGCCTCATAGGAAGACTTATAGGTTTCTTTTCCTATATCTTATCCTCTATACCATCCCCTCGCATATCCCTCTCCAAACCAGATCACAACGACTTTTATTTTTGTTCATTTGTGTATGTGTATTTAAATATAAAAACACCCCCCCACACACACACATTAACTTACTCATTCTTGAACACATGTGGGAGTAAAAACCATTGAAGAGGCAACCAAAGTGTGAGGCTTAGGCCCCTCCCCAACCTTCCTAATAGAACCCTGATTTTATTCACACATTTTCGTTCTTCAGCATGGCTTTGTGCTTTGGAGAAACCTTGGAGAGTGGGCAACCATGGAGTTCCTTTATGGCTGTGTGATTTTTGACATAGGTGTCTGATGAAATTCTGGCCGTTGGGACCTGAGGAGAAATTTACTGATAGAAATTGGGTTTATGGTTTCTGGGAAGGGTTTCTTTGTTGCTTGAAAAGATGTACATGAAGTGGTAGTCTCATCTTTTCTCTGGTTATTGCTGAGACCTAGGGACTGGGTGGGGCACCACCTGAGGACGGCAGAATGAAGGCAGAGGTGGTCCTTGAGGACGTTGTTGAGCCGCTAAACTAACCAATCCCAGAACTTGCTCTTCCTCTTAATCTCTTATTATGTGGGAAACCTTTCTTACTGTTTCTGCTGCTTTGAGTTGGATTTTCTTACTTTCAGCTGAAATAAGCTTAACCAATAAAGAGGTCAAGTTATTTAATTCTACTATGGCTGGCAAACTAGATAAATAGTACATAACCTCATAGAGTTAGGAATAATTGAAGTAATAAAGTAATCTACAGATTTATAGTTGTGACATTACCACAAACAGTATTTGTAGTGGACAGAATGTTTCACAGAGAGTGAGGAGGCTGCCTGGCTTTGCTGATTACCAATTCAGTTAATATTCGAATTGCAGGTCACTGGACTTCGTAAAACAGAATTAAGTGATCTTTAAGGTCTGTTCTGATTCTGTGTAAAAAATATGAGTCTGATTGTTCTGGAATTCCTGCCTGAAAGCCTTTGTATAGATTAAGGTAGTAGATATAAATAAGTAACTTTTTTAGTTGAAGAAAGCATAATTTATTAACTAGTCATGTTAGGAATGCTTCCAGTTTCACAATGGTTCTACTAATCTTAGTGCCTTGAGAAACAAGGGAAGCTCTACTATCAATACACTTACTGGTTATGAATATCAACTCATACCTTTATAAAAATAGATACTTAACCCAACTTTTAAGCTTATTCTCCTGTATGTAGTCAGTATGAGCATGTCATTAGTTTTCTTTTTCTACCATCTCTTATAATCTGCTGTGATCCCTTTCTTCTACCCTTTCCCTAGTTACATTATTCCCAGACTGTTAAAAAGCCACCTAAAAGGTGTGCTTTTCACCAGAATCTGCTTTCTCCTCCTCTTTCCTCATCTATAAAATGAGGTGAAAGTATATCATCTTTAAGGTGCTTTATGGTTCTCACATTCTGCGACTTGTCAATTATTTTTCTCATCAATTCAGACTCTGTTATACCCAAAAGAAATCATCTTTGATTATAATTAAAGGTAAGTTTAAAAACATTTTCGGACTTCCCTGGTGGCGCAGTGGTTAAGAATCGACCTTCCAGTGCAGGGGATACAGGTTCGAGCCCTGGTCCGGGAAGATCCCACATGCCGCGGAGCAACTAAGCCCGCGAGCCACAACTACTGAGCCCTTGCACCACAACTACTGAAGCCCGCATGCCTAGAGCCCATGCTCCACAAGAAGAGAAGCCACCTCAATTAGAAGCCCGCACACCACAACGAAGAGTAGCCCCTGCTCACCATAACTAGAGAAAGCCTGTGTGCAGCAACGAAGACCCAACACAGCCAAAATTAAATAAATAATTTAGTAGAAAAAACAAAAAAACTTTTTCACCTGAGGACAGTAGAACTCAATTATATAAAGGAAAGAAGTAATGTATAAGTACCCTTTGCAGAGCTAGACATATCAAGAAATGTAGAGCTTGGGTAAAATGTAGATATATGTACATACATGTAGATCTATGTGATTTTTTTTTCATGTAATATTATTTTAATAACAAATGCAATCACAATGAGCAGGAATGAGGGAATAGGGAAATAAAGCAAAGAAGGAATATGTCAGCCAATATGACAATGCATCATCAAGCTGGCCACCTGTTAAATCTATCAGACTGAACCTCTTAGAAGCTATATGAACTGCATTTCAGGATCACCCCTAGGGTTCGGGGGTGGGAGGGTGGGAAAGGAAGAGGAAGAATTTATCTACTGGTTCTCATCTTGGATTGATCAAAGTCTTTCCCCAAAGGGCACTAACTCCCCTACACTTGAGTTTAACTCCTCTCTTCTTCCCGGTTGCACATGTGTGGGTCTGGGCACTGAGTGGACCCCAGAGCAGTGGTCACATGGAAGCCCTGCGGCAGGTAGCAAAGGGCTTGCAGAATGACAGGAGATGAAGCTGCTAGGTTATGCCTGCATGAGGGTTTGCATAGAGGTGAAATGAGACAAGTGAGTCCTAGAGGATCTGCAATAGTATATAAGAGGTATCTAAAACATTTAGGGTTTTTTTGGGGGGTGTTGGAAGACAAGGAAGGAAGAAGCTTATAATTTCAAAGCTTTTTGGAAATCACTACAATATATTTTCTTTTTCAGGAAAAATTAAAACTATTATGGGAAATTGATTCATTACTGCAAGAGTACTAATAGGGGAAACCTAAGCTTTCAGTCGAACCCACGTGAAATTGGGTACACTGACCAGGCATGAAATTCCCCAGACACCTAAACTTCTTTTTCCAGAAAAAGGAAAATAATATTTAATGATTTTATGTAGAAAGACAGGTGCTAGCTAAAGTAAGAATTGTATGCATAGTTGGTGTTAATTCCAAAAACCTTGAAGATGTGAGTGAGGTCATCCTCCATCATATCACCAGTTTTATTCCTAGAAGTAGAGGGATAATCCCAAAACAATTCCAGAATGCAGATTTTTCCCTTCAGTTGGTAGGTTTTGTTTGGATTTTTCTTTAAGTCCTGTTGAGAGATATTTGTACTGCTGACACCAAACACATGGTGTTTTTTCCAGGACCACTTCTCAAACTCTCCAACACCAAATAGGTGTCCCACAGTTCAGTTAGCTCAGACTCCACAGGTTAAAAGGGCTCAGTCCCACAAGACTGCCCTTACTTCAGATGCCAGTTGCAAGTACTGGGCCTTCAATCCAACTTGGAGAGAGTCAGGGTTTGTGAATATATGACTACTCAGTGAGTAAGTTGTTACTATGTTGCTCTTTAATTTACCAGATTACCTTTTCTATCCTTTTCTTCCATATTCTCTTTGATCACTTACTACTTCTAGTAGTTAGAGGGTTGTAGAGAGAAGAAGGTAATAAGTGTTTTCTTTTGAGTGTCTGATAGTAGAATATAATTCCTTCATTCCTACCTTCCTCCCTTCCTACTTTCCTACCTGCACATTTGTAGAAAGCTGCTTCTGTATGCCAGAGGATACAAGCAAGGCCTTATGGAGTTTTCCTTCAAGATACCTCTTTTCTAGGAAATAACACCTGAATTTGCCACATGTTGATGAGTCTTAAACCTTGAAGAGTGAGAAAGACTAATTGTGGCAGTCTTCTATATTCTGAAAACATTTAATTAGAGTTCTACTTCATTTAGCATAATAGTAGAACCTTTTAGATAGTTTTTAGTAACTCACAATGTTAGTAGTTGTAGAACGCATAGGTGTCTAACTACTGTTGCCAGTTTCTTCTATCTCTTCATTCTGTAGGATAAACAGCATTTTGTTTTTCTTGATGAAGAGTTTTTTATTGTAAAAAACAAGCACTTTAGGGGCTTCCCTGGTGGTGCAGTGGTTAAGAATCCGCTTGCCAATGCAGGGGACACGGGTTCCAGGCCTGGTCTGGGAAGATCCCACATGTCGCGGAGCAGCTAAGCCTGTGCGCCACAACTACTGAGCCTGTGCTCTAGAGCCCGCGAGCCACAACTACTGAGCCCGCGAGCCACAACTACTGAAGCCCGTGCGCCACAGCTACTGAAGCCCGCACACCTAGAGCCCGTGCTCGGCAACAAGAGAAGCCACCGCAGTGGGAAGCCCGTGCACAGCAACAAAGAGTAGCCCCCGCTCGCCACAACTAGAGAAAGCCCGCGCGCAGCAACGAAGACCCAACGCAGCCAAAAATGAAAATAAATAAAATAAACAAATTTTTAAAAACCCAAAAAAACAAACACTTTATTACAAAAATTTCTTGACCTTATAATCGTTCTTTAATAGTGATTTTATGTGTGTTGAACATCTTTAGATGATATTTTTAATGATAAAGCTCGTCATAAAAACCAGTAATATACTATGTAGTGTTATTTTTTATTAACTGAAAAAATTACATGTCTTTTCTGACCGTATGTGGTTAATTTATTGTTAAGTGTTGAATTTTATGTTCCTTGCATGAAAAATAGAACACATAAATATTTGAAATTCTTCACTGCATGCCTGGTCAAGTATTACTTGCCCAGGTGTCTTCTTTTTAAAATAACTTTTAAATCTTAGAAATTTGTGGGTGAAAGGGTGGATTTTGACTTGGAAAGAGAGGAGATAATGCTTTCACTATTTAAAACCAGACTTCATGAAAAGATGCTATTGTTGGATGAATTAACACTAACCTTGTCTCCTACAAAGAGCTGCTGGAAATAAGATTACGGCTTTATTACTTTCAATATTTTAATCAGTATAAACTACTTTTTGTTTTTATAAATAAAAGTTATTTTTCAAAATTTCTTAGGGAGGAAAGAAAAACAGTTGATTAATCAATATGTATTTTTATTTACTTCCAAACAGACACTCCTTGAATATGCAGAGAAATGGAAAACTTCAGAAGATCCTTTACCTTTATTGGAGGTATACACAGTGGCTATCCAAAGTTATGTTAAAGCCCGACCTTATCTTACCTCTGAATGTGAAAATGTAGCATTGGTTCTGGAACGCTTGGCATTGTGAGTAGACCTTTGAGTAAATAAAAAATTAGATTTAGCTTTTTTGTTTTTAACTCTGTACCTCAGACCTTATGATAGTTTAATTTTAAATAGATGAGTTATGGACAGTATACTGATGATATTAGAATTATTCATCTTATTTTACTTTGAATTTTAGTAATTATTTGTATCCTTACCAACTTTTTGTTTTTTAGAAGCTGTGTTGAACTTTTACTGTGTCTGCCTGTTGAATTATCTGATAAACAGTGGAAACAATTTCAGACATTGGTGCAGGTGAGAATATTTACCTACTAGATTTAATATAGGTATATTTTATGGTGATTTTCTTTATTCTTAATAAATTATTTGGTTAAACTTTAAATGATTTAAGTAATGACAAACATTAATTGCTGTTCTTATTAACATTAATGTCTTGCATATAGTCAGTGCTCAATAGATGTTTGCTAAATGAATATGTACATTTAAGTAGATTGGTTGAATATTGCACTGTTCTTTAAGATCAGATAATTAGAACTTTGCCAGAGCAGTAAGGGAACACAAAAGAAAATGCCCTCATTTGTATTTAGAAACAGTTTAACTAATTGTAGAAAATTGCAATATGCTTTATAAGAATTTAACATATCTCATTTAATCCTTATGAAAACTTTGTGGGGGTAGGTATATTTTTCCCATTTTAAAGGTGAGGAAACTGAGGCTCAACTCTAAAATACTTATCTGCCCAAACTTGTATAGCTAATATCAGAGTAGTTATTTGAACCAAGATTCTTTGCCCCATAGGCCATACTTTTTCTTCTATATCTGAAAACACATGCTTTATCTCTGTTATTTAGGGCTGTTATTCTACTTATAAAAGTACTACATAGTTTAGCACTTAGTTGTTTTGGAGTATTTCAAGAATGTTAAATTTTGTTAAGCACTAGATTGTGCTGGATATTTTATAGCTTCAAGTAAATTTTGATTAATTGGTTAGTTAAAAAGAATGTTCCTGCCAGCTAGTCTCAAAAAGTATAGTTGTCTCTCTGTTCCTCTAGCCAGAGTTCTTAAAATATCTTTTGGCCTTATGTTTTTCCATAGAAGAGATATTAAAAGAGGATTAGTCTCAAATTTTAGAAGCATGTGAAATAAACTATAGTTAGGCAGAGAAATCAACTTTCCTATTTTAATATTAAATATTAAAATTACATCAAGTGCAAAATTCTTGAAGATAGGATTCATATCTTTATTCCAAAAGATTCAACATAGAGTTTTACACATAGTAGATACTTAATAACTGTTGAAAATGTCTTGTCCTGTTTGTCACATTGCAGCTAACTTTTTGATCATGCAATTTGTACTTCAGCATATCAGTAACGTGTCTCAGGTTTTTTTTCCAGCAAGTGATTATTTTTAGGTAAATGATTATCTCAGAACTTTTTTTCATTGTTTGGCACTCAGATACACTCTACCACAGAATTAGTTATATAAATAGTTTATATACAAATATAATACTGAATTCCTCATATTAATTTTGTTTGTCAACATAAGGTAAACTTTTCAACTTACTTTTTTGAAACAATAGCACTACTTGATACTTTTTCATATGGTTTAATGAGGAGGAAATAACTTTAAATCCCAGTATGGAGCTCTCAGCAGTTGCTCAGAGAAAATTTCTTAAAGCACTTGAACTTGTTCAGTGAGATTTTTATGGTTTTGAGGAATAGACTTTTTATACAAATACAGCGTGCAGCTTTAAGAGTTTCCATGACACTTTGCTTTCATTTCAGAGCTTCCTCAGGCTTATTTTTTACCTGCTTAACAGCATTTGTTTTATTTTGCCTGTGTTTTAACTGTTTTTAAGCATCTCTTTACCCCACTAGAGGATAAGCCCCATAAACGCAGGGACTAGTTGCTCTCTTCCTTGATACTTTGCCCATAGAAATTCTCAATAAACATTTTCTGAATTGAGTTAAAACTGTTGGTCTTTTGTGACCTGAAGAATATGCTAATTGCATGAACACTTGGAAACAACAAGTAAGCAAGGTTCAGTGTCAGCTTTAATAGGATGTTGTAAGGCTATATCATGAATAAATGAAAAATCATACATTTAGTTGTTTTCTTTTCATAAGTCCCTTTTATTGAAATATGTGTATACAAGTTGTCACTTAGGCCTTGATGCAGATTTGTCATTTGTTAATGATAGAAGTTTTCTTGGAAAATTTTTTACTAACACAGAGGATATAAAACGTGTAAGGTCTTTCATGCTATGGATACTCTAATAGCTTCCTTGAGAAATAACTTTGCTCTTGGTTTAGATTTTGGGGAGAAAATAATATGAACTTATTTCTAGAAATACATTTTATTTATTTAAAATTTATAATTAATGTAATTCTTATCCTTGAGATTCATCTTTAAAAATCAGAAGTAAAGGATTCAGCACTTTGTAATGTGACATGAAAATTTTAAGATAAAAGTCTTATTTTTCAAAAGTTTAGTATTATATTTAAAGCCTGATAAGCTTGCTTTTGAAAATCTGTTGTAATTCTTTGGATGTTTATTTAATATTTATAGGTAGCTCATGAAAAGCTGATGGAGAATGGCAGCTGTGAATTGCATTTTTTAGCTACTCTAGCTCAAGAGACTGGGGTGTGGAAAAACCCGGTACTGTGCACTATTCTTTCCCAGGAACCATTGGATAAGGATAAAGGTAAATTTTCTAGAGAGCAGAGAGAAAAAAAAAGAATCATTAGACTAGAAATAAGTACTTAAAACTGTTCTGATATAATTCATCTCAAGATATTCCAAGAAGGACCATTTAATTAAATTTTATGTGAGGTGCTTAAGGCCCTTCACCTTTTTTTTATTGGGGGAGGATGTGTTTATAGGATTATATAATCTTAGAGTAACAGTTTTTTTCTCAACATTATTTTATCAGAGGAATTCCCTCTGCAACATCCTGACAGGTGGCAATCTAGCTTATATTTGATAACTAACTTATTTGACAGATGGAGAAGCAGAAACAGGGTAGTGAAATGATTTTCCTCAGAATAAGAAATTAATGCGGGAACTCTCCAATCTTCTGTCTCTGAGATTAGTAGTCTTTCTCAAACAGCTTTTTTCTCAGACTTACTTTATCCTGCTTTGTTATTATTGTATGAGCTTAGGCAACAAAGATCCCAGTCAAACTCAAACTGGCAGGTAGCCTATCAGAATTAGATGGGTAAATCACTAATATGTATAACACTTAATGTTCAGAATTCAAAAATTGTATGTGCTACGAAGAAGAGCACAATTATTGTCTTTGGTACTTTTCTTGAGATTATTTAGGAAAGTGCCCAGATTTCACCCCAAGTTTTCCCAAGATATTTAACTAGAGAAGTAAATAAGCTTCTTCCATTGTTTATTGATGTTTTCTTGTTGATTGATGGCAAACTCTAGGTATTTTGCTATATGATAGCAATTTCTGAAGGCTCTGAGAAGGGAGTGTAGGTTCATTGTTTGTTAACTCTTCTGGTACTTTGATATTTACCAAAAGGCTTCTCAGCTAATCTCGAAACTTCTCTTCAAGCTGGTTGTTCCTACCTGACTCCCCTCTTAACATTTCTCCGCATTTCTGGATAGTTTTAGCAGTGTTATCTGTTTCTTAGTTTTCACCAAAAGTTTATTTATTTATTTATTTATTTTTAAATTTTTATCTATTTATTTATGGCTGTGTTGGGTCTTCGTTTCTGTGCGAGGGCTTTCTCTAGTTGTGGCAAGCGGAGGCCACTCTTCATCGCGGCGCGCGGGCCTCTCACTATCGCGGCCTCTCTTGCTGCGGAGCACAGTCTCCAGACGCGCAGGCTCAGTAATTGTGGCTCACGGGCCCAGCTGCTCCGCGGCATGTGGGATCTTCCCAGACCAGGGCTCGAACCTGTGTCCCCTGCATTGGCAGGCAGATTCTCAACCACTGCGCCACCAGGGAAGCCCCAAAAGTTTATTTTTATTACCTCCCTTCCTTTGTGTATATCCACAGATTAGCTACATTGTTCTCAGACCCTCATTATTTAAAATAAGAAGAACAACAACAACATTTAAAAGTTGAGAATCTTAGAGGTTGTTTTGTACTTTGTAATGTGACATGAAAATATGCCTTTGGCATATTAATTTTTTATCCACAATATATTACCACCACCATGTTTTTATTCTTTTAACCAAATTATACTTTTTAGTCTTCCCAGCTTTGGAAATATTGGACGTATAATATATTAATAATAATATCAAATTACATTGTATAGTTCCTTACAGTTTGAAATGTGCTTTTATGTGCATGGTTTCATTTAGCCTTCACACTGATCCTGGGGAAAAAGTGGGATCTTTATTGTCCCTGTTTTACAGGTGAGAAAATGGAGGCTCAGAAAGATTAGTTGTCATTTCTACATCACATTGTCAGTGATGTGAGGTAGAGCCAGGAATTGAAGTGAGGTCCCCAGCTTCTCTCCTTTTTATATTATGCCACGTTGCACCCAGCCTAATAAAATAAAATTGCACCTAGCTTAAATAATTAAATCCTTTTTTCTGTTGTCAGTTTCTGAAGACTGTCTTTGCCAAACTCACACATTATGCTAACGCAGGAAAATGGAACCTTTACCTTAGCAGAGATTTAAAATTTACCTTAAAAGAATATGTGCTCAGTTTCCTTATTTGTTTAAATGTGCCTAACATTGTTTCTGTTAACAAATGTCTTTGCCTATCTCTGTGCTGCTCTATTCCATGGTCTTCCCATGGCATAGCTACTGGAATAATTTGGACTGTGCAGGCAAAAGGAGTTTCTACAATAACAGATGGATTGTAGGTAGCCAGCTTTCAATACCACTCGTGAAGCAACCAGAGAGATGTTACATGACTGAGAGACTCTGCAGCCATAATCTTTACTTGGTCCTCCATTATTTAGAATACTTCTTTGATGGGAGTTAGTCTGTGGGTAATCACATAGACTAGAAGTGTATGTTTATTTCCTCCTTTGAAAAACTTGAAGGGAATTAACATTTTACACATACATGCTAATTTATTTATATTTTCAAATTGGATGCTTCTACAGCATGTGGAACTTTTAGCTTTTTATATGATATATCCAGTCCCTTGGTTTAACCTACACTAGGCTATAGCAAGTTTGATGAGAAGAGCTAGAGCTCAGACAGTAATCAGTACACCGTAATAAGCTGTGCTCATTAGTTTGTTTATAGCAAAGCCTTTGAAGGTTTGATGTACTATTTGAACAGTAGATGATCCGCTTAATCTTGATTTGTTTTAAATAATTAATTTTTATTGACTAATTTTAGAACTACTAAAGCCCAGATAAACCAAGAAATGCTCTTTGATTTAGGGACTGACGGTGTGTGGGACTAAATTAAAAATGCTGGTTTCACCTTAAGGTTTTAGTATCCTAGAATAAGATATCTCTAATAACTAAATCAGCATAATTCAAGTAGATGTCCATTGAATATCACAGGATCTTTAGGCTTACATATTACTTTTGCTTTTCTTTAGTTATCTCAGAATTGGAAAGGCACTGAATGCACATTTATTTTTTACCCAATTTTAACTCCCTTCTAAAACATCACTGATAAATAAATGGGCCTTTGCTTGAAGACTTCTAGAGAATGGTAACTATGTAATTCAGTCCATTCATAGCCTGCTATTAGATAATCTTCATTGTGTAAATTGTGAAAAACTACATTCTTAGAGTTGCCATCCTTTGGATCTAGTGCTACCCCTAAAGCCATACCTAACAAAGTACAAATCCCTCTTTTGTGCCATAGCAATTGAGATGCTTAAGGATCGTCATCCTGTCTACACTTAGTCTTCTTTTATTCTAAAGACTAAAAGCCGTCCTGGTGTGGCATGATTTTAAATCTACGGTCATGATTCCTGACCTTTTAGTGCATTTTGTTTGTTGTTCTCACTCATGTGTAGTTCTTAAAACTTATGTGTACCCCAAATGCTATCTGGCAGGCTCTGAAGTCATTGGTACTCTCATCCCCTTCATCTTAGTGTGACTTAAGATGACGTTACCTTTTTGGGTGGCCTTACTCTCACAACTCAATGAGGTTACTAAAATCACAAAAATTAAAAAAAAAAAAACTGCTCTTAAATTATTTACATTTTTATATGTTGTGTTTTGGCACACAAAGTAGTCTTTTTTTTTCTTCTTAATTTCACTGTGTTAGATCCATTCTGCCTCTGCAACTTGTCAATATCATTTAAAATCTTGGTTTTGTTAATTCAAGATTTTTGTCCTTCCCTGTTTAAGCAGATCTTATTAGCATACACTCTGTTGGCATCCAGGTTCTTTTTTTTTTTTTTAATTCATTTTATTTATTTTTATTTTTGGCTGCGTTGGATCTTCGTTGCTGTGTGTGGGCTTTCTCTGGTTGCGGCGAGCGGGGTGTACTCTTCGTTGTGGTGCCCAGGCTTCTCGTTGCGGTGGCTTCTCTCATTGCGGAGCGCGGGCTTCAGTAGTTGTGGCACGCGGGCTCTAGTGCTCAGGCTCAGTAGTTGTGACGCACGGGCTTAGTGGCTCCGCGGCATGTGGGATCTTCCTGGGCCAGGGCTCGAACCCGTGTCCCCTGCATTGGCAGGCGGATTCTTAACCACTGTGCCACCAGGGAAGCCTGGCATCCAGGTTCTTGATAATAACCATTAAAAAGGTCATATCCAAAAACCTACCCTATGGGGTACTTATAGAAATCTTCTTGCTTGCCTTCAGTGTTTTAGCCAGTGCCCTTTGATTATGGTTGTTTCATCAAATAAACCTATTTCCTTATGTCTGGTCCATGGCTTTCCTTTTTGTCTATCAGGATTTGGTGAAAGACCACAAGAGGTATTTGGCTAGAGTTGTATTAAAGTAAGATTGTTTAATATTGAGGTTAGTCTGACCTAATTAATTTTTAAATTAACTTTTTATTTTAGAATAGTTTTAGATTTACAGAAAAATTGTGAAGAGTTTCCAAATAATCCACAACCATTTTTCCCAACTGTTAATATCTTACATTAGCATGATACATTTGTCACAATTAATAAACCAATATCGATACTTTGTTACTGACTAAAGTCCATACCTTATTCACATTTCCTTAGTTTTTACCTAATGTCCTTCTTCTGTTCCAGGATCCCACCCAGGATACCATATTACATTTAGTTGACATATCTCCTTAGGCTCCTCTTGGCTGTGACAGTTTTTCAGACTTTCCTTGTTTTTGATGACCTTGACAGTTTTGAGGAGTACTGGTCAGGTATTTTGTATCCCCTCAATTGGGATGTGTCTGATGCTGCTCTCATGATTAGAACTGGGCTTATGGGTCTAGGGGAGAAAGACCACAGAGGTAAAGTGCCATTGTCATCACATCATACCAAAGGTACATATAATCAACATGATTTCTCACTGTTGGTGTTCACCTTGGTCACCTGGCTGAGGCAGTGTGTTTGTCAGGTTTCTCCACTGTGAAATTACTTTTTTCCCCCCCTTTCCATGCTGTACTCTTGGGAAAGAACTTACCTTGTACAGCCCACACTTAAGAGGTGGAGAGTTAAGCTCCACCTCCTCGAGGAGGCAGTATCTACACAGATTATTTGGAGTTCTCCACAGGAGATTTGTCTTTTCTTCCTTATCTGTCTATCTATCTGTTTAGTCAATATGGACTCATGAATATTTATTTTATACTTTGGTGATAATCCAGTACTACTTTATTTTGTTGCTCAAATAGTTCAGCTTTGGCCCCCAAGAACTCTTTGAGTTAACTTCTGTGACCCTTTGACATATCCCCATCATTGTGAGTTATGTTTTTTGTTTGAGTACTTCCTTGTTTTCTGGCACTAGAAGATGCTCCAGGCTTATCGTGCATATTTCCTGCCCTAATCCTAGAATCAGCTATTTCTCCAAGGAACCCTAGTTCCTTTTATTGGAGAATAGTATTGATATTAGAAACCAAGACCTGGTAATTGGGTGTGCTCATTGCTACTGAGATGTCATTGCCTCTAGGACCTCTCGGCAGACAAAGTAAGAAAATATATGTAAGTATAACTAATCTGTGTATGTACACATATCTATAAATGTTTCTATATGTAACCAGCTGTATCTATATTAAACTAAATGTGAGAGTTTATACTGATGTCTCCAACTCTAATCTATATCACATGTATCATTCTAGCCTTCTCTTCTTGCTTACCTGTAACCTCTCACTTCAATAGAATGTCATATAATTGGAATCATACAGTATGTAGCCTTTTCAGACTTACTTCTCTTACCATTGGCCATCCATATACTTAATCAATCCTAGTATACATGTATAGTGGTTTCAGAATTGATAACCTCTACCCCTGTGAGTACGGTTCCTCTTTCCATTATTCTTGCTGACTCCACTCATCCAAAGTTAGGTGAGCACCCCATTTTCTCACCTCTTTCAGTGAAGTTCTTTCATTACATTTGTAAGACAGATTCTTTTGCCATATCCTACGTTCTATCCTGGCTTCCCAACCTCCTAAATATTTTTTTTAATTTGCATACCTTGAGTCCTTCTTCATGCTGTAAAGTTCTATGGGTTTTGACCAATGCATAGTATCATGTATCCACCATTACAGTATCATACAGAATAGTTTCACTGCCCTAAAAAAAATTAACTGTGCTTCACCGATTCAGCCCTCTCCAGAACACCTGACAACTACTGATCCACTTACTATCTCTATAGTATTGCTCTTTCGAGATTGTCATATAATTATAGACTTTTCAGTCTAGCTTCTTTCACTTAGCAATATGCATGTAACATTCATCTATGTCTTTGTGTGGCTTAATAGCTCGTTCCTTTTTATTGCTGAATAGTATTCCATTGTGTGAATGTACCATAGTTTGTTTATCCATTCACCTATTAAAGGACATCTTGTTTGCTGCCAGTTTGGGGCATTTATGAATAAAACTGCTATAAACATTGGCATGCAAGTTCTTGTGTGAACATAAGTTTTCACATCAGTTGGGTAAATACCTAGGAGTAAGATTGCTAGGTCATATGGTAGGACTATGTTTTGCTTTGTAAGAAACTGCCAAACTACCATTCTGCATGTTGCTCTACATTCTCACTGGCAATTGGTGTTGTCTATTTTGGGAATTTTAGCCATTCTAATGGGTGTGTAGTGATATCCCATTGTTGTTTTAATTTGTGTTCCTGTACTGACAAGTGATACTGCACATCTTTTCACATGAGTATTTGCCATCTGTATATCTTCTTGGGAGAGGCATCCATTTATCTTCTGCCTGCTTTTTAATTGTGTTGTATTCTTATTTTTTAAAAATTTTTATTGGAGTATAGTTGACTTACAATGTTGTGTTAGTTTCTGCTGTACAGCAAAGTGAATCAGTTATACATATACATGTATCCACTCTTTTTTAGATTCTTTTCCCATATAGGTCATTACAGAGTATTGAGTACAGTTCCCTGTGCTATACAGTAGGTTCTTATTAGTTATCTGTTTTATATATAGTAGTGTGTACATGTCAATCCCAATCTCCCAATTTATCCCTGCTCTCCCTTTCCCCCTTGGTAACCATAAGTTTGTTTTCTACATCTATGACTCTGTTTCTGTCTTGTAAATAGGTTCATTTGTACCATTTTTTTAGATTCCACATATAAGCGTATCCATACGATATTTGTCTTTCTCCATACGATATTTGACTTACTTCACTCAGTATGACAATCTCTAGGTCCATCCATTGTTTTCTTATTGTTGAGTCACAGTTCTTTGTTATATTTTGATACAAGTCCTTTAGCAGATAGGAGTTTTGCAGATATATTCAGTTTACTCTGTGGCTTGTCCTTTTTCTTTACAGTGCCTTTCAGAGAGCAGAAGTTTTAAATTTTAATAAAGTCCAACTTATCATTTTTTTCTTTCATGGATTGTGCTTTTGGTGTTTTATCTAAAAATAATTACCAAACCCAAGGTCATATAGATTTTTCTCCTGTTTTCTCCCAGAAGTTTTATAGTTTTGCATTTTATATTTGGGTCTGTGATACATTTTGAATTAACTTTTATAAAAGTGTAACCTAATTTATGTTTGATGAATCTGTCTTGGCTCTTAACAGTCATGCTTTTTTTCCTGACCACTCACAAGCCATGTTTTTAATATATTAATCTTGAGACTCTTAGGAATATATCTATTCCTCTAGTCTACAGTTTGCAAAATGTACCTTAAGCCCCATTTTGAAAATTACATCTTCCCATCTATTTCCATTTTCTCCATTGTTTGTTCTACCTTTTCAATTTAAAGCTTTTTATCAGAACCACCATAAGAATAAAGGAATCCTCTTTTTCTCTGTCATCATAAATAATACATAATCAAACCCAAGGAGCAGGCCCTTCTGAAGAAGTTACCCATCTCCACCAATTTGATCACATTCAACTTTTTTGGTGAGCTAGGGGTCATCTTGAGTTTTAGCTGTAATAACAGTTCGCATAGGTTAGTACCAGGTGCTGACACTCATGGTGCACGCATCCTTGGTCCTGAGCCTGCTGCTTTTCCTTCTTTTGTATATGTCATTATTGTAAAATCTAAACTCTGAAAGAGCTCCCTATTAACAGTCACAGTGAACTCCTTCAGCCCTTTCCCTTCCACTTCTATTGTGGAATAATTTGCAATTGCATAAATTGTATTTTTATCAGCTTGCCCGTTCTTTCTTGAATCCTAAGCCCTGTGGTTCTCTCTCTTTTTTTTGAACCCCTTGGTTTTCAAAGGAAATTTCTAAAGCTTCAGCTTTTCCACAGTACTTATAAATCCTCCAGAGCTTTGTGAGAAAATGTCTTCTTTTCAGTAATAAACTTTGCATTTTAAAATGAGCAGGGAAAAAGTGCTGCTAGGTTTACCCGATATTAACATACGTAAAATGTAATAATATTTTAAAGGGAGAGGAGATGGGAGGAGAGAACAAATGATAACTAATAATTTCCAGGTAAATAGTGTGAGGGCAGATCTGATTCCATGCAGCTGAATTTGTTTTCTAATAGTAAATCTCCAGTTCTTTTGCTCGTTGATACTTTTCCTATATTTTTTATGTGTGTGTTTATATCTTTACCTGTCTGTGTAGAGAATACCAAAAGGGGTGATTCTGAGACCTAGACTTACATCTGTTGATGGTTTTTTTGTGTGTGTTAGGACATTTCTTATAGAAAGTCACTAAAAAGAACACCTTATCGACTATATACATTTAGTACTCTTAGAAATACAGTTTTCTTAACTTGTTTCTATTTGGTTGTCTTTTTTTTTTTGCCTTGTCTCTCCCTTTTGCTCTTAACTGACCTTATTATAAAAAATAAATCAGTGGAGCATTTTAGATTTTATTTTTAAAAATCACTGCTAAATTAGATTGCCTTGTGTTTAGGTTTTACTTGTGTATAACCCTTATTAGATCATTGAGGATCAGTGACTCTGGATAGAATTAAGCTGATAGAACTTAACTGCAGTAAAATTGTGAAAGTGTTCACTCTCCCATTTCAGGCTGATGCTTTATTTTGCATTTTGTTAACCTTAATAATATTCTACTATTACATAATGAGATATAATATGGTGACCACCAAGATTTTATTTTTACTAAAAATGATTTTAAAACATACACTAATTGGCTTTTCTAAACATCCTAGAAAAATTCATTATTTCTCTTCTAATGAGTGTATTTCATAATGATGTTACATGGATAAAGTTGTCAGAATTTAATCAAATGTAATAGTAATAATTCAATCTTATTTCACACAAATTTTAGGGTTACATATTTACTAGGTTCATCTATATTATGGAACATTTTTTTAATGTTTAAAAATTCTGATTTATATCAGTCATGTCAAAGAATCAGTTATGATCATAATGTTTCAGACTTAATGACAAAGCAAGCAACATGATTTAAGAAATTCTGAAATCTTCAAGTGAAAATTCTATTTCTTGTGTATGTAGCTTGTTCTTCCAGGAAAAGGTGAGAGGTCAGGTGAAGATTAAGACTGTCCCTAACTGGTAATTTGAACGCTGAAATATACTTACCTTAGAGCAGTGGTTCTTAATCCTGGCAGTGCTTAAATCGCCTGGAGAGTTTTTAGACATACCTGTGCTGGAGGCCTACCACAGACCAATTAAATTAGAGTCTCTGGGTTTGAGCCCCTGGTATTAGTACTTTTTAGAAGTCAAGATAATTGTACAGCCAGGGTTAAGAACCACTGATGTAGAGCTTAAAGTGTTATGTGTTTTTTTGTGTTTTTTTAAAGATGAAAGTTACTTTAATTTATTTTTATTTATGTATTTATTTTTGGCTGTGTTGGGTCTTCGTTTCTGTGCGAGGGCTTTCTCTAGTTGCGGCAAGCGGGGGCCACTCTTCATCGCGGTGTGCGGGGCTCTCACTATCGCGGCCTCTCCAGTTGCGGAGCCCAGGCTCCAGACGCGCAGGCTCAGCAGTTGTGGCTCACGGGCCTAGTTGCTCCGCGGCATGTGGGACCTTCCCAGACCAGGGCTCGAACCTGTGTCCCCTGCATTGGCAGGCAGAGTCCCAACCAGTGCGCCACCAGGGAAGCCCCAAGTGTTGTGTTTTTATTAAATTTCTGAATTTGGATTTTTTGTCTAACAATGCTGAATTGATTTTTAATGCATTTTTTTTCTTGTGGTAAAAAAACAACATAAAATGTACCATTTAATCATTTCGAAGTGTACAGTTCAGTAGTGTTAAGTATGTTCATAATGTTTTGAAACAGATCTCCAGAACTTTTTCATCTTGCAAAATTAAGCCCTGTTTTAAACAACAACTGCCCCCTTTCCCCATCCTTCACTCCCAGCCCCTGGTTAATCAACATTCTACTTTTTGTTTCTATGACTTTGACTACTTTAGATACGTCATAGAAGTGGAATCATACTGTATTTACCTTTTTGTGAGTGGCTTATTTCACTTAGCATAATGTCCTCGAGATTCAACTGTGTTGTAGCATGTGACAGGATTTCCTTCTTTTTTAAAGGTGAATAATACTGCATCATATGTATATACCACATTTGTTTATCCATTTATCTATTGATGGACATTGGATTGCTTCTGCCTCTTGGCCCTTGTGCGTAGTGCTGCTATGAACATGGGAGTGCAGATACCTCTCTGAGACCCTCCTTTCACTTCTTTTGTGTACATAACCAGAAGTGGGATAGCTGTACCACATGGTAGTTCTATTTCTAATTTTCTGAGGAACTTCTATACTGTTTTCCTTAGAGGTTGCATCATTTTATAGTCCTGTCAATAGTGTACAAAGGTTCCAATTTCTCCACATGCTCACCAACACTTATTTTCTGTTTTTTTTGTTTTGTTTTGCTTTGTTTTTGATAATAGCCATTCTTTTGGCTGTGAAGTGATATCTCATTGTAGCTTTACTTTGTGTTTCTCTGGTGATTAGTGACGTTGAGCATTTTTTCATATGCTTGTTGGCCATTTGTATATAATCTTCAGAGAAATGTCTATTCAAATCCTTTGCCCATTTTCAATTGGATTATTTGATTTTTGTTGTCGTTGTTGAGTTGTAGGAGTTCTTATATATTCTGGACATTAACCCCTTATCAGATATATGATTTGCATATATTTTCTCCCATTCTGTAGGTTGCCTTTTCACTCTGTTGCTTCTGTCCTTTGATATGTAAAAGTTAACTTTGATGTAGTCTCATTTGTTTTTGTTGTTGTTGTTGTTGTTTATACCTTGTTATCATATCCAATAAATCATTGCCAAATCCAGTATCTTGATGCTTTTCCCCATTGTTTTCTTCTAGGAATTTTATAGTTTTGGGTCTTATATTTAGGTCTTTAATTCATTTCAGGTTTGTTTTTTTATATGGTGTAAGATAAGGGTCCAGCTTCATTCTCTTGCATGTGGATATCCAGTTTTCCCAACACCATTTGTTGAAAAGACTATCATTTTCCTATTGAGTGGTCTTGGCACCTCATTGAAGATTATTTGACCATATAGTGAGGGTTTTATTTCTGGGTTTTTTCTCTTCTGTTGCATCGCCTACATGCCTATCTGTGTGCCAGTTTTGATTAGCTTTGTAGTATATTTGAAGTGAGGAAGTGTGAGACCTCCAACTTTGTTCTCTTTCAAAATTGTTTTGGCTATTTGGGGTCCCTTAAGATTCCATATGAATTTTAAGATAAATTTTTCTATCTCTACAAAATAGCCATTGCAGTTTTGTTGGGATTACATAGAATCTGTAGATTGCTTTGGGTAGTTGGACATCTTAACAGTATTAAGTCTTCCAGTCCATGAACATGGGGATCTTTCCATTTACTTGTGTCGTCTTTAATTTCTTTCAGCAATGTTTTGTAGGTTTTAGTGTACGAGTCTTTCACTCTCTTGGTTAGGTGTATTCCTAAGTACTTTATTCTTTTTGTTGCTATTATAAATGGAATTGTTTTCTGAATTTCCTTTTCAGATTGTTCATTGTTAGTGAATAGAAATGCAACTTATTTTTGTGTTTTGATTTTTATATCCTACAACTTTGCTAAATTCGTTTATTAGTTCTAATAGTTTTTTGTTTTTTGGGTAGAATCTTTAGGGTTTTCTACCTATAAGATGATGCCATCTGCAATCAGATGATTTTATTTCTTCCTTTCCAGTTTGGATGCCTTTTATTTCTTGCCCAATCAATCTTGCTGAATAAATTTTAAAAGAAAATATAAATTGTATTTTTAAAAAGAAATAGGTGATGCAGATTCATGTAGGCCATGATGGTAATTTTGGAATTTACCCTTTGAAGGCAGAGGGATGCCACTTGGGGGTTTTAACTAGGAGAAGACAGTCGAGCGTGTGCTTTAGGAAAAAGAAAAGGCACCCTCAGTCCTAGTGGAGATGTGATGGAAAGAGGAAGAGTGGCTGCAGAAGACTAGTAGAGTGCAACAAAGTGGTCTGATAGATAAATGATTTGGGCTGGGAGGTGGGGGTCAGTGAGTGGTTGGCATAGGGATGGAGAAAAATGAATAGGATTGAGTACTTAGGAGTTAGAAGTGACAGGATTATATGGTGGATTGTAGGTTAGGATGAGGAGGAGGCAGAAGAGAACAATTTTAATGCCAGCTCTTAGTTCTGGGTTGAGATACCACGTACTGTGGTATAGAGATTTTTGTATGCAGAGTTTGAGATGCTTGTGAAACAGCTACCGGGAGATACTGCAAGGGGAATTGTGAGCAAATCTGAGTGTGGAGATATATACCCAGTAAACAGGTTGACTCCACTTTGGGGGGGGTAATCCAGGACCTAGTCCTAAGTTTTGGTGCATGGTACATGATCAGTTAATATTTGGATAAAGATTTATCACAAATATTCAACTTATATATTGTAATATATTTAAAATTATCTTCCATGTTTTTCTTTTTTACTATTATGTAAGTAGCATTTTATGGGAAGAAGGGCATTATTACTTTCTTAATTGAACTGGCTGGGTATCATTCATTTACATTGCCACTTTATGTCATCCAGCTCTCGATAGGCTTGAATGTAGTAAAACCTGCTTTTTTCCCCCAAGTACATAAATACAGACAAAATAGATAAAAAGGCTACACAAGTAAAATTCAAAGTATTTTTTCGTTTTCTGGGATGGGGATGGGTAAAGCAGGGTAGGGAGTGAAATTTTATGTGACTAGGTACTCAAGGATAAAGATAACAAAACTTGTTTCATAAGTCTGGTAGTCTTTGATGTGCTATTATAACTCTGTAAGGAAAACATGTCCTGGAGTAGAGAGAAATAGAGAAAGATACAGAGGAACTGGGACAAGGAAAGCAGTAAAAGAAAAATGGAGAAAAGAGAGGGGGAGTGAGGGGAGTGAGTTTCCCTCCCCTGAGGGAGAAGTTCTGAATTGAGTGTTGTTGAATGTAATCTAATTTTGATCTGTTTGAAACATGAGCTTCAGAATACATTATTACTTTCCTTTAAAAGCTAATGCTACTTCACAGCTCTTTACTGCTGTGTAGTGCTGTTCTGATAACTAGTAGACACACTAGTTAAATAAGATTTTTTTTTTTTTTCTCATCACACCACTGTGTTAAGGCGGAAGTTGCAAGACCCCATTATTCTGGTCCTCGTTCTGTCATTAACTGGCTTTATGACCCTAGAAGGTCACTTGCCTTCTGTGAGCCTCAGTTTACTCATCTGCCAAATGATGGAGCTGGACAAAATGATCTATAAAGTTCCTTCTGCTCTAATCTGTATTTCTTTGAAATCAATTTTGCCCTAAGTGTGGCAAAGGTTTCCCATTGTTTAAAAAAACACACACACAAGTGTGTTTTTGGAATGTATAATAATAGCATATATTTTACTATACTTGTTAGTACAGAAATTATTTTGTATAATTTGTCGTTCTAACTATACATGCTGTTCTTTGAGATTTTAGGGACTATTTGAAATTCCTCCTATTAAGATTGTCATTAGTTTTGTTAAAAATCTTGCCACCTTTAAATAATGTCTTTGCCATGAACTTCAGAGTTTGTTGATTATGAGTTTTTGTGGGAGTATTTGAAATAATTCCCAGACTTTTTATTGCTAGAGTTTCCTGGAAACTCAAGCTGTATTTTAAAGTCTGTGACTTATAGCCGGAATAACTTTGTTTTAACTCTTCTTTCCTTAAAGTTGTCATTAAAAATCTTTACAGATTTTACTTTGGCCATTGAACTAAACTGTGAAAAGGTATTTGCCATATAACTGTCTTAACCAGGATCGTGTCATATTAAAAAAAGAAAAGTAATGCCCTGTATATGTCAGACATATCATCAGAGGCACCAGAGGGTTATGCAGATAGTGTTATTTATCTGTGTTCAGTCTTTATACTTTTTGGTTTAGTTTAATATGTAAAGAATAGAGAGTAGCAGATACAAAGGTCTAGACTTCAAGAAAAGGATGAAATTTGTGATCCTGTGTTAAATTGCTTACATGCTCATGGTTTTAATACTGAGGAGCCGTAATCATACTATTTTATAGAAGAGCATTTTCATAGTGGAGTACAGTTAGATCTAAATAATAAAGGTACTAGAGGGTAGCAAAGGATATTTAAAGAAGGGAAGAACATCTCTTATTTTCCATCTTCTAACCCACAACTTACTTACTAGACATGTCTTCCAGTCTGTTCACAAGTGAGAAATTGTGTATTTTATAGTATTTATAGGGCATTTAAAATTTTATTACTGAAAGCCTTCCAAAGGTTTCCAGCTAGCCATCACCAAGTAAATTTTTAAACACGATTTTCATCCTGGTAAAGAAAACTTAGGGAAAAGTTTAAATTTGCATTTGTTAAAATTTAAAATCTCCTTCACCAAAAAAAAAAAGTTAAATTTTTATTTGTAGTTGATCAAACAAGCACTAGGAAATTTAAGATTTCAACAGAATAGAATTTTATTATGCAAGTGTTGAGGTTTGTTGATTGGTATTTTAAAAACCCACAGAACTTTCAGCAGACTACCCCCACCCCCTTATTTATTTTTCTGTAGATATTTAAATTTGTTCTGAAACACTCATTAAGGCAAGATAGACTTCACCTTTGTAAAATGAAAAATACATCAACAGTATTGAACACAATATTAGCTGAATTTCATCTTCTTGAATATCCAAACATCCTTTTGTGGTTTCCCATGTAAGTGTGTAATGTCCTAACTCTGCAAATTTCTAGAAATGCTAACGCCTGGTATTCAAGAATAAATGCTGTGGGGAAAAGAATTTAGTATAATTTTAATAACACTGAGTTTCAGAATTCAATGCAAAATTATTTTTAAAATCAGGAATTTAACTCACCTCATTGTAAATGGTACTTTCAGGGGCAAAAATATTTAATGCAGCTCTAAAAAGTTAACAGCATAACTCTTTCTGCTTATAAGGTCAAGTATTTTGTGATAGCCTGAGACTAATAGGAAACTGCAACAACAACAAAAAAGAGTTTTAGTTTCTGTGCTTTAAAAAAATATTCCTTATAAGTATTTGTATTGCAAATGAACTATTACCAAATGTTAATAATCTATTATGTCTTGTTTTTTAAAGTGAATGAATTTTTAGCTTTTGAGGGTCCCATCTTGTTGGATATGAGAATTAAACATCTAATCAAAACAGATCAGTTAAGTCAAGCAACTGCTCTAGCAAAGCTGTGTTCTGACCATCCAGAGATTGGTACAAAAGGTAGTTTTAAGCAAACTTACCTTGTCTGTCTTTGTACATCATCACCAAATGAAAAGTTAATCGAAGAGGTGAGTATCTTTTCTTTTGTTAGTAATTATTTTTTAAAGTCAAGAAAATAATTTTTAATTAGATTAGAATGTCTTTGACTTCCCTTTCTCTTAGTGAAGAGCCGTTGTTGTCAGTCTTAAATCTGGGGTGTGCTCTTAGATAGTGATTCTAAGCAGCTTTCAGAGTTATACGTAAACGTTTCATCTGGCTTCTATTTTAAATAATTTGGCTCTTTTAACTGCTTTGGCTAAATTATGGGAAAGATGGTGGTAGCTTAATTTAGTTAGGATGTTTATATTTATTAGCATTTGGGCCTTAATTTCAGTTTTACCTGACTTCAGGATACTTGCAGATTTTTTTCTAACTGGCTAATTTAAGTAACTTAAAAAATTTATATGACTTCCCGCTAGGAGTACTTTCTCTCTCTCTTTCTCTCTCTATATATATCTTTCTCTCTTTATCTATCTATATATATAAATATTTTATTTGCATACTTAATGTAAAACTTTTCCTTTGTAAGACAGGTGATTCTGGGTTTTTTTTTTACTTCTAGTTGGCATAAAGCATAGTATTCATGTATTTGTGTATTTTATACTACAGAATTCAAAAAGTAGAATCATGATCCAAATGGGAATTTTGCAATTGGAGGACTCATAATTCCAAAATGAAGTTGGAGACAGGGTAGGAGAATTGAAAGCTGTTGATCAAAAAACAGGGAATATGTATATAAAGAGTATAGATAAACTATAATACATTGGACAGTGTTGTGTGAACATTTAATGTACATGTGTCTTATATCTCTAATATAAGTATCTTTCGATTCCAGAGCAATAGAGAATGGAGAACAAAGGGATTGTGGGACAGATTTTAGGATATACAAAGGGAAAAGCTGAGATAAACAACAGAGAAGACAGTTAACAGAGCATGCATGATCCCCTGAGTAGTCAGAGAGAGATTGTAATCAGAGTCCAGAAGAAGGATAACCTCGGACAGAAAGCTAAATGCCCACATGAGGTTAGAGGTTGTAATTATAATGGTGATTGACTTTTCTTGAGAATAGAAAATAAAGAGGAAGATGATAGCCTTGGACTGAGATTAGAAATAAGCCTGTTGTGTATGTTGAGGATAATGAGGATACTGGGAGAGTGATGCCTGGTAATTTCTAGGCCAGGTAGAGTAGAGCCAAGGGCTCTAGCTTAGGGGAGATATCATTAGTTTAGACCTTAGCTGTTTTTTTCTTTAATATTTCTCTTTTGTCTCAGGTAATGGCTTTTTAATCGCTGTATAACAGGAGCTAAATAGAAGATTGAAATTTTCGTATTAGTTCAGGATAACTTTGTAGACAAGTTCATTGGCAGATGTATCAAGTTTCTTGGGATAACAGCCTTTGAAATGTGTGTAACATTGTTTTTTAGTCTTTAAATAAATTAGTTATTGTGATGCTGCATCTTAGATATTTTTCAGCTCCACTAAAGTTTTCATTATCAGTTCAGTCCCAGCCCTTAAGTCAATCTGTCCATCCGTCCATCCTTCCTTCAGCAGATTTTATTAAGTAAGAGATTAGATGTGTGCTGTCTAAACACTGAGGGGATTTAAAAGTAAGGCATAGGTCCTACCCTAAAGAAGCATGCCTTCTAGTAGGAATCTATCTAAAGACAGGGTGGTTAGGTTAACTTTGAAAGTCCTGTTTGAAGTTGAAGACTATGAATTTGTAATCTCCAGGAAAAATCTCTATTTCTAGCTGTCTTGAATAATCAAAAAATCTTGCAATACTGAACCTAAATTCCCTTTTGGTCTAATTATCCAGAGTTAAGTAGCAGCAGCCCAGCTTGCTCTGGGAGAGCCTCAGAAAAATTCTCTCTGAGGACCCTGGGTATCTCTGATGTCATATGAAATTATTTTTTCCTTCTCTTGTTAAGCAGGTGGAATTAAGATATTTCATGTTCTTTAAGCAGAGTTCACTAAAGCCTCTTTCCCATCCCAGGAACAAAACTAGATCACATAGTGTAGAACGGGATGGGATATGTGTAAGTCTACACATTCCTTGTTAAAAATCCCTTTTTGCTTAGAGATTGTTTGATTACTCTTTTATGTTTCTATTACAAACATATAGAAACTGGTTCTTCATTGTTGCAAGTGGAGTAAGTTGTCTCGTTATTTCTGCCCCAAGGAAAGGTAATCACTTTGGAACAATTGCCCAGACATTGCCCCCTTCAGAAGAGGTATGCTACATGACCCACTTCAAACATTCACTTTACCTGTCTGGTTCTTGTAAACATTTGAGGTTTTTACCCATTCCTTAGAGTAGTAGGCAGGAATAGATATTGGAAAGAGTCAACCATGGTCTGGATCTGTAGTCCTTTTGAGGAAATCCTTGTCCAAGTGAGCCAGTAGACAAGGGATTGACTATTTCTCAGGACCCTTTCAGTGTGATAGAGGTAGCAGAGGAATGGGACTGAGATGAATGTTTATCTGGCTTCTCTATAGAAGGAATGGACTTTGGCCTGGATTCTTGGTGTAGGTGTAAAAATGAAGTTAGCATTGTTTATTTTATATCCAGTATTTCTATTGGTTTTGTCATCAAAATAAACACATAGATGTTAAAAAAGTAAAATCTTCTACCTTTTGTCTCTCTAACCATTATTTCCCCGTTTAATACTCCTCTGACTAATCATTAAGTGTGAAATTTGATATTTCTGATATTTTTACATATACACACACACACTTTAAACATACTTACACATACCCTGGCTGCTGTTCACTTTTCCTCCTCTTAGTTTGGACATCTTTCCATATCATTTCTTATAGATCAACCTCATTCTTTCTCATGGCTGCATAATTTCATAGTATAGATTTGTAATAATATCTTAGCCAAACTAGGGGACATTTAAATTGTTGCCTTGTCCATACATCCTTTCATTCTTCTTGAGGGTATACTGGTAGGGTAAATTTCTGTAAGTGGAATTGCTGGATCAAAGAACCTACACATCTTAAATTAATAAATAGGGCCGTACTACCATCCAAAAAAAGATTATGCCAGTGTATACTCCCATAAACAGTATATGAAGTTTTTTTCTTTCCTAACGCTATAGATTATTCGTCTTTTAAATCTAGCCTAAGATTTTGCTACCCTGAGAGTATAAAAAAAAAAAATTAGCTAATTATTTTAATGTGACAGGTTTACCATTTAAGTCCTTTTCTAGACGGAAAGCAATTTCATTTTGATAAGCAAAAGACTATTCCTAAAATATGTTAAAGCTAATACATTTTAAAAGTACACTTGGTAAATGTATGTAAAATATTGATGAAGTGTTCTTTATTTTTTGAATATCTTTCAGAAAGAGCCAGATTAAGACATGGAAGTCATTATTCACATTTTTGAAATGATTTTTATGCTTTACAAAGGGATTTAGCATAGTATATCTTTAACAAACAGATCATTTTAATTGGCTTTAAAAATTTTATTCATATTTCTAAATTTTCTGGTATTAGATTTTTACTCATTTTTCAAAGCAATACAAAATAGCTATCTATAATGTATAAATAGTTCTTATATAGGTAATATATTGGTAATCCTTACTTTATGCTGCCTTGGATTATAAAAAATAATTCTTGCTCACTGATGGCTAAATTTGACCTGTATTTCACTTGCACAATTTTAGTTAAGCCATTTATTAGTTTAGGTTTCATTTTCGCTTTAGTGTCCTGTTTTTTTCAAGTGGGCCATCTAGTGGCAAATCGGGAATGAAGGCTATCAAATAGCACATAGTAAAACTTGTTTCCTTAGTATACCTATAAAAAGTGAGGTTTTCTGTATTATTGAATATAGCAGATGTTTCAGTTGGTATGTTGTATATAAGTGGATAAATTTATAGAGGCTACCTTACATAGATACAAATATATATTTTTAACTATTAAGTATAAGCTAATGTAGGTAATATCATTGGGAAAATAAATTTCTTTCCTTATATATAATGTACACATTTTGCATTATATGAGAATTCAGTAAGAATGGCTTAGGTTTTAGAAGAACAACAAAAAAATATTTGATTCAAAATAAATCAGACTTACAAGATGTAAGAATTTTTGTTAAACCTGAACATGTAAAATCAATATCTAGCAAGAAAGACCCTCAATATGCTTGTGCATGTAGAATTCTAGAAAGAGCACAGACTTTGAAGCGAGACCTGGGTTGAAATCTTGACTCTGCTAATTAAGGATGTAACTTTGAGCAAGTAACTTAACCTCTCTGAGCCTTATCTCTAAAAAGAAATAGTATTTACCAGGCAAGCTATCATGTTGATTAACAATGCTATTTCTGAAGAAGCTGACACGAATGAATAATAGTAGCTGCTGTTTACTGTGTTTATTGACATCTTATGTATAAAATGTTAATGATACCTACCTAGTAGAAAAGTTATGATTAAATAATAATTACATACATATATAAAATGTCTAACAATGCATTTAACTTATTGTAGATATTTGAAAATATTAATTGTATAAATATATATTGTTCAGCCCTTTTTGTGTTTGTTTACATAGGGTCACTTAGAGATAAAGATTTGTAAGAAAGAGGCAGACAGAGGAGTAGTGGAAAGAGTACCGTGCCAGGGAGTTCCAGGACTTAGGTTTCAGTCGTAACTCTGACACTAACTTCATACTTCCTTTAAGAAATCATTGTTGTTAAACACATAGACTCGGAGTTGGGTCTTTTCTTATCTTAGTGTTTTCTAGCTCAGTGTAATGTAAAAAATGGAACCTCTGAATCTATCCCCATGCAATCTTTATCCTCATTATCAAAGATCAACCTCAAGATTACCCTCATTCCCATTCAGACACTTGTTTAATCCTAAACACGTTACATTTTACACATACACACACACACTTTTCCTGTACTCAAAAAGTAATGAGGAGACATAGAAAGTCAACAAGGAGGTGTATAGTTACCTCTGTGGTACATGGGTGCTAGTGGCCTGTATTAATCTTCAATTCTTTTTGCCATTTGTCAGTTGTACCATGTTGGAATTAATCTTTCTAATTCTGTGGAACACCAGTGATTTGTGACTGTTTGCTGTTTGTCAAATCCTTATCTTACAGCAAATACTTGTAGAGATCATAGGTAAATTCTGTTTGTTTTATGTAGTAAATCATTGTAATGAGGTTATAAATTTTAATTTAAAAAAAAAGCATTAGATGTAAGTGCATAATTAAATGAAGCAAGTTGCCTTCATCTAGGTTATACTTATGCATGCATGACTGTTGACAAGCTTTGAGATGGAATGAATGTATATGAAAAGAAAAATAATGGAGATTTATAGAAAACTGAGGTGAGCTTCATTTTAAAGTTGTATAGCTACATAAAATGTTTCATATTATACTTTTTTCCCCTCCAATAAATAGACACTTTGTTTTTTTAGTCTATATCCAGTAGACATTTCTGTCTTTTTGCTGATTCTAATGCTTTTTTTTTTTTAATTATTAGCACCTTTAATTATTATTTATTTATTTTTTGGCTGTGTTGGGTCTTCGTTTCTGTGCGAGGGCTTCCTCTAGTTGCAGCAAGCAGGGGCCACTCTTCATCACGGTGCGCGGGCCTCTTCACTATCGCGGCCTCTCTTGTTGCGGAGCACAGGCTCCAAACGCACAGGCTCAGTATTTGTGGCTCACGGGCTTAGCTGCTCCGCGGCATGCGGGATCCTCCCAGACCAGGGCTCGAACCCGTGTCCCCTGCATTAGCAGGCAGATTCTCAACCACTGCGCCACCAGGGAAGCCCTCTAATGCTTTTTAAATTACTGGGTAAAGGGGAAGAAATACAAGTAGCAGCTTTTCTTTTTCAGTATTATAGACCTGATTTAATGGGTAGAGGTTGCTTATAATTAGCATTAGTTATTTACATGTAAATGAATGCTTATAAAGGTCTTGAAAATCGTTGGTTCTCTGACTTGAAGAAAGATTATTTCTTTAAACTGCAGCCTAGTCATGACAAACTGTGAATTGATAGTGTATGAGTTAATGAGGTTTTACTGATGAACATGATCTGTAAATATCTAATAAAAATTGTAAAGTATATTACTATATATTCTAACATAAAACCATTTTATGGCATATTTCTATATCCTTTCCCTGTAGATTTCAGAAGTTGATTGCAAAGATGCCCTAGAAATGATCTGTAACTTAGAATCTGAGGGTGATGAAAAAAATGCTCTTGTCTTATGCACTGCATTTTTATCACGTCAGCTTCAACAGGGAGATATGTACTGTGCTTGGTGAGTTGATTTTATTTTGAAGAGAGAAGTTTGTTCAATAAGATTACAGGATAGGTTGTGCAGATAGCTTAAGAACACATTTTTAAAAATCTTTTTAGTGTTACAAAGACAAAAAGCTTATTTTCAGATATTATATGCTGTGCAAACTGATTATCAAGTAGTTCGTATTATAACTTTAAAAACTTTATATTAAGGACCACACAACTCCTTAGTATACCAGCAATGATCATATAATGATCAATTATGATTAATTTTTAAATGTTGGAAGATGAAAGAAGGGCTTATGTCTAATGCCACAATAAAAATTTTTTCAGACATGTAAGCAACCTCTGATTTAATGTTTGTATTTTTCCTCTGCATATTGCAGACTTTTTTACTACATAACTAGCTGCTAGTCATTTATGTATAGAAATATAGTTCATTTCTGTGAGGTATCATTCTGCTTCACTAACTTCATAGTACATTTCCTAGTGGGCAAACCTGTTATATATAATCCTTTGGGAGGACACAGCTAACGGAGATGATGACTTCAGTTAACTCAAAAAACTTAAGATCAACTGTCTTAAGTTAGTGTTAGCTAAAACTGACAATTTATGTGGTCAGTCGACAGCATTATTAGTCTTCAATGTTGTGTTGGTATTGTGGAAAAACAAAAGAAAATTTAGTTTACAACGTTCTGATATTTAAGGATATTTACCAAGTGACACACGTCATATAAATGAATATAGAACAGGCAAGCTAAATAAATGGTTGTATAATCAAAAAGACTAAAGTTCATAATTATAAAGGTTTTCTGAACAGTTGAGCTCAGTTATGAATGAAAAATTGTATATGCAATACAGAGAGGATTGAGATAAAAGGCAGGTAGAAGGATTCTGAAGGGAGAATAAATAACGTATTTATTGAGGACAAGTAGGTTTTCTATATAACATAAATATTAATGATGACTAAGAAATTAATGTGTTATATTGGTTTACAAAAGGCATCAAAGTCTGGGTTTTATATGAAAAGCAAAAGCAGTCTATTAAAAGCCCTTAGTAGAAGGAGGGCAAAATAGAAGTTTATGTTCAAGAAACACTGTTTAAGACTAACAGTTGAGAATGGATTGGAGCCTGAACAGTGAGGGCCAATTGGGGGTAGGAAGTGGCAGTACAGGTAATTGAGTTGAGATAGGAAAATCAACTAGAAAGCCAGTAAATAGTCCAGCTGGGAAGTTATGAAGGTTTCCTGTGGATGTGGGGTAGGGTGAGAGAAATGTTGAAGATAACAGTCTTGAGGATAGTAAAAAGCAGAGGCTGATAGATAGGATCAGTGATAATGATGCATTAAATTAGAAGAACGGTGAGCTGGAGAGAATGTTAATCATCTTTTTCATATATTAAGTTTCAGGTTTCAGAAGAGATCAAAGTGGGGAAGTCTTATAAAGAACTAGAGAGGTGAAAGTGGCCAAGACTGGAGAGACAGATTTTGAAGTCCTCAGTATGAAGGTTAAAATCCAGTAAATGAGCAAGTTATTCAAGTTGATGGTGGAAAGGGCACAGTTTCTAGGAGTGGAACCTGAGGAATTAATAGGAAAGGCCTGTATGGAGGAGAATACTTGAGGGGGGAAGTTGAAGCAAGGAAGAAGATTTTTGTGGAAGTTAACTATGGAGGACAGAAGAGAAATAGGACAATAGGTAAAAGGGAGGAAAGTTCATCAGTTCAGTAGGATTACTTTCTAAGAAAATATAGTGTAATTGCATTTGAAATAAATTTCAAAGTTTATTTTTCAAAGTTTCTTTTTTTTTCCACTGCTGTGGCACAGATTAGTTATTTTCTTCTGGGTTCTGTGTCATCCTTGATTCTTAACATTATCTAATAATTTAAATTTAAGTTAGAAGGTAAAAATTAAATGCTTTTTAAAAATCATTATGCCATTGAAGCTTTTTATATATACACACACATTTTGCACTTTCTTATTACTTTAAAGTTCAGATGTGGCCCAAAGTTACCATTTGTATAACTTGTTTAAATGTCAGGTGCTTTCCTAGTAAAAGGTAGTGAGTGTTTCTCTGAGATTCAGAAATCTTAATCAGTAAAATGATAAGTCATATCTTGATTTTTATTTAATAAGTCTTCAGAAATTTGAGATTTTTTTTTTGTTTTAAACCTCATTCCACATATAGAATTGGAATCTATAACCCGTTTTAATTTCACATGTAATTACTAGCCTGACATGTTCGTGATTTTACATTATAGCTCCAGCTTACTTTTTTACTTTTTTTTTTTTTTTAAGGGAACTCACTCTCTTTTGGAGTAAATTACAGCAAAGAGTAGAACCATCTATACAAGTGTACCTAGAAAGATGTCGTCAACTTTCTTTGTTAACCAAGACGGTATATCACATTTTCTTCCTGATTAAAGTTATTAATTCAGAGGTAAGAATGATCAAGGTATCTTAATTTCAAATACATAAATTACCTTTAATAAAAGACTTTAACTTTATTATTTTGGCACCTCTTCCAGTGATTTTTGTTTATTTCATTTAGTGCTTTGAACATTGATTTTCTTATTAGTCCTGATGATACTTGATACAGAGAAACTTAAAAATGCAAATGAGAGCCAGGGGCTTGCTCTTAGCCTGAAGAAAAGCAATATACCTAATACTTGCATTTTATCATTCCACAATTTTTACTGCCAGGTGTTATACTATTTTGATAATTTGGCTCTATAGAAATTTAGAAAGTGTAAAGAGAAATATAGAGATAGCTTCCTTTGCTAGCAGGCTGGCAGATTACGGTATCTAAAAATCCTTCTACAAAAGACCCAAAAATACTTGATAAAATAAAACAAACATTGTTCTTAATGTATAGCAGCTGAGATTGCAAGAATATTGGGGAAATCCCTAGGCTCAAAAAGAAGAGAAACCTAAAAACTGGAGTAGAAATTTGAGCTGATGCTAGGATTCTCCTAACCTGGTGAGCATTGGGATATGTTACTAAGGGGGTTGAGTTTTTATATCCACACAGGGATAAGGTAAGAGATGGGATCTTGGGCCCTTTCAAGTTGGGGAGTTAGAACTGAGTTCCGTGTTCCCCTTCTTCCCTCCACCAACTTTTGAAGTACTATAATTTCATTGAAAAGTGGACTAGAAAAATATTATACTGTGTAACACAGATGATGATAGGGAACCGTGTGCATGTCCGACTGGACTGTGGGTCAGAGGAGGAAAATGTTTTCCCTAATAAATTGTAACCATAGGTCTGCCCTCACACAATTTGGGGTCCACATTTACCCTTCCATATAACCAGGAATCCCCACACCAAGTGAGTGTCGGGGAGGAAGACCTTTTCCTCTCCCTTTTCTTCTTAGTTATGTTGGCTGGTCTAAGAATTAAACTGACACAGGACAGATTAACAAGAGAAGATCAGGCAAAAGTTTAATAACATGTATACATGGGAGAGACCCAGGAAAATTGAGTAACTCGTCAAAATGGCCGAAACTCTCACCTTAAATACCATCTTCAGCTAAAGACAAGAGGATGTTGGGGGTAGTGGTTTAGGACTTCAGAGGGGAGGAAGGCAATTCACATGAAGATGGAAAAGCAATGTTTGGTAAACCAGTGGTGTGCTGGGCCATGCAGAGACCACCGGACACAGTGGACTCTGATCTCTCGGCCCTGCAGAGTTTCTCCCCACCACCCCTAGTCCATATTCTTTGCAGAGATCTCTGGTGACAGCTCTATTCCAGGAACAGGCCCTCTGTCTAAATTCTTTTAGGCAGTAACGGATAGGGGTGGCGGGTAACAGGAAGAACTTCCTTAGTCTTCTGTTTCTTAAAAGTAATCAGCCTAACATAATCCTCACGTCAAAGAGATGCATTTGGTGGTGGCAGATTTTGCTCCCTTACGTAAGTGGTATTTAAGAAGGTAAGGATGGAGTCCTGGGCTGGTAATGCCTGGGATCCCTGGCAGAAGCAAATGAAGAACTGCTTTGGAGGGACATACCTTCAGTACAGGATTCTTAGATAAAACCCTTCTTAAGATGGGTTCACCATCAAGATTTACAAAACATAGAACAGTCTGCCATGAGGGAATTTTAACAGAGAGAACTAACAATAGGATTAAACATGCAAGGATAAAAACGATAAATTACATATATTTAAAGACATAAATAAGTTAACCTCAAGCTCTATTAAACATATGAAACAATCTGACATGAATGAATTTCAGTAGACAGAAAGAATGATAGAATTATTTGCCTAATACTTTAAATAATGCAGTTATGGATAAATTATAAAACACATATATTTAAAGATATAAAATAAGGAATTGAAGTATAAGAAAGAGAAGTCCTATAAAAATGACCAAGCAGATTTTTAAAAGAATCAAAAGAACTTTTAGAAATATAAAAACATAGTCATAGAAATGAAAACACTTAATAGATGGATTAAACAGTAGATTAGACACAATTCAAAAGGGAAGTGATGAGCAGAGATTGTGTGTTTCCATTTATCTATTAGCAAAAATCAGAATCCAACTTTTACAAAATTAATTTTTCTTATAGTAACCCTTGTAGGATGCACTTGGTTTCCCCTTTAAATGTACACGGAAGTCACTTTCCAAAGTTGCTAGCACTGCATGGAATGGTATGCCAGACAGGTCTTAGGAATCCTTGAATTTTGTTTTTGAAAGTAGGAACCAAAAGACATTCTTATTCTTTTTAAAAAATGTCTTTTAAGATCTATAGCTGGTCAGAAAATATTATATGTATCTTTGCTTTTTTTCTCCTGAAATAATTTCTCTTCATTTTCAGGAGTAAAGAACAGGAATGAATCCTTCTGCTTTCCAGTTTTTCTTTATTGACCTTGTTAACTCATCCTGCTTTTTCATTTTATATGTCGTAGAGCTGCAGTTAAAAAATAAACTTAACAATAAGTTTCTTAGAAAATTACTATGTAATTTTAAAATATAGGTTGTGCCACTACTTTATATCTAACTTAAAGAGCAGCATGGCAAAGTAGATGGAACTTGAAACTAGAAGCCAGACAAACTGGGTATAAATCTTGACTTGCTGTTGACCACCTGGTAACCTTAACCACTTTGGATTTCATTTCTTAATCAGTGGAATTGAGGAGGTTAGGTAAAAGGGACTCTCCTCCCTCAACCTTACACCCTGCTCACAAGGAGACCTTGTTGGAGAGGGGGGAAAAATCTTGGACAAGAGCTACACTGTTCATTATGGTAGCCATCAGACACTTATGGCTAGTTAATCTAAGTAAAATATAAAATTCCGTTCTTCAGTTACAGTAGCCACATTGTAGGTGCTCAGTAGCTCCATGTGACTAGTGGCTACCATATTGAACAGCACAGATAAAGAACATGTCCATCACTGCAGACAGTTCTATTGAGTAGTGCTTTTCTAGAGAGACTTTGGGCTCAGAAGAAAAGCACATAAGAAAGCACTTAAAGCGTGAATAGCTTGGGAAAGTTGTCCAGGGGAGCAGGATCATGTGCAATGTGGTAATTGCTCAGCCCCAAAATCTTGGTTCCCGTTGCATGAAATGGCTCCCTTTGTTTTTATTTTCTGAAATCTGATCAAACAGAGGTTTTATCTTAAAAGTAGAATCATAGATGATTATTGTTTTAGGACTATGAAAGAGACCTTAAAGTTATGTTGTAGTGACTGCATTCTAGTGTAACTCCTCATTTTTTAACATGATGAAATTTAGCCTCAAGGTTGATGATTTGAGTTAACTGGTGCCCCCTCCCCTTTTCTCCCCAAAACTCCAGGAGTTGTTGAAAATTATTGCCTAGCTACTCACATATTACCTAAAATAATTGTTTCCTTTTTAAACTCTAATTGAGATCTGCAAAGGAAATGGAGCAGATAGCTTGGTTCATCATTTTATTTATGCTTTTTCCTAGACCCCTGAAGTCAGAGAGTTGAAAAATATAGCCCTGCCCTTAAGGATCTCATATTTATTGATGGAGACATACTAACAGTTGCAATGTAATATGGGTCTCTCAAATATAGTGGAATATCGAGACTCCTGAGAGGGAGAGCACATTGCTGAGCATAGTGCCTGGTATAAAGTAGGTGCTGATTGAATAAAAGAAGAGGGCCCTCTAACCCACTGGTCTGTTCAGACTCTCAAATAGTGATGGCCAAACAAAGCTGGAGAGGGAGAGTGTTCCTAGTAACAGAAAAAGAATGAAAGATAGTGTAAAGAAAAAACTGTTTTCTCCTCTGTTCACTACTCACTGAATACTTCCTGATCACCAAGTGTGTGGAGACTTTTTTACGCACCAGGCAGTCCTCTGATTCTCCGAACACCAGCTGGGTGTCCTACAATTTAACTCAGCTCTGACACTGTTCACCTAGAGATAGCATAGAATCCGCAGGTTAAGGGCTCAGTCTTACAAGACTGCCCTCCTCCCCCAACGTCAACTACCAGTCTTGAGTCCAGGGTGTCACCTGTGCTTCTGACCAACTGGCTATAAATTAGAGGTTTCCACAACTTTTGGTCAGATTTGATTAATTTACTAGAGTGGCTCACAGAACTCAGGAAGACAGTTTACCAGCTAGATTACTGGTTTATTTTAAAAGGATTCAACTCAGGAAAAGCCAGATGGTAGAGATGCACAGGGCAAGGTATGGGGGAGAGAGTGAGCTACTCTCCCCCACCTCTACTTGTTCGCAAACCCAGAAGCTCCCTGAACCGAGTTCTTTATGGGTTTTTATAGAGACTTCTTTGGCCATTGGTAATAGATTCAGCCTCCATCCTCTCTCTCCTCCTTGGAGGGAGAGGAGGGGGACTGAAAGTTTCAACCCTCTGATCACAGGTTGGTTCCCCTGACAGCCAGCCCCCAGCCTGTGGTTATCTAGGGGCTTTCAGAAATCATCTCATTAATAAACTCCAGTGTGATCGAAAGGGCCTTATTATGAATAACCAAAAAACACTCATTTCACCTATTTCAAAAGCTGGGAACAAAAGATGCCCCTATAGCTATTATTACTTAGGAAACTACAAAGGTTTTAGGAGCTATGTGGGAACTGGGGGGGGGGAAGACCAAAATATGTATTTCTTAGCAGTATATTACAATATCACAAGTTGTATCAAGATGTGAGAGAATGGCGTAGTTGGGGAACTACAGTTCACATTGCCTGGAGTGTAGGCTATTTGGGTAGGGAAAAGATAAAAGATGAGGCTAGACCAGATGAGGCATAGGTCAGATTGTGAGGGCCCTTTTGTATTCATTCTGTGCTAAGAAGTTTATATTTAATTCTGAAAGACACGGGTAATAACCATTTAAGAATTTTAAAGCAGGGTAAGCCATGATGCTGTGGGTGGATAGGGAAGAGCTGAATGGGATGTTAATGGGGAAGGAATATCAGCATGTAAGCCTTGGGTAGCTTTGGGTCAAGGATATTAGGCAGCCCAGAGGAAAGGAATAGAAAAGGGGGGTACCAAAGATAAAACCTTGCATTTTTCAGAAGATTGCCTGCTGCTGTGCCTGTGCTAGAGAGGGGGATGAGTCTCTATTCCTTCTCTGAATGGATCTCACTTAGGTTTCTGCTCCAGTGACTCATAAATTCAAGCTGGTGCTATCAGTACTTTTATTAACTGATACTATTAAATAGGTTTTTATGGGCTAATTACTTGTTTAATCACATTGTACTTATGGGAAATTGTGAATTCAAACTCAACTCTTAAAAACAGTTGTTACATAACCAGTTTATGATCTGAATATTACCTATAAACTTAATTTTCAGTCACACACACACAAAGATGAAAACTCAGAAGAATAAAAATTTTAACATAGTTTGTTTTGTTAGCCTTATTTCTTAAGGTTTCAAATGTATTTATAACATTAAGATGGCCAGTTCAGCATCTCAGCCTCTTTTACTCATTTTCCTTTTGGCCCACAAATCTAAGCTTCTGTTTTAGTAACATATTTTATTTCCTTCTTAACCTGTAAAAATACAGATCCTCTCAGCTTTTTTGGACTTTTTTTGACTTTCTTGCCCTTTGATCTTATGTCACACATATTTCATTCCCATGAATGTGGCCACATCTTGTGACTGGCTTATTTTTCATATATTTGTTCTCTTTTAGCCTTTTAAAACCCATTTTTATTTCTTCATTACATGTATCTTTCAAATGAGTCTTACCTTTATTACTGCTATATTATAATAATAGTTCAAGATGCTAATTCAAAAGGAAAAAAGTTTATTGTGTCTCCTGCTACTACTAATTCTTAAGATGGTCCAGGGACTTCCCTGGTGGTCCAGTGGTTAAGACTTCGCCTTCCAGTGCAGGGGGCGTGGGTTCGATCCCTGGTCAGGGAGCTAAGATCCCACATGCCTCGCAGCCAAAAAACCAAAACACAAAACAGAAGAAATATTGTAATAAATTCAATAAAGACTTTAAAAATGGTCCACATCAAAAAAAATCTTAAAAAAAAAAAAAAGATGGTCCAGCCATGAGGTAGGTGATTTGGCATTCAAATTTATGATAGAACTAGAATTCCCAATATTAAGGAACAAATAACTTTATTCTCTTAAATGTGAAAATCTCCTTTCATTACTAATGAGTTAGGAATTATGGGGACATTCTCAGTTTTGTAATTGGACTAAGGGTTTTGTTTCAGAAGGATTGTAAATATAAACTTAGGAAATGAAATTTGTGATAAAGTTAATGATATTTATTGATCACTTACTGTGTGCCAGACATGATACTAAACTATACCAACTACTTTAGATACACGATATCTATTAATGCTCACAGCAGTTTCATGAAGTTTGTGTTGTTTTGATCTCTATTTTATATTGTGATATGAAAGGTCAGAGAAGTTAAATAATGTCCAAGTTTGCCTAGCCGTTAGATGATTTTATACTCATGTCTTAACTTAGCTCCCGAAGTTTATGCTTTTTCTGCTATTCTCTACAGTTCATTACACACATAGACACACACACACACACACACACAAAGCTACAATGCTTTGGAAGGGGTATCTGCATATATTGGCTATTGCAAAATTTGAGAAAAGCAAACCTCAGTTTTAAAATTACTAAATTCTCGAATCTGTGTTGATGAGTGTAAATTAAGATAACATTTCTCACTTGCTTTTTCACAGACTGAAGGGGCTGGACTTGCCACTTGTATAGAACTATGTGTAAAAGCTCTTCGCCTGGAATCTACAGAAAATACTGAAGTGAAAATATCTATTTGCAAGACCATTTCGTGCTTGTTGCCTGATGATCTGGAAGTTAAACGTGCTTGTCAACTGAGTGAATTTCTTATTGAGCCTACAGTAGATGCATATTATGCTGTGGAAATGTTGTATAACCAACCAGACCAGAAATATGATGAAGAGAATCTTCCAATACCAAATTCTCTACGCTGTGAGCTCTTACTTGTATTGAAAACTCAGTGGCCCTTTGATCCAGAATTCTGGGATTGGAAAACCTTAAAACGACAGTGTCTTGCATTAATGGGAGAAGAAGCATCCATTGTGTCTTCAATAGACGAACTAAATGACAGTGAGGTTTATGAGAAAGTAGCAGACTATCAGGAAGAGAGTAAAGAAACTTCCATGAATGGTGGAATTGGTGCTAATTCTGGCCTTCTTAGAGACATTTGTGATGAAAAGCAGAAAAAGAGAGAGATAAAACAACTAAGAGAGAGGGGATTTATATCTGCTAGGTTCAGGAACTGGCAAGCCTACATGCAGTATTGTGTGCTGTGTGACAAAGAATTCCTTGGTCATCGAATAGTACGACATGCTCAAAAACATTACAAAGATGGGATTTACAGTTGCCCCATATGTGCAAAGAACTTTAATTCTAAAGAAACTTTTGTCCCTCATGTCACATTGCATGTTAAACAATCTAGTAAAGAGAGACTAGCAGCTATGAAACCATTAAGGAGGTTGGGAAGGCCTCCTAAGATCACAACTACCAACGAGAATCAGAAGACTAATGCTGTGGCCAAGCAGGAACAGCGGCCTATCAAGAAGAATAGTCTCTATTCAACAGACTTCATAGTGTTTAATGATAATGATGGTTCAGATGATGAAACTGATGACAAAGACAAATCTTATGAGCCAGAGGTGATCCCAGTCCAGAAACCAGTACCTGTTAATGAATTCAATTGCCCTGTAACTTTTTGTAAAAAGGGCTTTAAGTACTTTAAAAATTTAATTGCTCATGTAAAGGGACATAAGGATAATGAAGATGCCAAGCGCTTTCTTGAAATGCAAAGCAAAAAAGTTATTTGCCAGTACTGTAGACGGCATTTTGTAAGTGTTACTCATCTCAATGATCACTTACAAATGCACTGTGGCAGTAAACCATATATCTGTATACAAATGAAATGTAAGGCCGGTTTTAATAGTTACGCAGAGCTCTTAACCCACCGAAAGGAACATCAAGTCTTTAGAGCAAAGTGCATGTTTCCTAAATGTGGCAGAATTTTTTCAGAAGCTTATTTACTATATGATCATGAAGCGCAACATTATAATACCTATACTTGTAAGTTCACAGGTTGTGGTAAAGTTTATCGTTCTCAGAGTGAACTAGAAAAGCATCTGGATGATCACAGTACTCCTGAAAAAGTGCTGCCTCCTGAAGACCAACTTAATTCATCTGGAGATTCTGTTCAGCCTTCCAGAGTGAATCAGAACGCAGAAGGGAACACTGAGAAAGGAGGATCTGTGCTTCCTTCAGAAAATAACATTGAAAACACCTTCCCAGCAGATAGAAGTGATGCTTGGGATAAAAGCAAGGCAGAATCACCTGTGACCAGACAAGACCGGATTTCTGCTTCAGAGCTCAGGCAAGCTGATGGACCATTGCCAGATGGTTTGGAAAACCCTGCTCCTGCTCCTCTGCTTCAGGCCAGTGAGGTCGCTGTGTCCATTAAGGTATCCCTCAATCAGGGGATCGAGGATAACTTTGGAAAGCAAGAAAACTCAGCTGTGCAAGGCACTGGTGAATCACTGGTCACAAACTTACATACACCAGTTGAAGATCCTTGTAATGATTTGTGTCATACAGGTTTCCAAGAGAGAAAAGAACAGGAGTGTTTTAATGAAGCCCAGATTACTCAGAATTCTTTAGTAGATTCGGAAGCCCTCAAAATAGATGACCTTACTCCACAAAACTTAGAAAGACAAGTGAACAACCTGATGACCTTTTCTGTGCAAAATCAGGCAGGATTTCAAAACAATTTACCAACTGCCAAGTTTGAATGTGGAGGTAATGTTAAAACATCGTCCAATCTTTATAATTTACCTCTGAAGACATTAGAAAGTATCACATTTGTTCCACCACAGCCCAACCTCAGTAATTCTTTAGGAACTCCATCAGTGCCTCCAAAAGCACCAGTTCAGAAATTCAGTTGCCAGGTTGAGGGATGTACTCGAACCTATAACTCTTCACAGAGTATTGGGAAACACATGAAGACAGCACACCCCGACCAGTATGCAGCATTCAAAATGCAGCGCAAAAGCAAAAGGGGTCAGAAAGCTAACAACTTAAGTACACCAAATAATGGAAAGTTTGTTTATTTTTTGCCATCACAGGTGAGCAGCTCTAATAATGCATTTTTTACACCACAGACCAAAGCCAATGGGAATCCTACTTGTTCTAATCAGTTGCAGCACGTCTCACCTTCCATTTTCCCAGCTCATTTAGCAAATGTGTCAGCTCCACTGTTGCCCTCAGTGGAAAGTGTCATAAATCCAAATATACCTTCTCAGGATAAAAATGAACAAGGTGGTATGTTATGTTCCCAAATGGAAAATTTATCTAGTACTACCTTGCCAGCACAAATGGAAGATCTAACCAAAACAGTTTTGCCTTTGAATATCGACAGCGGCTCAGATCCTTTCCTTCCGTTACCTGCAGAAAGTAGTTCAATGTCTCTCTTCCCTTCACCAGCAGATAGTGGGACTAATTCTGTTTTTTCCCAGCTGGAAAATAATACAAATCATTTTTCCTCACAGATTGAAGGAAACACTAATTCCCCTTTTCTAAAGGGAGGTAATGGTGAGAATGCAGTTTTTCCTTCACAAGTCAGTGTTGCAGATGACTTCAGTGGCACCAGTGCCCAACAGTCTGCACTGGAAAAAGTGAAAAAAGACCGTGGGCAGGGCCCAAATGGGAAGGAAAGAAAACCCAAGCACAACAAAAGGGCTAAGTGGCCGGCAATTATCAGAGACGGGAAATTTATTTGCAGCAGGTGTTACAGGGCTTTTACTAACCCCAGATCTCTGGGTGGACACTTGTCTAAGCGATCTTACTGTAAACCACTGGATGGGGCAGAAATTGCTCAAGAACTTCTACAGAGTAACGGGCAGCCTTCTCTTCTTGCCAGCATGATTCTCTCCACAAATGCAGTAAACTCACAGCAGCCGCAGCAGTCTGCCTTCGGTCCAGGAGCATGTTTTAAAGATCCATCATTCCTGCAACTTCTTGCTGCTGAAAATCGCTCCTCAGCATTTTTACCAAATACATTTCCTCGGAGTGGTGTGACTAACTTTAATACAAGTGTTAGTCAAGAGGGAAGTGAAATTATTAAACAGGCTTTGGAAACTGCCGGCATTCCCAGTACATTTGAGGGTGCTGATGTGCTCTCTCATGTCCCCCCAGGTTGTGTTTCAGACCCAGCACCAGTAAATGCAACGGTGATGCCAAATCCACCTGTGCCATCCCTGCTGCAGACTGTATGCCACGCAAACCCCCTGCTGACAGACCAGAATAGGACACGAAACTCCAAAACTTCCTCCATTGAGGAATGCAACAGTTTGCCTGTTTTTCCAGCAAATGACTTACTACTGAAGACTGTTGAAAATGGTCTGTGCTCTAGTTCATTCCCTAATTCTAGTGGGCCATCACAAAATTTTATCAGTAACAGTTCACGAGTTTCCGTTATAAGTGGTCCTCAGAACACAAGGTCTAGTCATTTAAATAAAAAGGGAAACAGTGCTTCTAAGAGAAGAAAGAAAGTTGCTCCTCCACTAATTGCCCCTAATGCTCCCCAAAACTTGGTAACAAGTGACTTAACGGCAATGGGACTTATAGCAAAGAGGATTGAGATACCAACTACTAACCTTCATTCAACTGTAATTCCCAGTTGTGAACCTCAGGGTTTGGTGGAAAATCTAACACAGAAATTAAATAATGTTGACAATCAGTTGTTTATAACTGATGTGAAAGAAAACTTTAAAACCAGTCTTGAGTCCCATACAGTGTTAGCTCCCTTAACATTAAAAACTGAAAATGGTGATTCCCAAATGATGGCTTTGAATTCATGCACACCTTCAATAACTTCTGATTTGCAGATTTCTGAAGACAATGTTATACAAAACTTTGAAAAGACTCTTGAAATTATTAAAAGTGCAATGAATTCTCAAATACTTGAGGTAAAAAGTGGATCTCAGGGTATTGGTGAAACATCACAGAATGCTCAAATAAATTATAACATTCAGCTTCCTTCAGTAAACACTGTACAAAATAACAAATTATCTGATTCTTCTCAGTTTTCCTCCTTCATAGGTGTCATGCCGACAAAAAGTAACATTCCTCAGTCTGAAATATTACATAAGGAGGATCAAGTACAGGAGATTTTAGAAGGCTTACAGAAATTAAAATTAGAAAACGACCTGTCCTCTCCAGCACCCCAGTGTGTACTGATAAATACATCAGTGACACTGACTCCCACTCCTGTTAAATCAATTCCAAATGTCACACTTGTTCAGCCAGTTTCTGAAATGATAAGCAACATTCAGTTTAATGACAGAGTTAATAAACCCTTTGTGTGTCAAAACCAAGGCTGTAATTACAGTGCTATGACAAAAGATGCACTATTTAAGCACTATGGTAAAATTCATCAATACACTCCAGAGATGATTCTTGAAATTAAGAAGAATCAGTTGAAATTTGCTCCATTTAAATGTGTAGTACCTACATGTACAAAGACATTTACAAGAAATTCGAATCTCCGGGCACACTGTCAGTTGGTACATCATTTTACAACAGAAGAAATGGTAAAGTTAAAAATAAAAAGGCCTTATGGAAGAAAATCTCAGAGTGAAAATTCGTCAGCCCCACGAATTACACAAGTAAAAAGACAGCTAGCTACGACAGAGGAAAATAAAAGGGAATTCCAGCCTGCTTTAGAATTGGGAGCAATGAAAGAAAATACCCTCAGTAATATAGCAGTGATCCCAGAAAAACAACTTTTAGAAAAAAAAAATCCTGAAAAAACAGAAAGTTCTTCACAAGTGATTACAGTTACTTCAGAACAATGTAATACAAATTCTCTCACAAATGTACAAACCAAAGTACGGAAAGTTAGGAGACATAAAAAAGAAAAGGAGGAGAGAAAACGCAAGAAGCCAGTTTCTCAATCTCTTGAGTTTCCCACAAGATACAGTCCCTACAGACCTTATCGATGTGTTCATCAGGGTTGCTTTGCCGCCTTTACAATACAGCAAAACTTAATTCTGCATTACCAGGCTGTGCACAAATCAGATCTACCTGCATTTTCTGCAGAGGTTGAAGAGGAAAGCGAAGCTGGTAAAGAAAGTGAAGAAATTGAAACTAAACAAACTGTGAAAGAATTTCGATGTCAGGTGAGTGACTGCTCTCGAATTTTCCAAGCAATTACTGGCCTAATACAACACTACATGAAACTTCACGAGATGTCTCCTGAGGAAATTGAAAGTATGACTGCTTCGGTGGATGTTGGGAAATTTCCATGTGATCAGTCAGAGTGTAAATCTTCATTTACCACATATTTGAACTATGTTGTTCATCTTGAGGCAGATCATGGAATTGGGGCAAGGGTAAGTAAAACTGAAGAAGATGGCATATACAAGTGTGATTGTGAAGGCTGTGACCGAATATATGCAACCCGGTCTAATCTCCTCCGACACATTTTTAATAAGCATAATGACAAACATAAGGCTCATCTGATTCGGCCAAGAAGATTAACACCTGGTCAGGAAAATATATCAAGCAAGGCAAACCAAGAAAAGACAAAGTCTAAACATCGGGGGACAAAGTACAGATCTGGAAGGGAAGGAACCAAAATGCCTAAGACCAAACGAAAGAAAAAAAATAATTTGGAAAACAAGACTGCAAAGATTGTGCAGATTGAAGAAAATAAGCCTTATTCTCTGAAACGTGGAAAGCATGTATATTCTATAAAGGCTAGAAATGATGCCTTATCTGAGTGTACGAGCAGATTTGTCACCCAGTATCCATGTATGATAAAGGGGTGTACATCAGTTGTTACAAGCGAAAGCAATATAATTAGACATTATAAATGCCATAAATTATCTAAGGCATTTACATCACAACACCGCAATCTTCTCATTGTCTTCAAACGGTGTTGTAACTCACAATTAAAGGAAACTTCTGAGCAAGAAGTTGAAAAGAGTGATGTGAAAGATTCTGACACAGGTATATCAGAGAGCAATGATAACTCAAGAACAACTGTAGTTCCACAGAAGGAAGTTGAAAAAAATGAAAAAGATGAAGTGGATGAGCTAACAGAATTATTTATTACCAAATTAATAAATGAAGACAACACAAGTGTGGAGACCCAAGCTCAGACCTCTTCAAATGTTAGTAAAGATTTTCAGGAAGATAACCCCTGCCAGTCAGAAAAACAAAAAGCAAGTAATTTGAAGAGAGTTAATAAAGAAAAAAATGTCTCCCAAAATAAAAAGAGGAAAGTTGAAAAAGCTGAACCAGCACTGGCAGTTGAGTTGAGTAGTATGCACAAGGAAGAAGAAACCGCTGTTGCAATACAAACCACTGAGGAGCATCCTGCATCTTTTGACTGGAGCTCATTTAAACCAATGGGATTCGAAGTATCATTTCTGAAGTTTCTTGAGGAGTCTGCAGTGAAGCAGAAGAAAAATACTGACAAAGACCATCCAAATAGTGGGAATAAAAAAGGATCCCATTCAAATGCAAGAAAAAATGTTGACAAGACTGCTGTGACTAGTGGAAATCATATATGTTCTTGTAAAGAAAGTGAAACCTTTGTACAGTTTGCCAATCCATCACAGCTTCAGTGCAGTGATAATGTAAAAATTGTTTTAGACAAGACTCTTAAAGATTGCACTGAGCTTGTCTTAAAGCAACTTCAGGAAATGAAACCTACCGTCAGTCTGAAAAAACTTGAAGTGCATTCAAATGATCCAGATGTGTCTGTTATGAAAGAAATCAGTATGGGCAAAGCCACGGGGAGAGGGCAGAACTGATAAGTCATGTGCTATTAATACATTATTTACAGTTTTATTTTAAATAGGAAGCCATCAAGCATGCTAGAATTGTGTAACTTTTTTGTTTTTCTTTTGTTGTTGCTGACATGAATTAACCTGGCCAAAAAAGAAAAAAAGAAAAGGAAAAAAAAATCAACATGACATTTGTCATGTAAAACTTTTTTTTATCCCTATGGGACTTGAGGAACAGAATCAATATTTCAGTTACTGTAAATAGTTGAGCTAAACCTCAAATTTCTATCAGCCAGTTGCCCTTTCCATGAACTAAACTGAATTGTCTGTGTGATTGATATGTTTCACCGGGTCACTGCTCATGTGTAACAGTACTCTGTTTGTAGATACCTTTTTTGTATATATTTATTATTGTAAATCATTTGCTGCCACCAGCAGTGTGTAAGTCTAAACTATTAAATGACACATTTATATTTGGAATTTTAATTTTTAACTAAGTGATCAAGTTTTTAAAACTGTTCTTTTATTGTTTTAAATTAAGAATTTTTTTAACTAAAACTAGAAACTCTGCCATAGTTCATTGATTTTTACATAAAACATTTATTTACAAGACTATCTCAAAAAATTACTTTTCACGAAGTAGGCACATTATATCAACACCTTGCTCTGCTTTGTAAATTTACCCTCCAGGATTTTTTGGGTGGTACTCATGTGAAATTAAAGCAGATTCTTTAGCAATTTCCTATAGCTGCAGTTTTCTTTTCAGTGCTTCTAATTGGATATAGTTACTATGATTCCATGAAATATAATGGAAATGTGAATAAAGAATTTACTACATCGAAGATTTTAAACATTTGGTATTTAAAAAAAAATCCTTTGTGAATGTGATAGAAACTAGTAGTGTGGAGCAGTGTAAATATTTGAGGTGGTGATTTGTGAAGTAGCCCAGTATTGCCTTAAATAAAATCACATTTCATTTCTTGTTTTATACATGTGATCTTATAAAGGTTTTTGGGTTTTATTTGTTTTTTTTCCCCCCATTTTCTGAGATTTATAGATTGGTGTATAGCTTTAAACTGTATAAACTTTTGTGGAAAGATTTTTTTAAACATTTTTATAAATCTTAAAATTGGTATCATCAAAGTGAGCCCATCTTGTGTTTATAAAATGCAAGAGTCCTTAAACATTTATAATTACATAGATGAAACACTTTCTATAAGGAAGTTGGATGTTTTGATTTTACTGTTTATAGATGTTAGATTGTACAGATTTGTCTGTATTTTCCCACCATATCTAATGATACTTTTTTCATTAGATTGGTCTTCCAGAGCAGTATTAGTTGTTATAATTGATTATTTTGGTTATTCAGTATATAGTTAGCTCTTATAGATTAGCTTTATTCACCATATTTATACTGTGGATTTATGGCCAGAGATAGAGGTTATTTCAGGAGAGTTTATGACCTTCCTTTGAATTCCAATTAAAATCAGTACTGGAAACAAAAGAAAACATCCTTTCAAATTTACTTTTGTTTCTGTTTGCCATAAATAGTAGCATTGATTTTTGACTTTGTTATAAACCAGTTGCATTCACAATATTATTAGCCTGAGATATTGTGATATGAAAATGTGTATATTCTCTGTGCAACATCAGACTTGCAGGAAAAATGAAGCACTTAACATTAACTGAAATGGCTGGTACTCTGAATAAATAAGCATGGTCAAGGAGTGAATTATTTTCTTTTGGAAAATATTTTTTTAAGTTTTATTATTAAAGTATTATAGTTTTATTTTTAGGGCCGAATGGGTTATATTGAATAGTTGGTTTCACCTCCTTAAGGTTTATTACCAATATGCATAAAACTTGACACATTAAAATCCCTGTCCTTTGGTAAGCCCACTGTTATTTATTAAAATAAAAGTTGTTCTTATGGGTGATTAATACATGTTTTTTTCTAAATTAATAATAACTTAACTTTGAGTCATTTTAATATTAAATTTTTGTTAACAACTGAATGTTTCCGTACAGTTTTCTTAGAAGTTGACCTAGATCTTAAAGGTAGGCATTTGGCAAACTGCCCTGTGTAGTACAGCAGTAAGTAGGTTTATTTCTGATGAATGTCGTGAAGAGCCTGTTAAGGGAAAATGCCAGTGTACTGGGGCTTTTCTTTTGCTCATTAGCTTAAGAAAATTAACCACTAGAACTTCTGTAATTGTTCTCCTACATGTCGTGGGGGGGGCAGTTTGCCAACATTGAGTTAATTTTTTTATATTCCAGGTACTGTATGCTAAAAGTAATTATGGAATAGTGGGCTTTTTAGCATGGAACAGAAAAATCAAATTATGGTATAAAATAAATAATGAATTTATAGAACAACAGCATGTTGGTAAAATTTGATACAGAATGTAATGCCTAAGTATTAAAAAAGTATCAAAAAGTATGTATTTTTCATGGTATAATTTTCCGCAATCTCTTGTCTTTGAGATATTTTCTTCCTACAGTGTAAATTTGCCTAAGTTTTCATCATTTGAAACGTGGATTTTTTTCCCTCTTCTAAATGCAGAATTTGAATCTTACAGATCAGAACATGTTATTCAGAATACATCATTAAGTGAAATATAACAGTTTGAGAAATTTTCAGCAATGTTAAATTCAGCATAATTAATTATTTTAAATGGCTGGACAGAGTTTTACAAAGGCAAATTTTGATCATCAGGTAAGCAAACAGTTGCTATAGTTATTAAGACAAAAGTACATGGAAGCTAGAGACATCAAGGAGAGAATGCTCTGTTTTTCAGGGAAAAAGAGATAGGTGGTTATGAGTGTTTCTAGAAAGATGGGTCTTGAAAGATCAATGAGTGGTCGGCGGCTGCTCAGAGGGGAAAGGGGAATTCTAGGCAGGAGGTAGGAAGCAGCATAGTGCGTTTGCAGTATTGCAGGTGCTCTGTGTGGAAGGATAGGGAGTTGGAGAAGCTGAAGCTGAGGAGGCTGATAGGCCAGGTCGTGAAGGTTCTTGTTTGCCACATTTAGTCTTTATCATGTTTTGTTTTTTAAGTGGTTACTGAATGTGTTTCAGTTGAACAGTTTGATCAGGTACCGATTTTAGAAAGATAATTGGCACTGTATAGAGGATAGGTTGGATAAGTTGGAGGTTAAAAGCAGGGAGACTTGAAATAGCCCGTGCAAAAATTGATGGGCGCCAGAAAAAAGAATGTTACTGGAGTTGAGAAAGAGACTAATGAATGTGAGAGGTGTTAAGAAGTGGAGCAGTAAGGCAGCCTTTTTCAAAATGTTTAGTGTAGTGTGATATCAGTGGGTGGGAAGGTGATGGCAGTGATGAAAGACGTTTTCTAAACTGCATGCTGTAGCTCCCCTTAAAGAATCCAGTGCACATCAGCATATTGAAGACTGAGAGGTTCTGCTGTACAGAAAAGATGTTAACTGTTAAAAGTGGGAATTTTTCAGACTTAAATGACCGTGAACATTAAAAAAAAATTTTTAATGTTAATACTTAGGTATATCCCACTAAGTTAGTGATCTAAGGAACATGCTTTGGGAAACAGCCATCTAAAATGTCATTCATTCAGCCAGAGCTGATGATCAGCAGGTGTGCACCAGTGCATCTGTACCAGCTGTTTACACGTGGTGATTATATTCTGATTGGTCAGTTTATCCATTCCAATTGGATTGATTCCCCTGCTGTATTGGTTGTTAATGTTTAATCACCCTACATCCAAATAATATTTATTGAACATTAAGTGCACTTTGATTAAAATCCAGTCTCCTTACTCAAAGTCCCTGCCAACCTCTCCAGACATTCTTATGCTACTTCCCATTTTCCAGATGCTTCCATCTCCTGGAGCACATACTAAGCTTCCCCACCACCACCACCACCATTTCAAGGCCTTTACACATATTTACTCCTCTGTCTGGAATGCTTATTCCTCTATTTGTATAGTAAAGCTTAAATGTCACCTCATCAGAGAGCCACCCGGATCACTCTGTAATGAAGTGTCACATGTTCATTCTCCATACCAGTGTTTTTAATTTTTATATTTGTCACTATCTATGCCGCCCAACACTACCACTCAGTGAACAAAATTTGTTTTATTTCCTGATGACCTTGCTCATTAGAGGTACCTCTCATTTCAGTGATCGCTCCATAAATGGGAGCCCTACGCTTTGACATAATCGAAACCTGTATCACTTCCAAATCTGGAATTCAGATTCCCTTTCTCCAACCACAATCTTTCTCCAGCTCATCTGCTCGAGATACCTCCATTAAAAGGTATTTCTACCTCATCACGACTAACAGTTAATGCTACCACTTGCTCACTATTCATCAGTTCACTCCCTGTCCTCAACTTGTCTGGCTTAGAGACTAGATCCCACTTTGCAAATATCCTCAGACCATACCCCTGCACCTCCCTTTATGTCATGATCTGGAAAAAATCGCAGTTTTCTGTCTACTCTTGAGCAGTTGAATGGGAGAAAATTGTTACAACAGGCAGGTTTATAATCTCAAAACTTAAAATAGGCTCAAGACTGGCAATTTTTCTGCAGTTTTATTGTAACAACGTGTTTCCACAAACATATGATTTATGTACTTTTTTTTCTGCTGAGAAAATACAAAAATTTGACAGGAACTTTCTCAAATTTCATCACTAAATTTACAAACCCATCTATATCTGCACTTTCTTCTACTTGTTGAAAGCCAATCCCTCCTCACCTTCTCAAAAACTTGGAATTAACTACTCTTGTTTCATCAGTCTTTTACTAGATCCTTTCCAACAGCTCATAATATGTCCCTAATAGCTACTGTTCTTGAAAGAAAGGGGTGGGGAGAGTGGTCATTTGATCCCATCCAACTATAACCCCTTTTATTTAGTTCCCATCATAACTAATCTGAATTGCCTCTATTTTTCATTTACTACCACTTTGTGTGTCCCTACAACTTTGCTGAAATTGCTTTCTTCAGGATCACCAGTCTCTTCCATGCTGTCATACCTGTAGGTTCTTTTTCTGGCCTCATTTACTGCCTCAGGAGCATTCAGTAGGGTTGATGACTTCCTCTTTGAAGTATTTTCTCTTGGTTTTCTTGGCATTGTCTCTTGGCTTTCTCCTTATCCTTACCGTTTCTGGCTGCTCCATCACTGATTCCAATCCTAGTTGCTCTTCCGGGACCTGGACCTTTGGCTCCTTGTGTGACTCTACACTCTCTTTGGATGGTTTCCATTCTGTGGAGCTTAGTTTTATCAGTGTACCTGTCATACCTGAACACATAACCCTAGGACCAAACTTTTTATAGTTCCAGGCTTTCATGTTCAGCTGCCTACCTCATAGTTAGGCATATCATGTCATATCAAAGTCATTTTCCCCACCCCGCCTTCAACCTATTCCTTTCCCAGTACTCTGTCTGAAGTCACTACCTAGGCTTCTCAAGTTAGGTTCTCTAGCCCCATGGCCAGTTACTCCATTACAGCACTCAACTTCCTTGATAACATTCATCTTGAGTTGTAATGGCTTTTTTTCTGCTGTGTTTAAATCTCACGCCACCACCACCACTGCAGCAAAACCAACCTATAGGTTGCACAAGGGCAGAAATCTTCCTAGTTAGATCACCTACTGCTTTATGCCAAGCACCTAGTCCAGTACCTTAAACATAATAGGTACTTAGCAGTAGTAAAATTTTATTGAATGCTTAAATGGAAGTTGAAGAAAACTTGACTCAAACTCTCATGGAGCTCAGAAGTACACAATTACTATCATTACTAGTTCTAGGGGTACTGTAAGAATATATAATAGGGTGAGAATATGATACTGCATGGTCTGTAGTGAGGGGAAGCAGTTAATGAAGACTTCACTAAAGAAGGAGGTATTGGAGGAAGGAAGGCAGAGAAAGCTTCAGACTAAGGGGAAACTGAAAAACTGGTAGGAATAACTTTTGAGGAAATGGTAAAAAAAACAAAACATAGCGTTTGAAGTGAGCAAGGAAAGGTAAGCAAGGACCACATCACACTGTGTCTTAGAAAGACCTAATTGTATTGGACTTTATCCTGGGTTCACATTTGGGTTCCAAGCAAAAGAATAAGATTCTTTCATCTGCAGTTTTGTGGGGTTTTTTAAATTTATTTTTGGGCAGAGGCTACTCTTCGTTGTGGTGCGCGGGCTTCTCATTGTGGTGGCTTCCCGTTGCAGAGCACGGGTTCTAGGCACGCAGGCTTCAGTAGTTGTGGCTCGCGGGCTCAGTAGTTGTGGCGTGTGGGCTCTAGGGCGTGCGGGCTTCAGTAGCTGTGGCGCACGGGCTCAGTAGTTGTGGCATGCGGTCTCCAGAGCACAGGCTCAGTTGTTGTGGCACACGGGCTTAGTTGCTCCACGGCACGTGGGATCCTCCTGGACCAGGGATCGAACCCATGTCCCCTGCATTTGCAGGCGGTTTCTTAGTCACTGTGCCACCAGGGAAGCCCCACATTTGCAGTTTTAAAAGTTCACTCTGGTGAGAGCATTCCAGTGGGGAATTCAAGTAGACCAGTTAAGGCTGTCCAAGTCATCCAGGGGAGAGAGGATACTGTCAGTGTGGAGTGGTGATGGCTGAAGGAGAAAGGTGGATGGACTGGAGAGACCAAAAGTATTTGACAGGACTTGATCATTATGAGTTATGGGAAAGGAAGAGGAGGGGAGAAGTAGAGAAGATTTCCAGGGTTTTGCCTTGAATAAGTAGTTGAAGAAATACCATTTGTTCAGGTAGGTGAGACTGGAAGAGGAGCAGTTTTGTGAATGGGTGATTGGCTAGGAAAAAGTGTATAGAAAAGGGCCCAGGGCTGAACTCCGAGGAACTCAGTATTTAAAAGTAGATTAAGAGATAGGAAAAATCATGAGACAAATAGGATGGAAAGCATCCTCTGGCTTTAGTGGTAAGAAAGTAATCAGTGACCTTGGCAATTACATAGTTTGAATAGAAGCCAGTTTTGAGAGATGTAGAGAGCAAGTGGAAACACCTATTTTTGGAAAGTTGGTTGTGAAAGAGAAGGTAGAATGGTAGCTGGAGAGTGTTATGGATTCCAACTAGTTTTTACAAATGCAGCATATTTTAAGTGCCAGTGAGGAGGATTTGGTAGAGAGGGGTTCAGATGCGAGAAATAGATTATCATAAAATTCTTTAGTTTCTGGCTTGGGTAATTGTGAATGATGATGCTGTTTACCAAGATAATATACAGGCATACCTCAGAGATACTGTGGCTTAAGTTCCAGACCACCGCAATAAAGCAAATATCGCAATAAATCGATTCACACAAACTTCTTGGTTTCCCAGTGCGTATAAAAGTTATGTTTACACTCTACTGTAGTCCGTTAAGTATGCAGTAGTAGCATCACGTCTGAAAAACAGTGTGCACACTTTAAAAATACTTTGTTGCGGGAGCAGTGGGATGAATTGGGAGAATGACTTGACACACATACACTGCTGTGTATAAAATAGACAGCCAGTGAGAACCTGCCGTAGAGCACAGGGAACTCTACTCGGTGCTCTGTGGTGACCTAAACGGGAAGGGAATCCAAAAAAGGGGATATGTGTATGCGTATAACTGATTCACTTTGCTGTACACAGCAGGAATTAACACAACATTACTCAAAAACAGCTATACTCAAAAAAATTAATTTTAAAAAATGCTTTATTGTTAAAAAACGCTAACCATCATCTGAGCCTTCAGCTAGTTGTGATCTTTTGGCAGGAGTAACATCAAAGATCACTGACCACAGACCACCATAACAAACAGAATAGTAAGTTTGAAATACTGCAAGAATTACCAAAATGTGGCACAGATGTGAAGTGGGCAAATGCTGTTGGAAAAATGGCCCCGATAGACTTGCTGGACACAAGGTTGCCACAGACCTCCAGTTTGTAAAAAATGCAGTATTTGTGAAGTGCAGTAAAGCAAAGAGCAATAAAACAGGTATGTCTGTAGAAGGAACATAGCGTTGAAGGAAAGGTTAATACTGAGTTTGAGGTTCTTGTAGGTCATTAAGGCAGAGAGGTATAGTGATCAGTTCTTTATAGGGGTCTGAAATAACAGCTCTGTCCCTTGAGGACAAGCATCCTGTCTTTGTCTTCTATCTCCTGAGCATTTAGCCCATAATCTGAGGTATAGTAAGCACTTAATATATTTTGCTGGAATTGAAAGAAGCAGCAAGCACGTAGGAAAAAAATACGTCACCACGGAGAGAACCCTGAGGAACACCAATACTTAGTGGACACTCAGTGGGCAGAAGAAAAACTAGCAGAGAAGACTTGGGAAGGAAGGGTTAGGTGACAGCCAGGAAAGGAGGTAGGGTATGGAGCATTATGGAAGCCAGAAGAGAGAAAATGGGGAAGGAAACCAGTCAGGAGCTGACCTTATTTGAAGGCCTTTAAGGTAAAGTCGAATACTTGTGAATTCTGGGAGGTACCCATTAAAGAGGCAGAAGTTGACATAGAGTAGTAGATGGAACCTGGTCTCAAGAGCAGGTGGAGGTATTAGCATTACCGAATAGAAAGGACATCTCTTAGACTAAGTCTGTTTGTTAAGTAGGAATGTTGAGTTCCTAGGAAACAGAACATTCCTGCCCCACAGCAAGCCTTGGAAAAGTAGGAAATCAACATTTAAATGTTAAAGTTTGAAGTGAAGAATGAGAGAAGGGGCTAAATATAAAAGGATTACTGATCAGCATTCAAGGCCCAGCTGAGTTAGGAAAGCATAATCTTGTAGTAGCACTGTCTGCATGGTTATGTAATATTTCCAGTAGTGTTCCTCAGCTTGAATAGAGGAGGAAGAAGGAAGAGGTTGCATAGTCCCAGGAGGAGTATTACATCAATGAATTGAGCCTGGTTAGGGTAGGAAACAAAGCCAAGAGGACAGAAGAAGATGGAGTGGTCTGGCTTCCCTGGTGGCGCAGTGGTTAAGAATCCGCCTGCCAATGCAGGGAACAAGGGTTCGAGCCCTGGTCCGGGAAGATCCCACAGGCCGTGCAGCAACTAAGCCCGTGCACCACAACTACTGAGCCAGCGGTCTAGAGCCTGCGAGCCACAACTACTGAGCCCATGCGCCTAGAGCCCATGCTCCGCAACAAGAGAAGCCACCCAATGAGAAGCCTGCGCACCACAACGAAGAGTAGGCCCCGCTCGCCACAACTAGAGAAAAGCCTGTGCACAGCAACAAAGACCAAACGCAGCCAAAAATAAGAATAATTTTTTTAAAAAAAGAAAATGGAGTGGTCAAGGGACTGGAGGTCTTCTTTATTTTTTTTTTTTGTTGGGGGGTTAGAAGATTCAATATACAATTTTTAAATTTTGGTGTATAGTTGATTACCAGTGTGTTTCAGGTGTACAGCAAAGTGATTCAGTTATACATGTATCTATTTTTCAAATTCATTTCCCATTTAGGTTATTACAGATTATTGAGCAGAGTTCCCTGTGCTGTACAGTAGGTCCTTGTTATCTATTTTAAATATAGCAGAGTGTACATGTCAATCCCAAACTCCCAATCTATCCCTTGCCCCTGGTAACCATAAATTCTCTAAGTCTGTGAGTCTGTTTTTGTTTTGTAAATAAATTCATTTGTATCATTTTTTTTTAGATTCCGCAGGAGGTCTTAATGGTGCCAAAGAGAGGGTATAGTGGGCATAAGGCCAAGAATTAGGTATGAAAGACTAGAGCATTGCAATTTAAGATTTTAGGAGTAATGTAGCACAGTGTCTGGAAATGGCCAGAGAAGTATATTTCTGAATTAGAATGTAGATGAAGGCTGACAGAGTTGAGAAATTGAAACAGCTTTTGGTCTAATTTATTGGATGGACTGTACACAGAAGATGCTGTTAGTAGGAAGTGGTGAAGAAGACTGAGTCCAGTGCTGAAGTCCTAAATTAAGAGATTCAGTGGAGAGCGTGCTTCCAGACTACATGGTACACATAAGGAGTTTTGGAAAGTAGCTTCTTCATGGTATCTTCTTGGCCCAAAAGTCTTGGGAGATCCAGGTTAAGTTAAGATAAAGTTGCAGAATATAAAGATGAGCTTTGAATTCTTTCTTCAAGACCAAGAGTACAGACTAGCAGGAACCTGCTCTATCTAGCTTTCCCAGGCCTGAGTCCCGTGTGTCAGATCTGCTAGTAATAGTAAAACAGTTAATATTATTTGACTAAATTTTACTATGTGCCAGGCACCATGCTAGGAACTTTCCTTGTACTTCCATTTATTCTTTCACCAACTCTAAGAGTTCGGTGCTCTTATCCTCATTTTAAGATGAGGACAGTCTAGGTGTCTTGCCTGAAGATTGCACAGCTAGTATGTGGCAGAGCTGAGAGCTGAAACCAAGCAGACTGACTCCAGAGTTTGTACATCCCTTGATAGGGAGAACACGGGCAGCTACAGGAGCTAACAGGTTGCTCAGTGTCTTTAGCTGGAATGATGTTGTGAAAATTGTCCTGGTAGCTGGAGGGAATTTTCCCCAAGTGATTAGGAAACAGTATTAGGAGATGATTTGTAAATGATACTCCTTTTTTAAGACCCACATTTATGAAATTTTTTCATCTGTAGTTTAATATTGATTCCAAAGGAGGGAAAACCACTTCTGGAAGCCAATCTAGAGCCGTGAAGGTAAGGAACATAGAGGAGCAAAGGGCCCCTACTGGCGATGTTCACTCAGAAACCAAAGGAGCTGAGAGAGAGAAGGAAATGAGAAGCAACTGTGGAGGGCTAGAGTGGATTCTGCCCAGCTCTCTACTCTAGTCAGTGTGTACGGGGAGCCCTATAATTGAGACTGTAGTCAGGGGTTTTGTTTGCTGCCCCCTTAGCTACCAGGTTCTCGTGCTCCCCAGGATAGCTGTGGGTGTGGCAAAAGAATGTTCATTCTGCAAGCTGCACTTGCACAGACTTTAGTGCTACCAGTCCTGGACCCCCTAAGTGCCCCTATCCCACAGGGGAGGTTAGAGAAGAGGAATGGGGCATCAGGGTGGTAATAGTAGCCCTCATGTGCCAAGGTCCCTGCGAAGCAGTGAGGTGTTGAAGTCACAGGGCTTTTGAGGACACGGTGGGTTTCAAACTCTTCAGGAGCAGATCACACCAGGAAATTCTTAGAAATCAGGTACCTAGGAGTTATCCTCACCAGGGGACTGCCCCTCACCCTTGCCAAGTCAAAGTCCTCCCTTTTATACGGAGGCTCCACAGTGTTAAGCAACACCTAGACACTTAGGGATGGGAAGGGGGATGGGATTATACAGAGCATCAATCTCTTACATATTTCTACAACACTTCTGCAATCTATACAACCCAGATGTTCAAACAACTGAAACCTTTTGGTAATTCTTGCTTGTTACCTCCAACCCTACAAAACCACTTTGTTAGCTGGTAAACTCATTACATTTACTTATTTGAAAATTTCAAAAGCATCCTTAATGTATTTGCTAAACCTACTTACAGCTACTTAAAACTGGAGCATTACAAAGTTTTTTCTCAAGTGTATCTGTCCTCAAAGGAAATTTTCTAATCCATGATGGCAGTTGGGTGGTGTTCTAACTTGATTTATACAGTTTAAAGTGTAATTCTCAACCCCTGCTCCATGAGAAGAATAGGAAAATTAGCAACCCTGTTTTATTAAGACAGTGACATATAGGGAAATTAAATGATTTGTGACAGTAAACCTACAAAACAGGTCTCTTGACCCCTGGTTCAGCACGCTTTCTCTCTGTCCTGCTGGTTGAAGGTGTTTCCATTTCAAAGCAGGAGGATGAAGGTGGAGAGTGGCAGGGTTATACAGGGAAAGTTCTCATTGGAAATATGGGAAGCAGTGCCATATACTTATTTTAGTAATAAGGCAAAATTATAAGTTGTCACATGTCATGGCATATGTTGGTGTCTTACACTTTAAAAATAGTTTTTCTAAAAAAAATGTAGTCTACATGTTACCAATATAAAACGAGAAACTGAAGCAACTCTAGTTTCTTCCAACAAAACTTTGATCCCACACCAGTTCCCCAGCCGAAGTAGATGAGCCAGAACTATGAAAGGCAACAGCACCTCTGCTGGAAGTGAAGCAACCAGAAACATCCAGAATGTTCTGTGTGATAATGGTGTGCACTTTCCAACACAAAATAGTGATTGCTTGTGTGTAATCATTGAGCTTTTAACTTGTATTATTGTGCTCCTGTGCTCGCCCGCACCCTCTCTCTCTCTTTCTCTCTCTCTCTCTCTCTCTCTGTTTCTCTCTGTCTCTAAGCTTACAACCCTGACAATGAGAGAAAATCTACATTTCGATTTTAAAACTATAGGCTGGAAGCCAGCATTCCTACAGCCTGGCTATGTTTTGTTTTCTTTTCACTAACCAAACTATAACGTGTAGGCAGCTTTTTTCAGAAGTACAACGGGGAAGCAAAGGGCAGACATGCTCCAGCAGAGCTTTCAAGTCTGATACATTGAATCAGGTGCTCAGTGGACCAGCAGTTTGAGCGCTGAGCTCAAAGATCCTGGAAGGGAGGCTTGGGAACCCAAGACTGAAGTCTGGCTCTATCTAGTAGGACAATGGGTAATATTTAATAATCGTGTCAGACACTGCTCCTGATATGTCCACTCATTTAATCACAACCATAGGAGGTAGCTGGCTGTCACCACCTGACTCATCTATTCCAGGAGACCCATGTGTTCTCACTGAGGTTACCAATCCTAGAATACTGCTTGCAGGGAAATTTATATAGTAGTTATAATAGTATATATGTACATGTACACACACATATGTACGTATACCTCCAGCAGAGAAAGCAGACATTGTAGTAGATTTTATAACCCTGTCAGAGTGGGAAGAGAGACCCTGCCACCATTTGAATTTGGTAAAATCTATATTTAAATCCTGTTATTACCTTGCTTTCCCATCTCTATTAGAGGCGATGTTCATATTGGCTTCACAGGAAAAGTTACATACACTCCTTTTCAGCCATCGTGTATGCGTGTCCTATTCCATAAATATTTAGATGGTTTTTGTGCACTTGTCTCTCAGTGCATGTTTTTTAATTCACTTCACTTGCAGCTGCCAGCATGTGTCTCTCTGACTTAAGGTTTGTAAGCCTTTGCTGGAATGAAGTTGGTCTGGAAGTGAAATTTGAGGTGCAGCTCATTTACCTGCATATAAAATAAGTTTAAAGTGGGTATGTGTGTGTAAACTCCTCCGTTCCAGAGGCTTTGCTGTATGTGCTGGTCAAATGCTGAGTTGCACAGGAGTAAGTGGCCACAAGGTGGCAAGCTAAGACTGGAAAATGTGTGTGTAGCTAAGGTCCAGAAACTGAATCAGGAATTACGTTTTCATTGTTTTTTAAATTATCTCTATAAAGGGCATGGGCTAATATGTGGTGGTCATTTATATTTTTGACTACTTATGATAGTTTGAATAGATATTGGAACAGTTTTAAAAATTGGGAGATGACTATGATATATTAGCTGTTGATTCATTTTAGGATAAATAGGCCACCGTTTACAACGGAAACAGACTAGAGTCACGTTGCAAGGATTATACACATTTTTAACTTTTCCCAAAGCACCAGTCAAAAAATCTTGTTTTGATAAGAAGGTAGTCAGTGCCACCTCTACATGCAAAGGAGACTTGGAAATGTGCCTTTTAAGCTGGGCACGTTGCCACTCCCAACAAAATCAGAATCAGCAAAATCAGAATTAGTTGCCTAATAAAGTAAAACAAACAAACAAACAAAAACTGGGTGCAACACAGTTGGTCATTACATGGAATACGAATATTCCAGAGATCTTTGAAGCTATTTGTACAAGAAGCTTCTGGAAGGCTAGATTTGGAGTTTTAAAAAACCGAATTCTTGCTCTGTCATTTCCTCTAACGTAGGCAAGTCACTTATCATTCTGAGTTGTAGTCTTCTCATTTGTAAGTATTTTTAAGGTTTCTTCCAATTCCAGAATACTATGATTTTTTAGTTTATACAACATAGTTATGCTGTAAATTTCATGAATACATTAATTGCTGCCAGCAACTAGTGTGGATTAAGCCCTTAAGGTATGATGATGAAGGCCTTGGCTCTTGCCTGCATTCAATATGCTCATATTTAGAGGGGGATTAAAAAAAACCAAGCAAATAATATAGGGAGAAGTGATATAATACAGCCATGTATTAATATCTAACATTTAAAAAAATAACCTCTATGTGCCAGTGCTTTGCGTGGATCATCTCATTTAATTCGTTCAGCAACCCTATAAGATAAGTATTATTTATCCCCATTTTATATCAAAAATTTGCTCTCTGATAGAAATATTTGATCCAAACTTTGAAATGAAATCAGAATTTCTCAAGCTGAAGAAAAGAAGAATGAAAACATACAAAACATTGATTATCTTACATGTCACTATAATGCCATGATTTTAAAGAAGGTAAATCTTATAACCATTTCTATGGAACTGCCTAACTTGTTTGTTGTAATGAGGAGTCTTGTTATTGTATAATACATGAAATTTGTTTTTTCAAGGCAATTCTCTATTAATCAGAGATCTTTCTGTGGTATCAGGTTTATATAGTGATATATCCAATATAAAGTCTCACATGCTTTAATCAGCAATCATTAATTGTGATGCAGTTCAAATTAATAGAACATTTCTATATTAGGTAAAAATCTTTATCTCTTTGATGTTCACCCATTGGTCCTGGTTCTCAAATCTTGGAACATGAAATAAGTTATTTGTTTTCCAAGCATTGGGAAAATCATTCCCTATAGTCTGAACACGAACTTCTAGTACAACAGAATTAAGTGAACTTTCTTTCATTAGCGTCATATTACACTGTGTTCATGTTAAGGTGATGGACAGCTAAAACTCCAAGGACTTTACCTCATGAACCGATATCAATCCTGGTCTCATATTAAAATTTTAATCTTGATGCAGAATGATTACTTGTTGCATTTCACCTGACTTGTTCTTTTTTAAATATATTTTTAATTAATTAATTAATTAATTACTTTATTTATTTATTTATTTTGGCTGCACCGCGTCTTAGTTGTGGCAGCGGGCTCTTTGTTGCAGCATGTGGACTTCTTAGTTTCGGCATGTATGTGGGATCTAGATCCCTGACCAGGGATCAAACCTGGGACACCTGCATTGGCAGTGCGGAGTCTTACGCACTGGACCACCAGGGAAGTTCCTCACCTGACTTGTTCTGAACAAAATTCTATTGAGATCTATAAACATGTCTCATTTCTGCCATTCAATATACTGGTCATTTCTTTTGTCTTCAGTAGATAGAAGCGTGCCTTCTGTGTCTTCATCCTAATCAGTAATATGAATGTAGTCAGGAACTGTTTTCGTCTGTAAGTAAAAGAGACTAACAAATCAATGACTTACATCAGGTGGGAGTTAAGTTCTCTTTCACATAACAACAAAAACAAAAGCATGGAGACAGGCGGTGCAGAGCTAATGGCAATTCCATAATGGTGTCAATGTCCCAGGATCTTTCTTTCTGCTCCTTCATCCATAAGGTCTTGCTTCCATCCTCAAAGTCACCTCATGGTAGAAGATGTTCACTGCAGCTCCAGCTATGATGTCTCAGTCAGGAAGAGACGGGGGGAGCAAAAAGCATGCAAGGTAGATCGGCCCCACTTTTTAACTCTCCCCAAAGCATCAGTCACAAAATCTTGTTTTGACAAGAAGGTTGTCACACACTGCTAACTACATGCAAAGGAGACTTGGAAATGGGCTTTTTTTTTTTTTTAAAGCTGGGCACATTGCCACCCCCAACAAAATCAGAATTCTTTTAGGTGGAGAGGAATAAATATTGGATAGATGAAAGATGGAAGAGGCAAGAGGAACACAAACATTTTTTTCCCCAGAAACACTGTGCTGCTCAGTACCAGGGACCTAAGCTGTGGCAACACAAGGATGTGAAGAGGTGAATGAGACACAATTCTCGACCTTGGTCAGAGTCAGTAGTTTTAATATCATCATTAAATTAATGTGATTAGGAGCAATCTTCTCTAAGAAGATTGGCTTATCAGGTTTGCTAATCTTCTACAGAAAGGTCTCAAGTTACTGTACTTACTCTCCTTTGAGATCAATGCTTTTTAATTGAAGGCACTTGGCTAACCTAGTGAGTCATACTTTTAGTAACGGGATTGATGATCATCAATTTAATTAATGACATTTTATAACAAGAATGTGGAAATTGTACTGCTAATATCGTCTCCTCTGCCCCAGTCTTCTGCAGAGTTTTAACAGTGACCTTTCCCTGAGGGCTAGGACTCTGGAGTCCACTTCTTCAACTTCCTGTTGCTCTGCACAGACAAGCAGAGCCTGCCGCAGTTCTCTACCACAGCCATTCTGCCCATCTCCACTCTGACAGGAGACATTAATGTCTGAGAGAAATTTTAAGATAAAAATAAGTTCAAGATAAAAAAGCTAAAACAAGATTTAAAAAACTACATATATCACTTTTGTCTGGACAACATTTTTTCTTTTTTCTTTTAATAGAAAATTAAATCTCCATAGCTGGCGAAGGATCCGATACTTCACCTGTAAGTAGACGGGAATGGTGGCTTATTTGGGTAACATCCAGAACTCATTTCCCATTGCTTTCAGACAGAATTTATGGGTACAGTTATAGGATTTTAAAAGATCATCTTCATCTTCTCAGAATAGGAAGGCTGTTTGTTAAACTCTCTGGCACAGTGAAAACAAGATAGGTCTCTGGAAAATTCTCAGAACTCGCCACAATCACCAATGTCTTTTACAGCTGAAAGAAGATTTGCTTTGTGAGAAAAGACCCAATTTTATATTAAAGAAAGAGCTGCTGGCAGGTCTCTCCCAGAACACCTCCCTTGGGCTTTTGTCATTAAAATTCAATTGAACGCTGACATTTTTTACCTCCACGTGCCCCACCACTGCTTTCCTTCCTCACCAGTTTTTCACAGAGCTGCGAAATGCCCTCTCATTTGTGCTGTGTCATACTAAATATACAAACAAAATAAAATGTAAACTAGGAATACACTAGCATCAGTGTTTAAGGCAAGTGTTACATGCATGTGATGAGATGTGAGCTAGAAAGAGGTGGAGCACTTTGGGGTTTCAATTGCTTTACTTTACTTATTAAAATTTAAGCACTTCCCTGGCGGTCCAGTGGTTAAGACTCCGCGCTTCCACTGCAGGGGTGCGGGTTCGATCCCTGCCGGGGAAGAACCCGCATGCCGTGCAAGCAAAAAATAAAAAATGCTTAAGGCATCTTTGGGAAATAAAGGTAGAGATATTTTTTTTAAAAATTAAAACAAAAGTACATGTGAAACAATGAAAAGATTTATAAAGAAAAAGTTCATCTCTCCTTCTCTTATTGTAACCAGTGTTGACATCCTTTCCCGTCTTTCCTCCTACTGACACAAACATTCTATACGTACACACGTGTAAAAGTTAGGATGCTTGAAGCCTAAGAAGGGAAGGCTAATACAGGAGAAGAGTCATACCTCTTTTTTTCTATTATACAGGAAAGAAATTAATGAAAAACATGATTTTATTAGGACTCTTTTAGTTGCAAGACCCAGAAACCCAATTTAAACCAGTTTAAACAAAAATGGGGAATTTATCTTCGATGTAACTAAACTGCAGAAAGGGTAGGGGTGGAGCCAGTGTCAGGGATAGCAGGATCAAAGAATTCAAACATCCTCAGGTCTTTGCCTTTTTTCCCCTCCCGTCTAGTCTTTGCAGTTTGTCTGTCTGAAGAAAGTTGGCTTAGTTTCCTTGGGAAGACTGGAACCATAGCCACTTGATGCCTAGGCATTCTTCTATCCAAGTACTTGAAAAAAAAATTCCCTCCAGCTCCAATTAGAGGAAACCCTGTGGCCAGGGGCAAAGTCTGTAACCAGAAAGATTCTGGGGAAGAGTGCAAGGGAAACAAAATAATTGCAAGTCAGGAATGGCTTGAGTGAAATTAGAAAGACATCTGTTTAGTGATCTGGGAAGCCTGATGTGGTGAGCAGGTGGTTTAAGGCAGACCTATGGTGATTGTTAACTCTGCTTTTACTAGCTGTGTGTCCCTGAAAAGACTAACTGCCTTTGTGGGTCTCACTTTAGGGGGGTCAAGTGAGGTGATGTAAATACAGGATACAGGTGTGAGATACTCCAACCCGTCTTCACCTCCATGCTCCTTAATGGAAGTGGTAATTTTCTGGAGGCGGGAATTATATCTAAAGATGCACAACACAGTGTCTTGCTTCTATTAATCATTGCTCAATAAATATTTATTGATAAGAGAAAGAATAAAGATGGCAAAATTTAACTGCCAATTTCTCTCAATCAAATGCTTTGGGTCTTCACTGACACCAAGACAGCCTCCAGAATGTTCATATAGGAAACTCAGTTTGTAAATTAATTAAGCTTTAAGAAGAAAAAAATTATTCCCCTTCCTATCTAAACAACTTTATGCATGGCCTTTACCTCCATTACCTTTAAGTCTCCTCTGTACGCAAAGTGGAAAGGCAAGAATGTACATATGCATCCAATCCTTTTAGCTTGAGCAGAGCTTGTTGTCATAACTGAGGTGAAGAGGCTGAGGTCCCCAAAGGCGTTTCGGAAGCAAATTCATCCTCAAACTGAAAAATTCCCTGATGTCCGTTCCAGTTCTGTGCACTAAAACCCTATGTTCTAGATTCCATGCCATGATCAGGGCCTCCAAAACCTTAAACCTCTTTAACCACCTATTACTGTAGAAAAAAATATATGTTCCTTGAAGTCCTTCCTGGTTACCTGAATTTGTGAAGGCTAGCTTTTGTGAAAATACAAACATGTTTTCATGTCACAAGGTGAAGTACAATGGATGCAAGTACCTGAGTCCAGCAGTGACATGTGGTGTAAACTAGAGGAGGGGGACCACAGAGTTCACATCCTCTCTGCTGTGCAGACAGTCTTTAAAACAGATTATGACCGCTGTTGGCAGCATGGTCTGAAGGCTACATAATGACACAAATAACCTTCGTTACGCATGAACTGTACTGAGACATTTTATGTTAAAGAGGGCAGGCTGTGGAAGACATGACATAATTTGTTTTAGTTAAAATTACATTTTTATGCACTTACTTTTTGTTTAAAAAATCCCAGAGGAGAAGAATGATTTCTGAGCTATCTTTACCAGGCAGGGTTGCAAATCCTATTCTAAAATTGTCAGAACAAGTTTTATTTCACAGAATAATCATGCCCAGTGCAGCCAAGTAACGATATCAATGACAGTCAAGTAACACCGCAAAACCACTTCATTTTTATTCTGGAGAAATGCACATATGTTAGAGTATTAAATCCAAGGAGAATATATCTGTGATTTTTTTTTTAAATAGGAAAGTAAAAGAAAGCCATAGTTTTCAAATCAAGTGATAATAAACATATCTTTTTCTTTTTTTTTTACATTTTTTGAACCAATGTAACAGCATAGTACACATTTTACTATCTATTCTAGAAGGAGATGTACTAGCAAATCGTAGGCAAACTATGACATATTGTATAGTACATTGTGAATTCCTGATTGTAAAAAGGTCCAACATATGGAAATTTACAAAGTATTTCATTGTTCTGTGGTTAAAGATAAGTGTTCGGTAACTATCAGGTAGGCATATTCTTTTTCTGGGTCCTCCCCTTGCTCCCTACCAATGTGCTTCTCTCTGTGGGACCTGCCTTCCCTCGTGACTCTAGAATGACCCTTGCAAATGTCTGCTAGTTCAGGCTTAAGTGGAATTATCTCCCAGTAACATTTGTATTTAAGTTGGAGACCAGTAAATGATGGCTTTCTTCCCTTTCCCCTAGTCCACTTATATCCAGGGACACCTAAACTGCAAAGCGTCCTGGGCTTTGTGGAGTTTTCCCCAGGCTGAACCCTCTCACTGAATGTGCTTCTGTGTGCCCCTGGTTAGCTGCTACCCCACCCTCATCATAGTCTTTCTCTACAAAGTTTGAGTAGGGCTGAGTGAGTGGAGCGTTGGCTGCCACTTGGAACGATTGCCAGTGCCTCAATAGTTGCTTGGAGGCCATCACATTTGAAAGAAGTGTCACTTTTTATATTTTCCAGTTGATAGATCTAAGCACTTAGAAGAATGCTGTTAGTTGGCTTTCTTCAGACTAAGTTGCAATTAACTATTCAAACACAACTCATGTAGGGTTCATGTGGATGAACCCTACCACCAAACAATGAGACCTCTGTCTAGTATATACAACTGAGCACATATTGAAAATTTAAAAAATTCCTCCCAAGTGACATTAAGGCTGACACCCTTTGTTTTCCAAGGAAGCCTATGTCTACTTCAGAGGGATGCGGGTTTGCTTTAAGCCTCTTGTGTGCCACAGAGTACCTTTGTTTCCCCTCCCTGGGCTGTGCTCATGGCTGAGTCTAAACGGTGCTTCTGGAGCAAGGGAGGGGCCCCCATCTCACCATATTTAACATATCTGAGGTTGTGGCACTCACACACTGAGGACTTGAGTTTTTTAGAGTATTTTTGGAGACAGCACTTAATAAAACACTTGAGGACCAAAAAACTCAGTTCAGTGAAATTCAACACAATGCACAGGCATGAGGTAATGACCAAGAAGAGGATGAAAATTGTTTTCTCCGTGGGTTTGGAGACGAAGCAGTCCACAGTGTTGGGACAAGGCTTCAGATCACACTGCATAAAGTAGGGAACACTAAAGCCACCATAGAGCTTGTAAAATAAAACCAGGAAGCCAATTTCAAAACCAGTTTTAACAATGAGGCTGATAAGGTAAGTGTACCACAGGCCCCCATCCATGGTGCCTGGGCTGACATAGAGTTTCTTCCTGTGCCTTTTCTCTCTACCCTCGCGATAGGCTACATGTAGAACCACCAGAAGTGAAGGCGTGGAGACCATGATCAGTTGTAAGGCCCAAAGTCTGACCTGGGAGATGGGGAAGAAGTAGTCAAAACACACATTTTCACAACCAGGCTGTCTAACGTTGCACTCAAACTCTTTCTGCTCATCTTTCCACACATGCTCTGCCGCCACCATGTAGACCAGCAAACGGAAGATGAACATGACAGCCAGCCAGATCCACCCGATCCCAGTGGAGTATTTATTTACTCCACTCAGGAGGTCTCTGAGGAACATCCAACTCATGACTTAGGTTCAAAAGAAGGCAATATTCTGCAAAAGAAAACAGTTTCATCATGATTCATTTACTTCTATTCCATTGATCATTTCTACTGTCTTACTCGTAGATTATGGAATTATGGAAGATAAACTTGACTTTTTGCATTATTACAACCCTGGATGTTCAGGGCTCTCTAAGAATCCCATAGGATATGCTCGCTTTCATACAAGGAGATGACACGGCTGGTCCACAGGACGTAAATGAGCCCATGCCCAGTTTAATTTGGAATTTGGTTTGTCATCCCACACACACTAGCCCATTCCCAAACAAATCCTTCTACTTTATTGCTTCTCTCTAAGGATGGTTGGGCTCTATGGCTGATCTAGAAAGAATTAGATATGAATCCCAAGGTGACCTTGGTACCTTGAGATATCCCTCCCATGCCAGCTTCTCTTTTTTTTTAATGTTCTTTTTTTAATTGAAGTATAGTAGATTTACAATATTGTGTTAGTTTCAGGTGTACAGCAAAATGATTCCGATATATATTTATTTCAGGTTATTTTCCATTATAGGTTATTACAAGATACTGACTATAGTTCCCTGTGTTCTACAGTAAATCCTTGTTGCTAATCTATTTTATATATGGTTGTGTGTGTCTGTTAATCTCAAACCCCTAATTTATCCCTTCCCACCCTTTTCCTTTTTGGTAACCATAAGTTTGTTTTCTATGCCTGTGAGTCTATTTCTGTGTATTAATTTTTGGATTCCACACATTGAAGTTGTATCTCTACTCACCTTCTCTAATTTGTCAGTGCCCATCCCTAATCCTTAAAGGTTATTCCCTGTCCCTACCGCCTCCTGTGTTCCGTATCTCATCCCAGCTGCTTGCCTACAATTTGATAGTGAGAAGTGAGCCTCTCCACTATGAACTCCCTCAAACTCATGCTCCCTTATCCCTCCAGATCTACTTACATCGGTGCCCAACTTACCTTCTTTACCCAGTTTGGAGGGAGAGGGTTGGTCTCTTTCACCTCAAAATGGTCATTCCAGCTCTAATCCCATTCTTGATCTACCCATTTCCCCTGTTCTGAATTCTGTATCTTCACCCTCTACTGCCCCTTCCTCTCAGTGTATAAACGTGCTGAAGTGTTGTCCATTTTTAGTGGGGGATTCTTCATAGCTTCTCTTTCTGGCAACCTCTATCTTTATCCCTTATTTCTACTTCCTCAACTATTATTTACTCATCAACTCACTGAGTCTAGTTTTTCTTCTCAGCATTGCACTTAACTTCAACTACCTCTCAATTACCAAGTGTTCTGGACACTCGAATCTCCTTTAATTTTCCTGTGATGTTTGATACTGTTGCCTGCACTTGTGTTTTTGAAACTCTTTCAGCCTTGATTTCCATACCATTCTCCCTGCTCTTTCTGTTATTCTGATCCTCTTGATTGTACCATCTTAGCTGTCTTTGCTCAGCCCTGAACAGCTCTGTCCTCTGCTCTTTTCTCCCTCCATATGCTCTCCCTGCAAAACCTCATGCATTCCTACAGATGCAACTACTGCTTTCAGGTTCTTGTTTCCCAAATCTTAGGCTCCTCCCCAGACTTCCAGATCTCACTGCCTCCTGGCTATTATCTAAATATCCTACAGGCATCTCAAACTTGATATGTCTGTAGTTCAATGTATTATCTCCTCTGCCCTTTGATTTCCTTATGTGGTTAAACAGCATCACTAACGCCCAAGCACCCAAGTCAGAAATCTTATATTCATCCTAGATGCCTCTCTCACAACCGTTTTAAAATTGCTCATCAAGTTCTTCCGATTCCTCCTAAATATCTCTCAAATTCACTTCCAAGTCACTGCTGAGCTCTCTCTCACCCATACAGCCCTCCCACTGCTTTCTACATCCGGTCTCAGCATCTCCTCCATTCCCCTCCTAGTACACCCTCAATGCTGCTCAATTCTCTTGCGCCCCTCTCCGTCTCTTTTGCTCTTTACCCTACAAAAGCGGATAGGAAGCTAGGGAGCCTTCTTTTTCATCTCAGCGACATTGTCTTTCTCACACTCTCGGCTTCCATTTTGTCATATAACTGAACTCCATGGGCTGGGCAGTGATTTTTGTTTGTTGAGCCTACAGTGTGCTCAGCCTTCTCTGTTTAGTGCTCTTTTTGAGTTGGTCTCTCACAACCAGCCTGGAAAGTGGGGTTTTTGTTGGTTTGTTTATGGTGGCGGTTGTGTTGTTCTTTCAGATGAGAAAGCAGACTCTGAAAAATAAAGCCACTTCCCAAGGTCACAAAAATAAGAGGCAAAGCAGGGTTCAAATCCAATTTTCGTTACTCTAAAACAGAGTTTCTCAACAGCGGCACCATTGACATTTTGGGCTGGATAATTCTTTGTTCCAGCAGCTGTCCTGTGCATTGTAGGCAGTTTAACAGCATCCCTGGCTTCTCCCAGCTAGATGTCAGTAGCACCACCTCCCACCCTATTTGTGACAACCGGAAATGTCTCCGGACAATTCCAAATGTACACTGGGGAGATGTAGCAAAATCTCTCCAGTTGAAACCATTGCTCTTAACTCTCTAGTGCAATCAGAAGATGTAGACTGGAGCTCCAGGTCTGCCGCTAAGATACTTCATGATTTCTCAGGTGAAAACCTTGCCATTTCAGGCCCTATCTGCTATTACAAAGATGGATTACTTCTTGCCTTCTCTATAGACTCTGCCAAAGGACCATCATGGAAATGATGATGTGAGGGGAACCAGGGGGTAAAGAAAATGGGGATATTGTGATAGTAGCATTCCTGCCAGAGCACATCACATGATCTCGTCCAGAGGGAACATTATGTAACAAGCCCACATGCTAGAACCCTGAGGAGGTGCATGAAGGTTAAGAGGTATTTTCAGAGACAACAAAGACACATGTACACAATGCCCTATTCAGCAGGGAATAAATACCTCAGTGTCCTTGGTTTTCAGAACACAAACAAAATTGTATTAAATAAAAAGGATTCTCAAATCCACCTGAAAGGTAAGCATCTCCATGAATTATTAAAACAAAGCCCCAAAGATTAAAAAGGGGACAAAAGGGTCTTATGTTTCTCTATGACATGTGTCACTGGGCATTTGTCTGTATTACTCAGGAGGATGTTTATGTAATGTTGCAAAATATTTAAAAGTACCCTGTTGGACATTTCAGAGAACGGATAAAGGTAAGAGATTTTCTTTTTTTTCAAAAAGAAAAGTAGTAAGAAAGTGACTGGTGTTTGAATAGGATCAGAAGACTGACGCCATCAAATGTGTCAGGACTATGAATTTCATCTGACTAATGTCCATCCTATTTTGAAGTTCTCTACTGATGGAAAGGCAATGGCTTTTCTCAGGAGGGAGGGGTGTTCTAATATGAGTTCACTTTTAACAGGGGTGGTTTACCATAGCGGATAACAGCCTGAACGCAGTGTTGGACTCCTTGGGTTCAAGTCCAAGTTCATCTGTGATAATAATAGTACCTACCTCATGGGGCTCAAAACAGAGACTGACACACGGTAGGTGCTCAGTAAGCATTATCATTATAATTTTTAGTTTTTCCATTAAAAACCTTTTCTTGGAGTCAAAGTGAAGTCTTTCCAATTGCAAGGTAAGTATATATATATATATATATATACATATGTATATATATATATATATATATATATTTTTTTTTTTCTCTAGCTCTGTTCCTATGAAGGATAATAGTTAGGAATCTCCCAGTAATAGCCCTTTAAGCATTTGAAAGCAGTGAAATCATCAGCTCAACATTTTTATCTCTTAATAATGTAGATTGTCTCCTTATTTTTAAAAAGGGTCTTTAATTTATCCCTTTTATTAAATTACTAAGGATTACTCTCAATTTTTAAAGAGTTTCCGTTTACCATGTCTAATGTACAAATTATCCTATGACTCTCTCCTTTCTCTTAAGAAGCAGCAGTTAACTGCATAGGAATTTAGTTTGGAAAACATAAATATTTTCAGAAAGTAAAATATTCAATATTCCAATATCAGTAATAATTTTGGAAATTGGAAATTTCCCCCAAACATTTGATCTAAATTAATTTTGTCTGTTATGTATTACAGACAAAATAAGTTGAACAGAGTTCTGTGGAATATAAGTGAAGTGTGTATTGGGAAATAATGTGCATGTGTACGTTTCTCTAGGGGGAGTGGATTTAAAGAGGCTGGGAAGGAAGGTTGGAACTTATATTCTGGAGGGCTTTGAACACATTTTTATTTTTAACATCTTTATTGGAGTATAATTGCTTTACAATGGGGTGTTAGTTTCTGCTTTATAACAAAGTGAATCAGCTATACATGTACATATATCCCCATATCTCCTCCCTCCCACCTTCCCTATCCCACCCCTCTAAGTGGTCACAAAGCACCGAGCTGATCTCCCTGTGCTATGCAGCTGCTTCCCACTAGCTATCTGTTTTACATTTGGTAGTGTATATCTGTCCATGCTACTCTCTCACTTTGTCCCAGCTTACCCTTCCCACTCCCCGTGTCCTCAAGTCCATTCTCTACGTCTGCGTCTTTATTCCTGTCCTGCCCCTGGTTCATCAGAACCATTTTTTTTTTAGATTCCATATATATGTGTTAGCATACAGTATTTGTTTTTCTCTTTGTGACTTACTTCACTCTGTATGACAGACTCTAGGTCCATCCACCTCACTACAAATAGTTCAAATTCATTTCTTTTTATGGCTGAGTAATATTCCATTGTATATATGTGCCACATCTTCTTTATCCATTCATCTGTCAATGGACACTTAGGTTGCTTCCATGTCCTGGCCATTGTAAACAGAGCTGCAATGAACATTTTGGTACATGACTCTTTTTGAATTATAGTTTTCTCAGGGTATATGCCCAGTAGAGGGATTGCTGGGTCGTATGGTAGTTCTATTTTTAGTTTTTTAAGGAACCTCCATACTGTTCTCCATAGTGGCTGTATCAATTTACATTCCCACCAACAGTGCAAGAGGTTTCCCTTTTCTCCACACCCTCTCCAGCCTTTATTGTTTGTAGATTTTTTGATGATGGCCATTCTGACTGGTGTGAGGTGATACCTCATTGTAGCCCTGATTTGCATTTCTCTAATGATTAGTGATATTGAACACATTTTAAAGAAGTTTATTCTTTGTTCTGTGAAAAAAAATGGGAGTGAGAAGAAGTTGCTGGGACAATCAGATTTCCACATGCAAAAGAATGAAGTTGGATCCCTTCCTCACGCCATTAAAAAAATTTAACTCAAAATGGATCAATGACAAAAATATAAGAGCAAAACGCATAAAACTCAAAATCCTCCACCAGCTATTCTAAGGTTCTACTAACTGATTAAGAGAAATTAAGAATAGTATCACAGGCCTCCATAAAACATGACGTCCTGGGGTGAGAGCACTGTCAAGCTAAATTAAGTAACTCAGAATTTGGAGACAAATACCTCCTTTGAGTGTGAAATGAGTAAAAAACATCATGGGATGTTATTTATAGAAGAAACCCACCCCAGAGAGATAATCTGTCCTGTATTCCTGGGATAACCTGGAAAAATACTAGAAAGTTGGTAGATATGTAGATTGAAGGGTGTAAGATTATGCAAGACTTCGAACATCAAGAAGAGAATTGGAGGGCTTCCCTGGTGGCGCAGTGGTTAAGAATCCACCTGACAATGCAAGGGACACGGATTCGAGGCCTGGTCCGGGAAGATCCCACATGCCACAGAGCAACTAAGCCCGTGCGCCACAACAACTGAGCCTGTGCTCTAGAGCCCGTGAGCCACAACTACTGAGCCCACATGTCACAACTACTGAAGCCCGCGGGCCTGGAGCCCGTGCTCCACAACAAAGACAAGCCACCGCAATGAGAAGCCCGCACGCTGCAATGAAGAGTAGCTCCTGCTTGCTGCAACTAGAGAAAGCCCGTGCGCAGCATCGAAGACCTAATGCAGCCAAAAATAAATAAATTTAAAAAAAAAAAAAAGGAAGAGAATTGGAAACTTTTTTCCAATCATAGCAACCAGAAGGTACCTGAGTAAAGTGGGTAGTAAATGAAGAAACAGAGAGAAGATAACCAACCATGTGGTCCTGTGAGTGGCATCAAGACATGGCAGCAAAGGTTCACAAAAAAGTAGAGGTCTGGGTGAAAGATAGGTGAACAGAAACGACCTAAAATGACATGGACCTGCTAAGAGTCTACACAGTTCTCTGGGTAGGGAGAACACAGTAATGTGCAGACACCACTCTCTCTTCTGCAACTGAGGATCCTGGGTTTTCTGGGACAATCCCTATTGCAAACATGCTGAGCTATTGTCAGAGCTAGTGAGAACATGTGCAAGTCTTAGGTTTAAAAAAATGAGTCTCAATAACCATCTGGTAGGACAAGGATAGCTAATGCATCTGGCTCCCATACATCCTGGATTAAATGTCCATTACAATTATTTGATTCTCATTACTCCAAGTGACCAAGCAACCTTCTGAGGAATTGTTTTCTTGCTGAGATTCCTTAAGCTGTGCAATGAAGTCCTCCTGAGATTAGATGCAAGACTTCCAGTCCCTGGAGAGGTGCTTTACAAATCAGGCTTCCTGGGGCTTGGTTAACGTGGATGAGTCCCTTAGGGATGACTCCACTCAGGGTGAACTAACTATACACCTGAGCTTCTGAGCCTTTGGGCCTGAGCACCAGCCCGCCCGTTCTTCTCTTATTGCAGGATGAGCCTTTGCCATGCCAGCAACTTCTAGCCACACAGGAGGCTTCACTTCTTGTGTGGTTCAGGCATCTGGAAGCAAGTGCCCTCTCTGGGCTCTGAATGGGCACAAACACTGTCCAAGAAACCCTGGCACTGCCAGGAGCCGGGGACCTGCTCTGTCGTTACCAAGGAGTGCTGTTTTGAAACTTGCATTAGAGGGGCACCAGATATCGAATGCCACACACACCACTGGTGACAAGCCCTGAAAAAGCCATCAGCCTCCATACCCAGCTTCTTTCACTTCTCAGTAATAATAATACCTTGGATATTATTATCCCTGGATAGTGCTTGACCGTTTCCAAAACATCTCACAGCCTCTCATCTGACCCCCACCCCATCTTCTGTAGTAGGCAGTGTGTGGTAGGACCCTTAATGCAGTGATGAAGAAACCAAAACTCAGGGAAGTGGCTTGTCCACAACGCGCAATAATCAGTAGAAAATCCAGCAGCAGAAGCCAGGTCCTGCAGGATGGGTCTCCAGCTCCCCCTGGAGCTGATTTCTGTCCAACCTTGCACACAAATCATTTAACCCCCAAAGAAAACAGTTTCCTCTCAAGGACCTCTTTCCATCTCTGAGGCCCATAGAACGTGCTGACACGTGTGAACACTTTAACCCCTTGTTCGATTATAAGGCATTTTCATTTTTAGAGATGGCCTATTTGGGAAATGCCAAAAGCAGAAAGTTTCTCAACCCAGGACCTGTGGCCCCTGAAGGGCTGTTGTTAGATTCTCAAGGGTCTATGAGAAGAGTTTGTGTGTGTGCTTTCGGTCTAGGATCTTCAAACAGGCAAACAAAAGCACCGCTGAATGACCAGCTCATAACAAGGGCTGCCCCAGGATTTCAGCGCTCACATTTACGTGTTTGGCAAACTACACAGCCTTCAGGCCAAATCCAGCCCACCACCTGTTTTGTAAATAAAGTTTTTTGGGACACAGCCATGCCCATTCATTTACTATTGTCTTTGGGCGGCTTTTATGCCAAAACAGCAGAGTTGAGTAGTTGCAATAGAGATAAAACTGCTCTCAAAGCCTAAAATATTAACTATCAGGCCTTCTGCAGAAAACATTTACTGACCTCTGATATATATAAATTATGTTTAAAAGCATCTTGGAACCAAGTTGCAGAACTTTAACCACCTAGGCCTGTGAGCAGCAGCACGGAATGGGTTGTGCTCAGGAAAAAGCCACATGAAGCCACAGGGAGAGGCGCGGGAACCAAGGTGCTGGTGGCTGGAACGGGGACCGGTGGTGGAAGAAGCAGCCAGGACCAGCTTGACGCGTCAAGCAGGCCCATCCCAAGGGCTCTGCCGTCAGAATCCCATCCTCGCCGTGAGTAGCGATTTCATTTCAGCAAAACGACATCTTTGGTCTGCTAAACTTTAATTAGTTTAAATTTAATTTATTGGTTTCGCAACGTTTGGTTTTTCTTTTGTAAATATAGCCCCATAAAAGCCGTAAGTCTAAAGATTAGCCTGTAGATGTAAAATTATTTTACGCCTGATTTTATGTTTTATACATATCAATAACAGTATAGTAAAACTTGAATTGTCAATACTGAGGGTCCACAAGCAGTGCTGAGTAGAACAGTACCCACCCAGGCTGACACGTGTCCACGTGCACCACGTGCCTGGGATTTCATTTTCCCGTGTGAATAAAGGCGTTGCCATTTTCAGAGGACCCCCCTCTTAGGAACAGTGCAAAGGTTGTCCTCAGGCCACACAGAAAAGGCTACTGAAAGGTCCTGAGCTGTGCCTCTGTGCTCCCATCACCTCACTTACATCAGTCCACACCTGCTCAGGCCAGGCTTTTGCCCTGGTCACAGGCTCCCGAAGCCCTTGTCACCCACACGTTCCAAACGGGCAACTTTACTTAGCGGCAGCACATCCAGAAAGGGCATCTGTGATGCGGCGCAAAACTGAAGAGCAGTATGTCTAGGTTTGTCATAATTAGGATCCCTTCCCTGAGGGAAACTTTTGGGAAAGAGGTAACGACCACCCAATTACAAGAAATGGCATTTTCCCAGTAAATAAACAAATCCTACCATAAGAGAAATAAGCTTAACTTACCTCTTGACACAGATGTGAAGATTAAAAAGAAATCCAGTCCGCTGCTCATTCCATTTAAAAAACCATGAGTTGATTATATCATTTCCCTGAGAGGGAACTGGTGTTTTAAGCTGAGGAAAATGGAGTCCAGTGGTTTCCAAGGTAGCGTAAGCGGAACAGGTGTAACCTGATCATTTGTTTTGGCTCATAACTTCGATGCGAATTCTTATGTCTCTGCTGTTTAAAATATATGTTACAAGAGAACTGAAACTGAAAAACCAATTCAAAGCCACTGATGTACACACAGTTCATTGAACATGCCTTTTTATAAAACCTTGTCATTATCTAAGCAAAGAAGCTGGGACAATGAGGGAGGGTGTTTCATCTTTTTAAATGATTTCCCAAGGTTATTTATCAAAAGCCATCTACGGGGGGAAAAATAGGCAAAAGAACAATTTAAGTCAATCTATCTTTAATGAGCTTATTTTAACTTCACTTCATGGGTCATAATCTTAGAAATCCAGAAAGTAAAAAGCATAGTAAACATCACTTTTCTAAACCCAGGAAGCATTGATAACAGACATTTTCTATGTATATCACAAACAGAAAGAAAAAGTACTTTATCTTTTTATGGAGCCATTTCTAGGCATGAGTTTAGCTAAAATTAAAGACGTGCAGAAATGAAAATGAAACCCTTTTTCTTTTGGAATAAGAATAACTTAGAAACAGAATTTTACAGTTGGAAATGATATTAGATGTCATGAAATTGAATGCCTTCATTTTAGAGATGAGAAAACAGAACCACTGAGAGCAACCTGTTGCAGGTCCCAGAGCCAGTATATGAAGTGTAGAAAAGAGCTGGGCAGGAAACCCAAGCCCCAGACTTTTGCACTGTCATAGCCACCTCCACAGACCAGGTGGATTTCAGTTCTCCCTTACTGCTCTTAACATTCGTGACCTTTAAAATTATTCCATATATTCATATATTTAATCCAAAATTCAAAGAGGACTGCAGTTTATTTTGAAAAAACATTGATCTACATTATTAATTATCCTACTGGATAATTACTGGATAAACCTCTTCCATACCCAATAAAGCAAATCTTGTTTGATTTGGTTTTGTTTTAACAGAGAGATCCCAGGATCCTAGAATACTGACCCAGTTTCCAAAGAGTTGATATCACGATAAGATCCCAAAGCCTTATCTCTGGAATTGATCATCCCTTTTAGTTTCCATTCCTTTGTTTAGCACTTATCAAACTTCATCCATGACCTTAAAACGTTACCTGATTGTACTGAGACAACTTCTGCCAGGAATAGTTGGACTGAGGTGGTTTGTTGTTAGGGCAACCTTCAGGGTGGCCTTACTGAATCCCCAAGCACTAATGATTCAGAAGATCCCAGCCTTCCAATAAGGTTAGCACTAACCCAAACAAAGGTAGCATTCGATGACCCAGTATGGCAGAGGTGTAGTTTTCTAGACGAAGGTCCCTGTCCTCAAGGATCATGTAGCATCTTGCACACAAGCTAGGGGAGGGAGAAATTGCTGGGCCTAGGGGGCTATCAGGAGAGGTTCTATAGAAGAAGAGGATGTGGGTTGTATCTTTGTGGAGCAAGAGGCAAGAACATGGATGTGTCCTGGACACAGTGCCTCTGATGAACCTGACACCTTCTCAGTTATGCTCACGATGCTTTCAGTGTTTTTGACAAAGAGATTTCATTCTCCCCCCTCCATTTTTTGTTTGGAAGAAGTAAACATAATAAGGACTGCAAAAGGAGTGATGTGTTGTAGCAGAAATAACACCATCTTGAAGTCAGAAAGCTAAGGGTGGGGAGAGGTAAGAGAAGCCAGAGCTGGAAAGAGAATGGAATGAATGCTGTTTGTTCACCTTGTTCTCCTCTGCTTTCTCTTCACTGTGAGAATGTGTCCCTGCAGGACGTCAGCATGAGCAGAGCCCGGAACACGGAGGCAGTATAAGTCAGAGCCTTCAAATGGCCAGCGTGGCCCCCTGGATGAACCACACAGGGGTGGAGGCTGCAGGAAAACCTGCTTGAGGATCGCTGTGTTAACAAAGACAACAGAGGTGTGTCGAATGCAGAGCCATATGAGAAGAACACGACCAAGGTCTAAGCGTTAACATCACAGCTGGCGGCAGTGATGGACGTATAAGCACTCCTGTGCATTGGGAACACTCACGCACAGAGTACTGTGCTCTGAACTTGACCTTTATTGTTTCTTAGCATAATGTCTCTTCCAAGGGAGGTCAGGAGTCTTTTCTCCTCACTTTAGACAGAGCTGGAGCACTGCGTTTTTTTCTGGCCTCCGTAAGACCTTTGACAAGCTCAAGTAGGTCTACAAGACAGTGACCAGGGTGGAGAGGGTGTCTCTAAACAAGCCTTGAAAATATGGATTGGAGGTATTTAGCCTGGAGAGGCAAGGTTCAAGGGAGTTACTTATCAGAATTTGTGTCAATTCTCTATTAAAATGTTTTTTTGCAACAGTACAGATCCCATAGACCGGAGTTCAGACAAACCAGGGTTGGAATCCCGGACCTGTTTTTTTTTTTTTTAATTAATTAATTAATTAATTAATTTTTGGCTGTGTTGGGTCTTCGTTTCTGTGCGAGGGCTTTCTCTAGTTGTGGCAAGTGGGGGCCACTCTTCATCGCGGTGCGCGGGCCTCTCACTATCGTGGCCTCTCTTGTTGCGGAGCACAGGCTCCAGATGTGCAGGCTCAGTAGTTGTGGCTCACGGGCCTAGCTGCTCTACGGCATGTGGGATCTTCCCAGACCAGGGCTCGAACCCGTGTCCCCTGCATTGGCAGGCAGATTCTCAACCACTGCGCCACCAGGGAAGCCTCCGGACCTGTTTTTTACTTAACTTCATGAACTTGCTCAAGATGCTTGAGTTTTCTGAGCCTCAATTTCCTTGTCTGCAAAATGGGAAAGGCATTCCCTTCTTTGGTTTTCTTATAACGCTTAAATGAAATAATAACTGCTCAATAAATAGTAGCAGTTGTTATCTTTGTCCACTGAGAGCAACGCTGACTTTGGGTTGTGAGATTTTCTGTAAAAACAAAATGGAACCAGAAATGAGAGAAGTATGCATAGACTCGAAAAACAAAAAAAATTACCTTTTGCACTGGGCAGCAAAGCACATATGGGGAGAACTTGCCTCTGCATCTCAGAACAATTGCTTTCCAGTACAATTTGTGAACACAAGATACTTACATGAAGAAGTAGTACCCATCCCTTTCTTTTTCTTTTTTAAAATTTTTATTGGAGTGTAGTTGACTTACAATGTTGCATTAGTTTCTGCTGTACAGCAAAGTGAATCAGTTATACATATACATATATCCACTCTTTTTTAGATTCTTTTCCCATATAGGTCATTATGAAGTAACGAGTAGAGTTCCTTGTGCTATACAGTAGGTCTTTATTAGTTATCTATTTTATATATAATAGTGTGTATATGTCAATCCCAATTTCCAATTTATGCCTCTCCTCTTCCCCCACTGTTAACCATAAGATTGTTTTCTACATCTGTAACTCTATTTCTGTTTTGTAAATAAGTTCATTTGTACCATTTTTTTTTAGATTCCACATATAAGCAATACCATACGATATTTATCCTTCTCTGACTTACTTCACTCAGTATGACAATATCTAGGTCCATCCATGTTGCTGCAAATGGCATTATTTTGTTCTTTTTCATGGCTAATATCCCATTGTATATAGGTACCATATCTTCTTTATCCATTCCTCTGCTGATGGACATTTGGGTTGCTTCCATGTCCTGGCTATTGTAAATAGTGCTGCAATGAACACTGTGGTACATGTGTCGTTTTGAATTATGGTTTTCTCAGGGTATATGCCCAGTAGTGGGATTGCTGGGTCATATGGTAGTTCTATTTTTAGTTTTTTAAGGAACCTCCATACTGTTCTCCATAGTGGCTGTATCAATTTACATTCCCACCAACAATGCAAGAGGGTTCCCTTTTCTGCACACCCTCTCCAGCATTTATTGTTTGTAGAGTTTTTGATGATGGCCATTCTGACTGGTGTGAGGTGATACCTCATTGTAGTTTTGATTTGCATTTCTCTAATAATTAGTAATATTGAGCATCTTTTCATATGCTTTTTGGCCATTTGTATTTCTTCTTTGGAGAAATGTTTATTTAGATCTTCTGCCCATTTTTTGATTGGGTTGTTTGTTTTTTTTTTTTTTTTTAGAAATTCACGTTCTTTTATTTATTTATTTATTTATTTATTTATGACTGTGTTGAGTCTTCGTTTCTGTGCGAGGGCTTTCTCTAGTTGCGGCAAGCGGGGACCACTCTTCATCGCGGTGCGCGGGCCTCTCACCATCGCGGCCTCTCCTGCTGTGGAGCACAGGCTCCAGACGCGCAGGCTCAGCAGCTGTGGCTCACGGGCCCAGTTGCTCCGTGGCATGTGGGATCTTCCCAGACCAGGGCTCGAACCTGTGTCCCCTGCACTGGCAGGGAGATTCTCAACCACTGTGCCATCAGGGAAGCCCTGGGTTGTTTGTTTTTTTGTTATTGAGCTGCATGAGCTGTTTGTAGTTTAGAAATTAATCCCTTGTCAGTCATTTTGTTTGTAAACATTTTCTCCCATTCTGTCGGTTGTCTTTTCATTTTGTTTATGGTTTCCTTTGCTGGGTAAAAGCATTTGAGTTTAATTAGGTCCCATTTGTTTATTTTTGTTTCAATTTTCATTACTTTAGGAGGTGGGTCAAAAAAGATATTGCTGCGATTTATGTCAGAGAGTGTTCTGCCTATGTTTTCCTCTAAGAGTTTTATAGTATCTGGCCTTACATTTAGGTCTTTAATCCACTTTGAGTTTATTTTTGTGTATGGTGTTAGGGAGTGTTCTAATTTCGTTCTTTTTTTTTTCTTTCTTTTTTTAAATCAAGTGCTTATTAGGAGGAAAAGGGGTACATGTAGAGAGACACACGGGCCGACTCAGGGAGAGAGTCACCTGTAATTTCATTCTTATAATGTGGGATGTTAGTTCCCTGACCAGGGATTGAACCTGCGCCCCCTGCAGTGGAAGCGCAGAGTCTTAACCACTGGACCACCAGGGAAGTCACTACTCATCTCTTTCTAACATGGCAATTCTCAGTTATACCAGGAGCTCATGAGAGTTTTTAGCATCTAGAACAACTCCAGGAACACAATAAATATTTCTTATGTATTTATTTATTGGAGTATAGTTGATTTACAATATTGTGTTAGTTTCAGGTGTACAGCACACTGATTCAGTTATACATACATATTTTTTTCAGATTCCTTTCCCTTATAGGTTATTACAAAATATTGAGTATAGCTCCCTGTGCTATACAGTAGGTCCTTGTTGCTTATCTGTTTTACATATAGTAGTGTGTATATGTTAATCCCATACTCCTAATTTATCTGTCCCCTCCCTAAATATTTCTCAGTAATGGTTGATGGGAGCACTATCAAGTGCTTCTGAGGTTTCACATTCTGGTGAGAATGAGCTGAAGGGCTCTGTGTCTTCAGTTGCTGCCTCTTGCCCTGGTGCCATCGGTGATTCATCTAACTTCTGACTGATGTAGGGGAGGATCAAGGAAAAATGCTTCGTGGGTACAGAATAGCTGAGGCGTCAGAAAGGTCACATTTCTATACCTACAATGAGTTTTCAACATTTTTCAAAGGAAAATGTGAGCATCATTTCCTGATTGTAACCACTCTTAAATCAGCCCTTTCTGGACCCAGTGGCACAATGGGCTCGCCCCACACCAGGCGGCCATCAGCAGAGACACAGCTCCTGGCCCCATCTAGGCACCGCATCTCCCCCCAGGTCACTGAAAGCACTCGCATTTTCAATATTTGCACTGAAAGCATCAAATATTTTCTAAGCATTTTCCATGTCCAGGAAATGTTTGAGATCTTGTTTTTCCTAAGGAAAGGAAAGTCACATATTCTCTGGCATCAGTCTAGCCACCAGGCTTTCAAAGCTTTCAGGGTTTGAGGGGGCTCTAAGTTAATCAAGGCATGTCCTCTAAACAAATATTACACTTGTATGCCAGATAAGCGTAGGTTTTCATCTCTCTTCCCTTATTATTTGAATTTTCTTTAAGAAAAACAATAATATGAATGGCTTTGTGTGCATGTAAACGTTAATGCAGATGTTGGAGAATAAACAACAAATGTGTATCTTCTCCACCAATTTTTGCCAAACAAATAGTTCCTAATTTAATCACTTGCATGCCTCCCCACCCTTCCGAAAAATAATATTATTTTAATAGCTAAATTCTAGATGGGAGACACAAATATAGGCAACAAAATCCCATTGTGTATAGAAAATCTATAGAAATCTGTAAATGTACCCTGGAGATTAATAATATGAAATAGAAATAAATACATACATGAGTAAGGATCTCCCACTCCACAGTGGCTGGAATACTCATTGCAACTATAACTTCATTATGTGCTTGGAATTGTTAGCTCGATTATCTGGCAGCAGTGTGCAAGTATTGGGTAACAGTGTCTGACATGTAATAGGCATTTGATAAGTGTTAGTTAAATTTAGGGTTGAAAAGGCAAGTAATGAATAATAGTTGATGAAACAATTTGAGATTCCCGCATGAAAGGGGATCTCAGTAGGTTAAAAGTAGGAGCTGTTGGTTATGTCAATTGAATAGATGGGTAAAAATATTAAGACATACATACATAACTATAGAAGATGAAATAATTAGGTCAAATACTTCCTCCAGTGCTTGACTAAACTTAAAAAAAAAATCACAACATAACCCAACGCAGATAAAAAAGTACCTTGGACATATTTTTTTGTGGTTCAGAGAAGTACACACTTTAAATTCCATTCAGGGCTTAAGGTCTGTGGATTGACCACTCCGTGTGTTGCCATAACATCTCAGCAGATGGTGTTCTGTAAAGTAAACATGGACATAAGACAGACAACCGTTCTAAGTTTTGATGCCTACGTATGCTTACCTTGTGCTCCTTGCAGTATAATAAACACAGTTAATTTTACACACAGCCTGCATATGGTTGTACATAGAATTAAGACTATGGCACCCAGAGCCAATGCTTCACAGCCACAGCCTGAACCCCAGGGACTGTTCAGCATCTCTAGCCTATCGGAAAATCTGAAAAGGAAACCCAGCATGTGTAATGACCTCTGTCAGGCATTTGAGAGCAAGAAGAAAGATTGTTGGGGGAGTACCACTACACACCCACCAGAATGACTAAAATTAAAAAGACAGAGTTTTGGTAGGAATGTGCATATACTGCTGGTGAGAGTATAAATTGGTGCAATCACTTTGGAAACTGTTGAATGTAATAAAATTGAACATACACCCACTGATGACTCAGCAATTCCAATCCCAAGTGTATACATATGTGCATCAAAATACGCTAATATTCATAACAGCATTATTCATAATAGTCTCAAACTGGAAACACCCAAATGCCCACCAACATAAGAATGGGTACATAAATTGTGATGTATTCATATTGTCAACCTCCTCACAAAGACTGCTAGGGAAAACTGTTGATCAGGCACAGCTTACAGTCTTGGTAGGGTCTCTAAGTGGGGAAATTAGGGAAGAGTATTTGTAGGGTTTGAGATTCTGGGCTCACAAGGTTTATGCCAGGTCTTTCAAGGTAGGAAACTGGTTGGGACTAGGTCAAGTTCATGACACTATATTTTAGGATTGGTGGTCATAGCAAAGCAACATTCTGCAGATGAGTTTTATGAAGAGAAAACAATTGTCCTGATAAGTGAGTTGTTTACCCAGATTGGAAAACTGTTTGTTTATAGAAATTGGTTGGCAAAAACTTCCTGAGGCAAACAGTAAATTTCTTTATTGATCTGCTACTGTATCTTCCCAGTTATATTGACACTGGCTAATCTCAGCTATCAGTCCCATCAGTTAAGTTCATGCTGAGGCAGGAAATCTCACTTCTCAGGACAATGCAATACTATATAGCAATGGAAATGAACCACAGATTGATAAATGCATCAATATGAATGAATTTTTTTTTTTTTTTGAATGAATAACATAACAGTTAAAAAAATTAATATATGGTGATAGTAGTAGAAATGGCGGTTACCAGGGAAGGGGTTGGATAGTGACTGAAAGGAGGTGTGATGTGGTTCTGGGATGCTCTTCTGGGATATTCTAGCTCCTATTCTGGGTGGTGGTCACTTGAGTGTGGACACTTTGTGAGTATCCATCAAGCTGTTCACTTAGAATTTGTATACTTTCCTTCAGTTAAACAAATGCTTCAACTGAACAAAAAGATTACTTGAAAAATAGAGGTGAGTAAAGGAAAGGCTTAAATTCTAGCACCAGTTTATATTAAATCATTGGTACTGAAAATAAGTACAGCAACAATATTAAAGAAAATCTGAACAAAAGAAAATAATTCCTCATAATTACACAGTCCTGTTACCCTGTTTGTCTTGATTCACCCGCTTTGTTATTCTGTGCCTGTGTCACTTTGCTTTACTCCATCAGGCCTCCAGGGGCTAATGGCAGAACATGCTTTCCTTGCCTGCCCCTCCAACTGTATTGATCAAAGCTCTACACCCTTTCTGCAAACAAACAAACAAACAAACATTGTACAATATGATGTTCATGATGTTCTGCTAGACTCTGGGGTCTCCCCCTAAATGTTTGTAAGTTTTATAATAGGCTGCATTTTACATCTGCATGGCTGGAAGAGAGACAGACACTCTTGGTTGCTTGGAGTGAGAGGTGGAGGCTGACTGATCTAAAAGAGAAATAGAGCGAGCCTCTGGCTCAGATTAGAAAACCCTGACGCCTGTTCACACGGAGGCTGTCCTCTTCTGGAGATTTGCCTTTTCACTGTGGATTTTTACAACTGTTCTCATTAATCCGGAAAAGCACTTAACTTGTCACCAGGTAATCTTAATTTAGCACATTCACAGCTTTCCTGAGAATAAAAACACTTACTGTGGGCTTCCCTGGTGGCATAGTGGTTGAGAATCTGCCTGCCAATGCAAGGGACACGGGTTCGAGCCCTGGTCTGGGAAGATCCCACATGCCGCGGAGCAACTGGGCCCGTGAGCCACAATTACTGAGCCTGCGCGTCTGGAGCCTGTGCTCCGCAGCAGGAGAGGCCGCGATGGTGAGAGGCCCGCGCACCGCGATGAAGAGTGGCCCCCACTTGCCGCAACTTGAGAAAGCCCTCGCACAGAAACAAAGACCCAACACAGCCATAAATAAATAAATAAATAAATAAATAAATAAACAAACAAACAAATAAACAAATAAACAAACAAACAAACAAATAAATAAACAAACAAATAAACAAACAAACAAATAAATAAATAATAAATAATAAATAAATAATAAATAATAAATAAATAATAAATAAATAAATAAATAATAAATAAACAAACAATAAATAAATAATAAATAAACAAACAATAAATAAATAAACAAACAATAAATAAATAAACAAACAATAAATAAATAAACAAACAATAAATAAATAAACAATAAATAAATAAATAAACAAACAATAAATAAATAAATAAATAAACCACTTATTGTAATCCACAAACAACCTGCCCTGCGTGTCATCTGCTGTATAACAATTTCCACATGACCTGAGGAAAAGCTCCAAGTTTTTTCAAACTAAAGAAAGAACAGGAGAAGAAAAAAGAAAGAAATTAAAGAAAATAGAAGACAAGGGAATCTTTCTTATTTGAACTTAAAGAGACTTTTCATTTTTGTTTAAGCCATGACACAACATCCTTTTAGGACCATTACAATAAAGGACTTTATTACATTTTATGCATCTAAGTAACTCAGTTATTTGTTTTATGTCCTAAAAGGAAGGCATTAAAAATAATTAGAATAGAGTTTCTAATCTTCCTAAAAATCTCTATTTATTTATTTATTTATATTGGATTATAGTTGATTTACAACGTTGTGTTAGTTTCAGGTGTACAGCAAAGTGATTCAGTTATGCATACATATATTTTTTTTTCCAGATTCATTTCCCTTATAGGTTACTACAAAATATTGAGTATAGTTCCCTGTACTATGCAGTAGGTCCAAATCTTCGCATTTTTTGAAACTTAGGAAACACCTTCTCAGGATAAACGTCATTGCCTCCAAATAAAATTGTCCCACTCACTTGATTAGATTTGCCCTGATCCCAATCCATGCAGACCTATGATCAACACTAACTGTATTTAAGTCTCCACCGTCTGAAATGATTGTTTCGTCTGATTTGCTGGAGGCTTCATTGGGTCAGACATTTAAATTTTCAGAGGAATTTCTTAAGATGAGTTAAAATGTGACACATCTCTCTCCCCAGGGTAGAAACTATATAATAAAAAGCAGTTATGTCTTATCTGGCAAATGAAGAAGGGAAGTGACCCATCATGAATGTCAGTGGTTCTCAAGGTGAGGTCCAAGAAACAGCAGTGGCAGCACCTGGGAACTTGCAATGGAATTTCTCAGGCCCCACCCCAGACCTACTTTCTGAAATACACTGGAGATGGGGTCCTGTAACTGGTGTTTTAACAAGGGTGAGTCTGACGCATGGTCAAGTTTGCCAACCCTCGATGTAGGATAATGCTGAGGGTATGTGAATGTCAGACCAACTGGCAAGACTTCAGAAACACTAAGCCATCTGGTGAGTTCATCTGTTAGTCTCCGGGACTTCTCTCTAAACGTTTGTAAATTTGTAATCCACTGCATTTTACATCTACATTAAAATTGTTTCATTTCAAAGGTATGTACAGTGAACAGCAGTTTCTATTCAATCGTACAACCCCAATATCCCCAACTTTCTCTAGCAACTGGATAAAAATAAGGTCACTCGAACATTGATACTGACATTTCACTGACTTATTTGCCTACAGGCAAACCTCAGGGCCTATGCCCTCCACACCCAAGGGCGTGGCTATTGACAGCGGGCTGGCCACAAAGCCTTGCTTGGGCCCCCTCTACCTCAGAGGACTCCCCTCCTCTCTGGAAATTGGGTTTGGGCAAAGGTGGAAGAGTAAGAAGAAGGGTGGGCTTGGTGGTTTGTTTGTGTTTTTATCCAATGAGGGGAGCAAGTCGATAAAGGAATAAAAGATCTGTGCCTCAGTTGAGAGTAGTTGTTTCTGCAGCCCTGGGTGCCTTCAGAGGCAGTTACAGAATTGATGTCCAACAATAATCAGTATCAAGGCTGCAAAGAACAAAGAGCTTTTTGTGGGGGGGGGGGGTCTTAAAAAATTGCAATTTGGGAGACACAGAATCAGGTAAAACTAAAAGCCTGTTCCGGGGAAGAGAAAGAGTCAGGAGCTTACAAAAGCAAAAGCCACAGGATTGTTCAAGAATTATGGCTGACTCTGATGCAGGAAAGGAAATATTTGACCTTAAGGGATAGGCTGTCACCGGTTATTTTAGGGTAAGCGTCCAACAAATATCTTGAGTTTCTGGAGCATTGGGCAGATGCTCTGGATGCCTGCTTTAGACGGTAAGTGATCGAAGGTCAGGCTCCATCCAGGCTGAGACATGCGTAAGTCACACTTTCTTGATGGCCTTCAGGCTCCATGTGAGAGAGCTCTCTTAGCAACACCAACTCCATTTTGATTTTCCTTTCACAACCGGGGCCTGCAGGCCCATGGTGGCAGCTCTACCCTCCTCCACTAGGACCCCTTTCACAATATCTCACTTTCACCCCGTTCTGGGAAAGTGTCTCTCATGGTCCAGAGGCCCATGTGTTGGTTGGCTGCTCTTCATCATGGTACCTCCTCCTTAGAATCTCACTTAGTCCACTTCACATCCCTTCTATGAATATTTCTGGAGCTCTTCATGTGTCTGGAAATATAGCTACGAGCAAAACATAGAGCCTTCATGCAGCTTACATGAAGCTCCATGGAGCTTTCAGGGCATAGTCATGCCTTCATGGAACTTACATGCTAATGGAGAAGAAAGACAATAAATAAATAAATTATATGATGGCCGGTAACGACACTATTTTTCCAAGTCCCTCAGGAGTCTCTCCTGTGCATTCAGCGCCAGGCCCACCCATTTCCTCCACTCTGGCCACCTCATTTAGTCACCCACCGTGAGTGGAAGGCATCCCTTCACCACCATGTAAGCATGAGGCAGCAGCACCCCTCGGTGGAAAAGCTCTATTCTGTGGTCCCTGCCGGCTGCTGCTTTTCAGGAGTTCTGTGTAACTTCTCAGGAAGCAGGTCTACCTGTGGGGTGGATGTCTGCTTGTTTTGTCTTCCTAGCACCTCTACCCCATCCCAACCCCCAGAGAATGTCTCCTCCACAACTGGGATAACATGACCTTGACCCAGGCTGGGCCAGCCCTGCTATCCCTTCCTCCTGTCCACAACAATTTGTCCTGAAAAAGGGTACACGACCCAAAGGTCATGAAAGCCAATCACAGTTCTTTTATGGGATTTGATATATGGATGATTAGAAAAGCTCCCTTTCCACTTGGATGTACCTTAACGTGGTAGGAGGCTGGAACTGCCAGCAGGGAGGTACCCAAGACATGCAGTAAGTGTACCTGAGAAGCGCATAGAGAAATGAGACAAGGGAGTCCTGTTGGCATCTATGGATGTCCCATATCTCACTGTTCCCCAAACCAGTCCCCTCCCTGTACTTAATTACATGAGGTAATACAGATCCTTTTGCACTCAAGTTACTTTCAGTTATTTGCAGCTGAAATAACAGTTGTATGCTGAGCCCACATTAATTATATCACCTACTTTGACTTGGCGTGGTGCCAGGGAAAAGAATCCAGCATTCATTTTATAAAAATTACTGCAACAACGTGGTGAAGAATCCGCTTGCCAATGCAGGGGACACAGGTCGAGCCCTGGTCTAGGAAGATCCCACATGCCACGGAGCAACTAAGCTTGTGTGCCACGACTACTGAAGCCCGCATGCCTAGAGCCCGTGCAAAGATTAATTCTATTAATTCTTGCCTGAAAAAAAAGTACCCTTCCCTTGAAAAGGCTCACAGACCACCAGTATTGTCCCTAGAGCAGACTTTGGGAACGTCTGATTAAAATAGTTGTCTTTCATAAATCTGAATGCATTTTCACACAGATGAAACTTTTTTTTATGCAGCCAATCCCATCAAATAGAAAAGCTCCTAATCCTAGCAAATACCAGATGTCCTGTTAAATATTATTAAATATTGATGGTGCTATCTTATTATTTTAAAAAATTAATTAATTAATTAACTATTTTTAATCTTTGGCTGTGTTGGTCTTCGTTGCTGCACGTGGGCTTTCTCTAGTTGTGGTGAGCAGGGGCTACTCTTTTTTTTTTTTTTTTTCTTTTAAAAAAATTTTTATTGAATTATGGTTCATTTACAATGTTGTGTTAGTTTCAGGTGTACAGCAAAGTGATTCAGTTATGCATATATACATTCTTTTTAGATTATTCTCCATTACAGGTTATTACAACAAAAAATGTCATTAAATCCATAAAGGATATTCAAAAGAGCAAAGAAAACACTGTGCATTCATATACTATAAATAGAAATGTAAGGTAGCTGTGGTGAGTATGTGGGAGAAGTATAGATATTTACATAATAGACTTATTTACAAAGCTCTCAAATGCTGTTTCATTCATATATATTTTAGATATATTATGCCAGAGTAAGGATATAGTTACCTAAAGTCACCCCCCGCATGTCATCAAGTTTTTTCCTTTCTGTTGCCTATTCCAAACATGGGAAAATATTTATAGCCTGTAACTGAAAGTGTTTTTTATCATATCAGTGTAGTAGTGCTTCCTTTTGCTCTTAGGTGCCTCAGTTGATACAAGAATTTATAAGGTCACCTGATCTGTAAGAATATGATTTAGTGTCACAGTTTGAAATATCATATTTTTATGGATTTAAAATTATTTTACATATTTCTCTGTATGTATATTAAATGTGAACTTTTCAAATGGGTAGAAATGCAGATGGGCCCAGTAAGTACAGAAATCAGGAAGTAATTCAGTAACATTATAGGTAGCATTTGTTAAATACCTACTATGGACCCAGCACTACGAGGTACTTTGCATGTACCTTCTCTTTTAATCCACACAGTAAGCTAATAAAGCAGGAACCTTAGGCTCAGAGAGTTTATATACCTTGTTTAACATAAACACACACTCGGTAAGTTACAGTTAGGCTTGAACCAGGTGTGTCCATCTCCAAAGTCTAGGAGTTTTCCCTAATACCTCAGGGGAATGAAAGGATACCTTTCTGATCATCTCATAGGCCTGGCTAATTTATGGGTATACTCCTTGCACTAATGTTGGACAGTAAGTTAGGCTTTAGCATCAAATATGGATTTATGCTACTTACTACGTGTATAATTTTGGGAAAGTCAGTTAAGTGTACCCGTTTCCTCATCTGAGAGTAGGGTAGAATACTACTGACTTCACTAGGTTGGTGTGAAGAGTAAAGGTAATTGCTACATATAAAGTCTTGGCACTGCTAAGAAATTGTTGGCTCTTATTGTAATAATGAGAACACTGTCCTATTGAATCCACAAAATAAGATCCCACCGCTGTGGTCATACTGGGTATCCCTTGAGGAGAGATGAAATTCCTATTGTGAGCCATCTTTGGAATTAGAATATCCTGGCCAGGAAGTGAGGCCTTGTAGGCTGACTGTATACTGGGGTAAGTCACATTCGCTTCTTTGAGAATCTCTCTCAGGCTTGGACTCTGGAGCATCTCTATGTCATTGAGGACATTCTTGCTCGGTGTAGAAACAATGGCTTCTTCCTCATGGAAGAAGCTGTGTTCTAAGCAAAGATGCACATGTACAAAGGCAAGAAGGCAGTCATGCTGGAGACCTCAAGTACCCAACGTCTTGTGCCTGGAGGTTCCCGGAGCAGAGTGACCACATCGAAAAGGTCATTGTAAGTTTCACTCAGAGCTGTAATTTCCTCAGGACTTTAAAACTGACCGCATGTTTCAGTCTGGTCTCAGCTCTGCTGTGGGAAATTAACGAGAGGCTCTGCATTCATGCTCTGGCTGCAAACGCTCAGCCTCCGGCCTGCCCTGCGGGGGCGCTCGCTGCTCGGGGCACCGGGGATTCCCGCTGCGGGAAACGTCTAGCAACATCCCCAGGACACGTCACAGTGCGCAGTTTCTCCTCTCTCGACGCCCGTGCACATAGCACGATGGTGCCGTTTGATCTTTTTTTTTTTTTTTTTTTTTTTTTTTTTTTTTTTTTTTTTTTTTTTTTTTAATTTTTATTTATTTATTTATGGCTGTGTTGGGTCTTCGTTTCTGTGCGAGGGCCCCCTCCAGTTGTGGCAAGCGGGGGCCACTCTTCATCGCGGTGCGCGGGCCTCTCACTATCGCGGCCTCTCCTGTTGCGGAGCACAGGCTCTAGACGCGCAGGCTCAGTAATTGTGGCTCACGGGCCTAGTTGCTCCGCGGCATGTGGGATCCTCCCAGACCAGGGCTCGAACCCGTGTCGCCTGCATTGGCAGGCAGATTCTCAACCACTGCGCCACCAGGGAAGCCCTGATCTTTTTTTTTTTCCTTGGTGTTAGTTTAGCTTCACTTGCTCGCAGGCTGCCGTGTGCCGAGGCCGAGCCCCGGCCCTTCCCACCCAGGGGCTACTCTTTAAGGCGGTGTGTGGGCTTCTCATTGCAGTGGCTTCTCTTGTTGTGGAGCACAGGCTCTAGGCATGCGGGCTTCAGTAGCTGTGGCTTGCGGGCTCTAGAGCGCAAGCTCAGTAGTCGTGGCGCACAGGCTCAGTTGCTCCGCGGCATGTGGGATCTTCCCGGACCAGGGCTCAAACCCGTGTTCCCTGCATTGGCAGGTGGAGTCTTAACCACTGTACCACCGGGGAAGTCCCTCCTGTCTTTTTTTTTTTTTTTAAAAACACAGTAAAGGGACTTCCCTGGTGGCGCAGTGGTTGAGAATCTGCCTGCCAATGCAGGGGACACGGGTTCGAGCCCTGGTCTGGGAAGATCCCACATGCCAAGGAGCAACTGGGCCCGTGAGCCACAATTACTGAGCCTGCGCATCTGGAGCCTGTGCTCCGCAACAAGAGAGGCCGCGATAGTGAAGAGGCCTGCGCACCGCAATGAAGAGTGGCCCCCGCTTGCCGCAACTAGAGGAAGCCCTCGCACAGAAACGAAGACCCAACACAGCCAAAAAAAAAATATAAAAATAAATTTAAAAAAAAAAGATTACTAAAAAACAAACAAACAAAAAAAACACAGTAAAGCAGGAATGCCTTTTTTATTTGTTTATTTATTTATTTATTTTATTTATGGCTGTGTTGGGTCTTCGTTTCTCTGCGAGGGCTTTCTCTAGTTGTGGCAAGTGGGGGCCACTCTTCATCGCGGTGCGCGGACCTCTCACTATTGCGGCCTCTCTTTTTGCGGAGCACAGGCTCCAGATGCGCAAGCTCAGTAATTGTGGCTCACGGGCCCAGTTGCTCTGCGGCATGTGGGATCTTCCCAGACCAGGACTCGAACCCGTGTCCCCTGCATTAGGCAGGCGGATTCTCAACCACTGCGCCACCAGGGAAGCCCCGGGAAACCCCCTCCTGTCTTTTTGATGATAGCCCTTCTAACAGGTGTGAGGCGATATCTCACTGTGGTTTTCCATTTCCCTAATGATTAGTGATGTTGAGCACCTTTTCATGTTACAAACAGCTTTTAAATTAAAATTTAACTTATTTGTCAGAAGATTGCCTACTAATACCAGATGTCAATGAACTTTAAAAAATTAAACCTCAAATTAAAGTCAATTTGGCTTGAGAGAACAAGTTTTAAATTCAAAATCCATTTGCCAAAACTTTACATAAATCCATGCCAAAATCTGGGCACCTGATATTCTATTTTGTTTAACACAACTTTTATTCCAACAAACTTCAACATCAGCAAAGTACGTGCAAACCGGTATCCATATCTATTCTTATCACAACCATAGCCACACGTATCTTGCATCTTAGACTCTCAAGGCACTAACAGAATGTCAGAGGATTAACCGTACATTTAAATGACTGTGTCCCTGAAATGGGGCTAGGAGGAGACCAGATCCGAGCCTTCTTTCCCAAATCAGAAAGCTTTCCCCTTCCGTTAATAAATTTATGTAATTCTAGGTGATGTCTCCTTTTATTTATACAAAACACACACGCGAAACTGGAAAGTTATTTGAACCCAGTAGGCTGAAAACTTAATGTAAAAAAGGAAGAAACCAAAAACGCCCTTTGCAAACTCCATCCCGCGGGCGGGCTGCAGGGCTTGGGAGGTGGAGGAGAGGCGCTAGACTGGTACTCCTCCGCTCCCGCGCCCCTGCGCCGCAGCCTCCGGGCTGTAGGGGCCGCTGCGGGCCGAGCTTGCCGAGCGCGCTGGGCCGCTCTCTCCTGCAGGGGGAGACGAGGCGCAGGAGGAGAGGTGGAGCGCCGCGGGCGCGGAGAGGAGGTGACCTCGCGGCAGGTGAGCGGCGGCGGGGCCGGGGTGGCTGGGAGGCGTGCCGGCGGGTGGGGACAGGGCGGCCGCCCTACAGCGCACTCGACCCTGGCCTTGGAGGGCCCGGCCGCCCTGCGGACCTCGCTCCCAGGTGCGTGGACTCGGCGGCGTTCTCTCAGGCCCCCCGAATCCTCGCCTCTCGGTGGGCTCCCTGAGCCGGGTCTGGGAGATCTCTGACCCCACCGGGCGCATGTCCCGCCCCATCCGTGGACACTTCCACCGCCAGAACCCTCCCATTTCCTGGACAGTTTCTTGGTATCCTAGCTCACCAAACTTCCTAATTAGGGGCAAGTGGTTCTGTAACTGTTTTCACGTGAGGTGCCTCTTTCCTTTTTAACTGTGTTTAGTCATGTGTTCCCCCTGCAACACAATGTCTGGAACTTAACTGAATGCAGTTGTTTTGTTTTGTTTTTTTCTGGAGCCTTCAAAGGTATCTGTCTTTGAGTAATAGCCAGATGTAGTGTGGGTACCACACTGTGGGGAGGGCAGCGGACCCAGATAGTACTTTACACCTCTCAGATTGTAGGCAACAACCGTTGTCAAAATCTTTCTCCTTGGGGGCTTCCCTGGTGGCGCAGTGGTTGAGAATCTGCCTGCCAATGCAGGGGACACGGGTTCGAGCCCTGGTCTGGGAAGATCCCATGTGCCGCGGAGCAACTAGGCCCGTGAGCCACAACTACTGAGCCTGCGCGTCTGGTAGGAAATATCTGTGTGGAGACTCGGGGCCTAGAACATAGAGGAGCTCAGTATATTAAAAAAAAAAAAAATCTTTCTCCTTTTTCTAGGTACAGTAAATTTCAAGAGATGGAAAGAGATTTTTTAATAACGTTTTTTACCTTAAAAACAGCAAATACAGAATTTATCTTTAAAATTTAAGTGATTATAATTTTATGTTTCTTAAATCTTGTAATAACTTACAAATGCAGAGTCTTATCAATTTAGGAGTAAGGTGGGGTGAAGTGGTGGTCTAGGGGTGGGCTGGAAATTGAGAGACCTGGATTATCTCACTCTCCCTTGGGCAAAGGCAATCTCTGTGGGTTTAGATTTCTTTGTTTAAAAAAAGGGGATTGGATTCGATGGTGAAGGTGACAGTAGCTACCAGTTATTGAACATCTGTTTTGTCCTTTAAAAAATGTTACTTCATTTAATCCACATAGTAATTCTATGCATTAGATAATATTATCCCTTTTATAAAGGTGCGGACTGAGGCTTAGAGAGGTTGTCACTCAAAAACATACACCTAATCCGTAGCAAAGTTGGAATTTGAGGCTGTTCTACACTCCCTCAAGACAGAAGTCCTCTGATTCTGTCCCACACTTGCTTATTCTAATTCAGATTATTTTTAAGGTGTCCTGCCCCAGACTTCAAGTGATTTTCTTAAGTATTAAAATAGTGTGGTGTGTGGAACTAAAATAACAAGTACATTTATATCTCATTAAAGTATTTTGTCCATTTTATAATTCCCTAAGTCTTAAAAACAAGGCTTTGATTATTGCTGACATGCCTTCTCTCTAATGTTCTATGATTCTGATAATTTTCTAAATTTATCTTCTACTGAGATGCTTATTTCAAAAATGAATATCTGAAGATTGAGGTTTTCCCCCAAAGTAACTCAGGTTCTTTATATCTTGGTCTAATTTTTATGTCATGCCAATTTTATTTCACTGAATTGTTAAATGTCAGTTGCCAAATATATTCTGGATCATCCTGCAGAGTAAGAGTTTTACTAAAGGAGAGAAAATCATTCAAAAATGACTGTTCCTGACTCGGCTTAGGAACATCTTTGTATAGCCTCGCACAGTGTGCATTATTCATTCCAGGGGAGCACCATTCTCACTCACACTTTAGGATGTGAATGACCCTTGTGGCATTGGTGCAAAGAGTCAGTCCTTTACCTTTGTTGCTTCCTTTTCCTATCGCATATTGCCTTCACCAGAGGGTGGGCAGAAGAAAAAGGTAAAGAACTTTTTACCAGGAGGGACATATGAAGTAAATGCAGTTTAGTTTAGATCTTTTTTTTTAATTTTTATTTTATATTGGAGTATAGTTGATTTACAATGTTGTGTTAGTTTCAGGTGTACAGCAAAGTCATTTGGTTATACAAATACATATATCCATTCTTTTTCAGATTCTTTTCCCTTATAGGTTATTACAGAATATTGAGTAGAGTTCCCTGTGCTATACAGTAGGTCCTGGTTGATTATCTATTTTATATATAGTATTGTGTGTATCTTAATCCCAAACTCCTAATTTATCCACACTCCCACCTTTCCCCTTTGGTAACCCTAAGTTTGTTTTCTATGTCTGTGAGTCTGTTTCTGTTTTGTAAATAAGTTGATTTGTATCATTTTTTTAGATTCCACATATGGTATTTGTCTTTCTCTTTCTGACTTACTTCGCTTAATATGATAAGCTCTAGGTCCATCCATGTTACTGCAATTGACATTATTTCTTTCTTTTTTATGGCTGAGTAATATTCCATTGTGTATATATACCACATCATCTTTATCCATTCACCTGTTGATGACATTTAGGTTGCTTCCGTGTCTTGGCTATTGTAAATAGTGCTGCAATGAACATTGGGGTGCATGTATCTTTTCAAATTATTGTTTTCCTCCAGATATATGCCCAGGAGTGGGATTGCTGGATCATATGGTAGCTCTATTTTTAGTTTTTTTAAGGAAACTCCATACCGTTCTCCATAGTGGCTGTACCAATTTACATTCCCACCAGCAATGTAGGAAGGTTTCCTTTTCTCCACACCCTCTCCAGTATTTATTGTTTGTAGACTTTTTGATGATGGCCATTCTGACCAGCGTGAGGTGATACCTCATTGTAGCTTTGATTTGCATTTCTCTCATGATTAGCTATGTTGAACATCTTTTCATGTGCCTATGGGCCATGTGTATGTCTTTTTTGGAGAAATGTCTGTTTAGGTCTTCCACCCATTTTTTGATTGGGTTGTTTGTTTTTTTGATATTGAGCTGCGTAAGCTGTTTGTATATTTTGGAGATTAATCCCTTGTCAGTCGCATCGTTTGCAAATATTTTCTCCCATTCTGTAGGTTGTCTTTTCGTTTTGTTTATGGTTTCCTTTGCTGTGCAAAAGCTAAGTTTAATTAGGTCCCATTTGTTTATTTTTGTTTTTATTTTCATTACTCTAGGAGGTTGATCCTTTTGGATTCAAAAAGATATTGCTGTGATTTATGTCAAAGAGTGTTTTGCCTGTGTTGTCCTCTCAGAGTTTTATAGTATCCAGCCTTACATTTAGGTCTTTAACCCATTTTGAGTTTATTTTTGTGTATGTTGTTAGAGAATGTTCTGATTTCATTCTTTTACATGTAGCTGTCCAGTTTTCCCAGCACTACTTATTGAAGAGACTGTCTTTTCTCCAGGAGGGACATATGAAGTAAATACAGTTTAGTTTAGATCTTGTTTACAGGCAAGTATGAAAAATTCTACTCTCTTCTATTTAAAAAAAATTATATACAGTTTCTTTTCATGAATTGATAAGGGAACAACAAATGGGTGATGGAAAAATGAAGAAGAAATAAGAATGGGGGCACCTGGACAGATTGCACAGCCAGGTGGTGGCCCTGGGATACCTGATTTATTGAGTGTTTTACAGGTGGGCCCACACAGAAACTAATCACCAAATTACTTTGCCAGGAGCAGTTCAGTGCCAGGTTCCCATCATCCTTGCTGGGTGTGTGTGTGTGTGTGTGTGTGTGTGTGTGTGTGTGTAATATTTATGTATTTGGCTGCGCTGGGTCTTACTTGTGGCATGCGGAATCTAGTTCCCTGACCAGGGATCGAACCCAGGCCCCCTGCATTGGAAGCGCGGAGTCTTAACTGCTGGACCACCAGGGAAGTCCGGAGATTCCCCTTTTAATGCAATAAATGAGGGTCCTCGCTTACAAATAAACATATCTTGAAAGCAAGTATATCTAGAGATTGGTCAGTATCATATACAAATAAGAAAGTGCTAGTTACCTGCAGTGGGAAAAAAAGAGTAAGGCAAGAAGTGGGAGAAAGTGATGGGGAGACTTAGGAAGTTCTGATGGATGTGTGCTAGATGTTAACTGTTGTCTTAGGTACTGCTGATTCGACTGGTAATGTTGGAATAGGTTGTTGCTGTGCTTTGAACTTACGGTGCTGCAGCTTTTTTTTTTTTTTAATAAATTTATTTATTTATTTATTTATGAGTGTGTTGGGTCTTCGTTTCTGTGCAAGGGCTTTCTCTAGTTGCGGGAGCGGGGGCCACTCCTCATCGCGGTGCGCGGGCCTCTCACCGTCGCGGCCTCTCCCGCTGCGGAGCACAGGCTCCAGACGCGCAGGCTCAGCAGTTGTGGCTCACGGGCCCAGTCGCTCCGCGGCATGTGGGATCCTCCCAGACCAGGGCTCGAACCCATGTCCCCTGCATTGGCAGGCAGACTCCCAACCACTGCGCCACCAGGGAAGCCCAGTGCTGCAGCTTTTTAAAATGGAATTATATTAGCTCTGCACTTGAAAGTAGCTGGTCAGCTTTTACTGCTAGATTAAAAGTTTGCTTTTGAAATAGAGACTTGTTTTCCCAAAAAGCACTGACAGTTGACACATCTGTGAAGAAACAGCTAAGGTTTTGCATCTTACAGACTTTATTTATTCAACCACCACATCTTGAATTTCTGCCCCAGTCATATTCCTACAGCTCTGTGTGCCGGGCATGTGAGGAGATGCAGAAGAACCTTCTCTTACATGAAAAAAATGTTCTGCTCTGTTCTGTTCTTATATATCACAAATTCTTACCTACTAAGGCCCTTTTTGGCCTCAGTAATCTGTTTCTTTTTACTTAAAGTACAGAAGGTTGTTAAAATTCTTTACTTGTTTGATCAGTGGCATAACCAAGTTCATGCAGTTTGGGGAGAACTGTTGTACCATCTTCAGTGACTGTGGCTCATTAAAGGAGAAGCAGCAGTAGAACTGAGCTGTCTTATTCCAGGCCTAGTAAAAGAATGACGTATAATGGAAAATATTATTTTCATACATTCCCCAAAGTATCACAAACATTGGAAATTGTGGCATATTAAATCTTTTTAAATATAGTGTAGTAGGTAACTCTTTAAATTGTAAAAGGCCCTTTCAATAAACATTTGCAGTGGTTTCTAGCCCAGGTGTTCTTTAATTGTCATTTCTGGCAAAGAGTTTAACATAAACAGTTTAACATAAACAGAATGTGGATGTCTAGAGGTTGCAGTATAATAAATACTACCTTGATTGCTTATTTGCTTGATTCGTCACAAAGCAAATGTAGGTTCGGCTAAGGAAAGAGGAGACCAAAGAATCTTGCATGTGTATATATATAAATATTAATATATCTGAGAGGCTTTAGAGGCTGTCTTCCAGGTTATTGTCCTCAGTAAGGTCCCCAAATAAAACTTAACTCGCAACTTTTAGTTTGCGCATTTTTCTTCAGTCGACAGTTTCAAGAAGTTCATGTAAGAGACGGGCATGTGAGTGGACCCCTGGTTCTGCAGAAAACGTTGGATTTTTTTGCCAACCTTGGGCATGATGAGTTTCAAGCAAGTGTGTGCTGGCTGAACAAATTTCAGGCATGTTATGGAATGATTCAGAAGTTGTCTGTAGTGAAAAAAACACCACCGTTCAGTAGAGAAAACTAGTAACTTGAATGCAGTTGAAATTTTTAAAAAATTGCTTGTTACAGCTTGAATGATGTTTTAAATGCTGATGAAATAAGTGTTTTACGAGTTGTTACCTCATATACTTCGTGTCCAAGGTAGACTTCGCAGAAGAGGTAAACAGAGGTTGATGATTGCTCTATTCTGCTGTAATGCATCGTGGTCGGAAGAGATGAGACCACTTGTCATTGGCAAGTCAGCTAACCCCCAGGGCTTCAGAAATGTTTATTTGCTCCCCAGTGATGATGAAGCCAATACACATGCCGAAAGTATGGGAGGTTTATTTAATGAATGGCTGAGAATGGTTAGCAAGGGGATGGAAGGAGTGAAATGCAAGATCCTCTTGCTGATGGACACCTGCTGTGCCCATAGCACACTCCTGTGTTTGGATCACACATGTGTTGAGCTTTCCCATTGAATAATCAGTATGTTTTGAAAAAACTGAACTCCTAACTTTCTCCATAAGTAATAAAGTTGCAAAAATATTGTTTTTATAAAGACTATAAAATGGAAGACTTAAAGAATACTTGAATAAACAAAGCCCCAATGAGTGTTTAAATGTGAGTGTTTGACTCTCATTTCATAACATTTACTATATGATAGGGTTCAACATTTCCCCCGAAGAATTTTATTATATTGTCATCAAGTTCAGCCTTTCTTTGGAAGGTGTCTTTCCCTGCCTTCTCCCTTGCAACTCTGCCCCCCACCACCCCAAGCATTCGGTGGCAGGAATGGTAGGAATAAGCTTTTGCCTAATAGTATCTAGAAGAGAAAAATATTCACAAAATGATGACATTCCAGCTGGGAGAACCAGAAGCCAAAGGACATACTCGGCTGTAATAGGATAAATTCTGAGTAATTAAGAGAAAAAAGGGTATTCAGATTGAAGAGGTAGCATAGTGGTTGTTTCCAGAGAGTGGCTGATAGGCAGAGAGGGAGTGGGGACTGACAGCTGCTCACCCTTCCTGTCTGGTGCTGGTGCTGGGGTGGCCGGTGGAGGAAGGCAGAGGGGGTGGGAGAAGTGGAGCAATGGAATGCTCCTGTCCTGAAAGGGCTATTGGAAGGTGAGGAAGAGTGAAAATGGAAGGAAATTAAGAAGGTGTGGATAACCCACCGGCCACTTCCACCCTTAGCACCCCCTTCAAATAACAAGATACAGTGTGACTCAGACCAACAAACAAATTATCTAGCCTCCTGGAAAAGTAGGAAGACAATTTTTGCATACCTCACTAGTTTGGTCTAAGAGATGAAAAATAAAATAGCCATTTTACCAAGCAAAACCTGAAGTTCCATTTACAAAGTATGTGTTATACAAAGGAAGAAAATAATTTACCATCCCTTTTGGTGGAAAAGTGGACTGGAATTCAAAAAAGAATGAAAACAGAATCAGTTTCTTAAAGAGCATTATCAAAAGAACACAGTCTGGAAGGGAAAAAACGTCTCTCATTTTATTTTTAGGTACTAAATCATCATTAGTCAAGATGTCTTCAGCACCTGAGCCTCCAGCCGTTAAAAAGGAGCCACCCAAGGAAAAAGACCTGGGAAACCCAGGGCTCAGAGGGGTCCGCACCACAACCTTATTTCGAGCTGTGAATCCAGAGCTCTTCATTAAACCTGTAAGAAATGCATCCAGGATAAGACTTTTTTTTTTTTTAATATTTATTTATTTATTTGGCTGCGCTGGGTCCCAGTTGCAGCATGTGGGACCTTTAGTTGCTGCATGTGGGATTCAGCCCCCCGACCAGGGATCGAACCAGGCCCCCTGCACTGGGAGCACGGAGTCCCAGCCACTAGACCACCAGGGAAGTTCCCAGGATAAGACTTTATGTTCAATTTAACTAGGCTGTCAGAAATAGAAAGTTCTTATTATTTGATTTTATCATGGAAGACCTCTCTGTGAATACAAAGCAGGTGGAAGGAAAATCTTAAATGCTGTTTCACTTAATACACATATAAAGCTAATTATTTTGAGGACATTTGGAGAATTTTAATGGAAAATGGTTGGATTTTAATGGATTGACTTTTCAAATTCCCGTTTAAAATTTTATTTTACTATCTGCGTTAATTTTAAGGAAATTTTTATTGTTTGATCAAGTATTATTAAGTAAATAAGATCTTCCATTGAAACAAAGAAAACAGACTGAAAATCTGATCATTCTTATAGTCTACAATTCCAGGCTTTATTAATATTTTAACCTAGGGGGATACTGCGAACATATCTTGAAAAATTTCAAAACATGCATTTGTACACTGTTAGGGAGTTAGCGAATCATTCGTATTTTTGTAGCAAGTTATTGAATATATTTGATATGATAAATTTTACTTTTTTAAAATCTCAAATCATACAATGTACTTAAATGTATTGAGTGTGATTAGAATTTTAATAACATAGTTGCCAGTATAAACTAAATAGTATAAGCTAAAGTTAAATAGGTCAATTTAACAATCAAATAATTAAATCAAGGTAGAATGTTTTAAAAACGTTGAACTAATGTATTCTTTTTTTTGTATATATAAATTTATTTATTTACTTATTTATTGGCTGCGTTAGGTCTTCGTTGCTACACGTGGGCTTTCTCTAGTTGCGGCGAGCGGGGGCTACTCTTCGTTGCGGTTCGTGGGCTACTTTTTGTTGCCGTGCCTGGGCTTCTCATTGCGGTGGCTTCTCTTGTTCTGGAGCACGGGCTCTAGGTGCACGGGCTTCAGTAGTTGTGGCACGCAGACTCAGTAGTTGTGGCTCGCGGGCTCTAGAGTGCAGGCTCAGTAGTTGTGGCGCACGGGCTCAGTTGTTCCGCAGCTTGTGGGATCTTCCCGGACCAGGGCTCGAACCCATGTCCCCTGTATCGGCAGGTGGATTCTTAACCACTGCACCACCTGGGAAGTCCCTAATGTATTCTTTTAATTGCCAAATACATTTCAAGAATTGTAAATTTAGGGCTTCCCTGGTGGTGCAGTGGTTAAGAATCCGCCTGCCAGGGCAGGGAACATGGGTTCGAGCCCTGGTCCGGGAAGATCCCACATGCCGCGGAGCAACTGAGCCCGTGCACCACAACTACTGAGCCTGTGCTCTAGAGCCCGCAAGCCACAACTGCTGAGCCCGTGTGCCACAACTACTGAAGCCCATGCACCTGGAGCCCGTGCTCCACAACAAGAGAAGCCACCGCAATGAGAAGCCCACACACTGCAACGAAGAGTAGCCCTCGCTGCAACTAGAGAAAGCCCGTGCGCAGCAACAAAGACCCAACGCAGCCATAAATAAATGAATGAATGAATGAATAAATAAATAAAATAAATATTTAAAAAAAGAGTTGTAAATTTAAACTGCTCTGAGGTTTGACCTTTATTTTTTTGATGATTAAGATTTGAAATAATAGTAATACAACAGGTATGGTGACAAGCAGAAAATAAAATTTAAAAAGCTTTTAAAAAGAAATATTCAGAGCTGCATCACTTTGCCTCTTAGGGTCTTGGATTTTACAGCAGCAAATCAAGGTTATTATAGTAACATTTCTCTTCCAATCACTAAATTTCTTGAGGTAATAGAATAAGTTCCCAGAGAAGAGCGTGTATATTTTGCTGTACCTGGTATATGACATGAAAGGGTTTCTGCCAGTTATCCATGAACTCAGGTGAGAAGAATAGCATGTATACTTCATTCCTCACTTCCTAATAAAATTAACTAATTTAAGGTTTGCAAGTGGGAAGCTTGGGCCCAGAGAAGTTAAGCAACTTTTCCACATCACACAGATAACACTGAAAACTCTGAACACTGGACCAGTTTTCATGCCTCTCGTTTCCCCCGCACCTCTTCCAGCCTCACCTTCCTAAAGGTGAAGGTCGGAGATGTCCCAGCTGTGGAGAGAAGAAGCAAGAGTCTTCTATAGTCTCTAAATTATCAGGAGTTGAGTTAATTGAATAAAGAACTGGGTAAATTTTTATAAATGAAATTCATACCATAGGAATGCTGGTGTGGTACTAAAGCCTTGGCATGTCAAGAGGAAAGTGCAAGAGATACTTGAGTCTCCTCAAATGATGAGTCTTAATGAGGTCTTATAATTTTTTTTCTTTGACAGAACAAACCTGTAATGGCTTTCGGATTGATAACCCTTTCACTTTGTGTGGCTTATATCGGTTATCTACATGCGACACAGGAGAATAAGAAGGACCTCTATGAAGCTATTGATAGTGAGGGACACAGTTATATGAGGAGGAAAACATCTAAGTGGGATTAACAGTGCTGGTTACTGCAGATGGAGCTTTACTGGGGACTCTGAAACCTGCAGGTGAAGATTAGCGCCACACAGTGTCTTGTTTCTTGTTCTAGAAGACGCTACTGAGGAGGAAGGATGGCGGCTGCAGCCAAGCCACTATAGTGAACGTTGTCCTTTCAAAACCGTAGCCATTATCGCATTCTTTTTCCACAGAAAGAGCTGCTCAGTATTTTTCCTTGACTAAATCCTCTTGTAAAAGTGCCATGAGAATGGAAGTCACTTTCGTGAATTAAGTTCTATATAATAAAAAGTACCGATGCTCTTAAATTTACATGGTATTTTTAACATTTTAAGGGGAATTGTGCATTTACAACTGTTGTGAGTGTTTAGTTTGTTTTGCTGTTTGCAAGGACAGTGTTCATTTTCTACCTGGCATAGAACTGATATTTGTGAGGAAAGAAGTAATTGTAAATTATCGTAAAGCCTGCAGTTAAAAACAAATAGTTTTTACAGAGTCACAGATGGGTCTCATATTTCGATGTTCCATTTCAGCTAATTTTGGTCCAGAATTTTATTTTAATTGAAAAGATAGTCCCATTCAACTACTAAAATAAAGATTAAATGAGAGAATAACCCAAAGTAATTGGAGTTTTTCTTTTTTTAAAAAGAAAGTATGTTATACTGAATATGATGTTTTTATTTGACTACAGTCGTTATCTGTTTTGGTTTTTGTAAATTAATGTTACAATGATATTATAAATGTAGACCAAATGTTCTTACAGTTATTTAAAAACTAGAACTACTCAATAGATAAGAAAAGAAGGTCTGGTTTTAAAATAACCATAAGAACATGGGTTTACCTCATATATATATACCTTTCTGATGAGTGTTCTAGACCTGTTTCATTTCTAGATATTTACCGCATTCTCCAAGTCATTGGATTTGGAGCTCAGTAATAAAGCTCATCTCTGAAATTTTGTTTCATTTATTATTAACAAGTAAAATAATTGCACAGGCAGATCATCATAATGTAATATTTAATTTCCAGTGCTTTATTGTGGTTTTGCAAGATACATGAAAATGTAATTATGTCTGATTTGTAAATATTAAAGAGCTTAGCTAATTATCTACATGCAACTAAATTAAATCTTTACTACTGAGCCCTAAATATTTCTTTGCTAGGTGTCTCTGTATAGTACACTTCAAATAGTTTAAAATGCACTTAGGAGGTATAAAATGCCTTTTAATTTAAAGTGTTATCTTTTGCTGTTGGTTATTAAAGAACTAGAGTTCTTCTGTTTTCAACTTACGCATTTAATGTCACATTATTGTCTTTAGAGTTCTTCTAGTAGTCAACAAAATAAGTTGCTATTTGGTGGGGGAGATATTAGTTAGGTGAGCTATCAGGAGATTATTGCAGCAAAGAAGGGCAGCAGGAACTGGACAGAGGGCAGCCTTAAGCCATGTGACGTGTGTGAATGAACCAGGGTAGCAGGAGATTCCACAAGGCACACAGCTGTGAAAAATAGTGCAAGGGAAGAATCCCATTGAATTCTAGGAGCAAGTAACCTAACTGTGCTACTATTTACAGGGTGGTTACAAGTTCTGTAGCACAGTCTTTCTGTGTGCAGTGTCAAAGGCTGCCTGGCTGTGTGTTGATGTTTTTATTCCTTCTCTAAAGGAAAATGCCACTTTGACAGAGTCAGTTGTCTAAGGAGGGGATGCTCAGGGCAAGATAATTACAGCCTTTTGTAGTCTGGGTTCAAGTGTTAGGAGGAATGTTTTCCAATGCAGGAATCTGGTTGAGATTGGGCAAACTCAGTAACATAAGAGATTCAGTCTTGAAGCAAGTCTTGGTAAGTGAACCATTGATAAGGTGTAAGCGACCTCTTTGCCCAGGGAAGCAATCTTTTCTGATAGAAGAGCTGTTTGCCCAGAGGAGCAAGCAGTTCAATTGACAAGTTGATAAGAATTTCCTGACGTAAACAGTGAAGTTACTTATTATTTTATACCCTTATAGGGTGACCAATCTGTCCCAGTTTGCCAGGCACCGAGGGGGTTCTTGAGATGTAGGAGTTTCCATTTTAAAACAAGGACAACAAATTAGTTAACTCTGATTTTTAAAACCAAGCTTAGTAATTTTGAGTGCTTGCTTAATGAAAGTAAATTTTCCTTTAAGATACTTGTGATATTTCCCAGTTTTATTGTCATGGCACAAAAACATATTTATAGATAACCTGAAAAAAATTAAACTCCCTCCTTTTCTGTCCTAAAAAATCAATTCTTTAAAACAAACCATTTAACAGAACGTATAGCAGGCTGAATAATACTCCTTTTCCCCCAACCACCCCAGAGATGTTTGGATCCTAATCCCTAGAACCTGTGAATATGTTCCATTATATGGCAGAAGGGTCTTGACAGATGTGATTAAGTTCAGGATTTTGAGATGGGGAAATTATCCTTTATTATCTGGGTGGGCTTGATATAATCACAGAAGTCCTTACAAGAGGGAGGCAGATGATAAGAGGAAGAAACAATGTCACCCTGCAAACAGGAAGAGAAAAGGCTATATTGATGTGAGCCCATGGGCCAAGGAATGTGGGTGGCCTCTGGAAGCTGGAAAAGGCAAGGAAACAGATTCTCCCCTAAAGCCTCCAGAAGGGCCAGTGCTGCTAACATCTTAATTTTAGCCCCTTAAGACTCATTTTAGACTTCTGACCTCCGGAAGTGCAAGAGAATGAATTTGTGTTGTTTTAAGCTACTAAATATGTGGTAATTTGTTACATCCCCAGAAGGAAACTAATACAGAAAGTATCTGGGAAATGAACAGTTGTACTATGCTCCCTTTAGTCATTATTTCTAGTTGCTTTTATGAGCAAAGCTTGTCTTACCTAGCAACAGTTGCTAAGTAAGTTAACAATTTAATCTAGAGTCTAGGAGGGAGCAACTGCTTAAATCTTCTGAAATCCAGTGCCCAGACCTTATATGGCAGAGGCTTTCAGTACCGTTCTATACCATTAGGCACATAACCACTACCTAATCATGGCAAATCATTTAATCCTTGCAAGCCTCTAGCATTGTCTTCAAACCTTGAACCTCTTCCAGCTTTCTCAAACGTCTAGCTTTTCTTAAAATTACTTTTTCTGATCCTAAGAGTGCTTGTACATAGTAAAAGACATCTTGAATTTAATTATGATCAGAAATCCGAATTACACAAACTTTGTTTGCTGTGCTGTATGTAATAAAATAATTCCACCAGCCCCCTTTGGGGAAACCTTCAAATGGATCCATGAGTACCAGCCATTTAAGACACGCTTTTACACTCACAAAGATATACTGGGTAAGTGACTGTGCTGTTTTCCTTTGTTCTAATGTTTCATAGCATTATATGACATTCTTCCTGATGTGTAGACTTTGATCAGCTCTCCTGATCAAAGTTGCTTGTCCTGCAGGGGTGTCTGTTTGGCATGAGAAGAATGTGGGTTGAAATCCAGTTCTCCACTTCCCAGCTGTGTGCCTTGACAGTATGCTTAGCCTGTCAGTCTGTCTCCTTATATGTAAATAGGTATGTTAATACTTATCTTGCAGATTTGTCTGGAGGCTTTAATGAAATATTTGTACCTATTCTAAAGCCTGGCACATAATAGTAACTGAGAGTTCTTTTTGCCCTTCCTCATACTTGGGCACCTTCCATACACATAGGAGAGGAAATATCTCTAAGTAATACCTTAATACATGGGTGAAAGAAACTATATTCTTTTTTTTAATACATCTTTATTGGCGTATAATGCTTCACAATGGTGTGTTAGTTTCTGCTGTATAACAAAGTGAATCAGCTGTACGTATACTTATATCCCCATATCCCCTCCCTCTTGTGTCTCCCTCCCATCCTCCCTATCCCACCCCTCTAGGTCATCGCAAAGCACCGAGATGATCTCCCTGTGCTATGCAGCTGCTTCCCACTAGCTATCTATTTTACATTTGGTAGCGTATATATGTCTGTGCCACTCTCTCACCTCGTCCCAGCTTACCCTTCCGCCTCCCCGCCCCCGCCCTCAAGTCCTTTCTCTACGTCTGCATCTTTATTCCTGTCCTGCCCCTAGGTTCATCAGTACCATTTTTTTTTAGATTCCATATATATGCGTTAGCATATGGTAAAACTATATTCTTTATTAGTAGCTGGTGACATAAAAGTAGGTAGATCTGGGTAACATGAGTATATGTACTATATATACACTTCTTATTTTTCCTCTTTTAAATCCCTTTTGTTTTTTTTAAAAATTTTTATTGAAATATAGTTGATTTACCATGTTTCAGGTATATAGCAAAGTGATTCATTTTATATATATATATAAATATAAAAATTTATATAAATATTTTAAAATTTTATATAAATATATTTTATATAAATATATATATAATATATTTATATAAAATATATATTCTTTTATATAAAATATGTTCTTTTTCAGATTGTTTTCCATCATAGATTATTACAAGATATTGAGTATAATTCCTTGTGCTGTACAGTAGGTCCTTGTTGTTTATCTATTTTATATATAGTAGTGTGTATCTGTTAATCCCAAATTCCCAATTTATCCCTCCCTCCCATATATACACTTCTAGTCAGCAAATCAAGTTGTAATTACAGGTTTCCTTCTCTCCTCATCTCTGTCAGATTTTTCAGTCTGACTTTAAGCCTTAAAAGTGTTTTCCTAAGAACTCTCAAAATACTTCTCATATCCTCTCTTCCTTAATATGTTAAATTAGTGGTGATTAAATTTCACTCCTGATCTTTGAAAATGTAAGAAGCTAGAGAATGGAGGGTGTTTTGAAAAAGCTAAAATGTAGCGGGAGATCAAATTGGGATCATCCTCTAAAAATATCAATACCAAAACTGATAACTGATTTTAACTTTTAGTAACTGTTTAGTATGACTTATTAATTATTATCTCTATAATGATTTGACCTTTTACACCCAGAACAGTGGATATCTATTCTTAATATGCTTTTATTGGTTGATTCCTTATGCCTCCTAGGATATCTGAATCCAAACATTAAGTGAATAAATTAAAGCATGTTGAAATGTCTGTATAAACGCTAATGAGTATTGCATAGGGTAGTTCTCAACCCTGGCAGTGTCCTACAGAACTTTTAAATCCAAACACAGACTCATTGGATTTAATACTGTTACCGAGCTCTTGGGCGGCTCTGGCCGGGGGAGAGGTCTCATGTGTCACTTCATCTGGCGGTAGTGGCGGGCGCGGAGATGGCGGAGACTGTGCGACCACCCGGGTTTTGAAATGGCTGCTGGCATTTCTGAATCCGGTGGGCATGATTGCAAAGGAGACCCGAGGAGCAATACCAAGTTAGATGCAGATTACCCACTTCGAGTCCTTTACTGCGGAGTCTTATTCATTACCAACAGAGTACTGTGAATATATGCCTGATGTTGCTAAATGTTGACAATGGTTAGAGAAGAATTTTCCGAATGAGTTTGCAAAACTTACTGTAGAAAATTCACCCGAACAAGAAGCTGGAATTAGTGAGGGTCAAGGAACAGCCGGGGAAGAGGAAGAGAAGAAAAAACAAAAGAGAGGTGGAAGGGGTCAAACAAGACAAAAAAAGAAGACTGTACCACAAAAAGTTACGATAGCTAAAATTCCCAGAGCAAAGAAGAAATATGTAACAAGAGTGTGTGGCCTTGCAACTTTTGAAATCGATCTTGAAGAAGCACAAAGGTTTTTTGCTCAGAAATTCTCCTGGGTGCCTCAGTAATAGGGGAGGATGAAATCATCATTCAGGGAGAATTTACAGATGACATAAGTGATGTCATTCAGGAAAAATGGCCAGAAGTGGGTGATGATAGCATTGAAGATCTTGGAGAAGTGAAGAAACGATTTTGAAAATTTGTCTGTATTTAATGATCTGAACTGATTGTTGATATGGCCAAAGGGAGAGAGGCCTTTTAAAATATATATATATATATATTTATCCTACAGTAAAACTGTAGTCTACCCTCACCCCTGGCATTTTCACTGTTCTGTACAAGGCTGCTTGTTTGTTTGTTTTTTTATTGCCAAAGTCAAATAAACAGGAGAGGGTGTCATGCTTATGCATGAAATAGAATTTAGTCAAATAAAAAATTTTGGTCATTTGGTACTGACTTTTTCTTTTTAACTTTTTATTTTTGGAAAAACTAGACTTTCTGTGGAAAGCTTTTCTGTTGATTATTTTTAAATAATCATGATTTAATCAAATCATGATTTTTTTTGTTGTTGTTGTTAAGCTGAGTGATATTTTGAAGAATTTGAATTTGGCTTCATCACCAGTAATAACTGTCTCCTTGCTTCTTTGGTATGATAGTTTTGAGATGCTTGAGCATCTCATGGATCTGTAGTTGAATTTGCTTCACTGTCACCAGCCAAGTTCACTTTGTGGGCCTATTAACATATTGTTGGTTATAGTTGTTCAAGCTGTTCTGGAGATTATTTGGTAAAGTATATTAAAAGCCTTAAAACCATCTGCACTGTTTGACCCACTTCTTGACATTATCCTAAACGTATAATGTCTGGCGTAAAACTATGGTTGAGGGTGTTCATCAAAGTGCTACTCATGATATAAAAAAATTACAAATGTTAAAGATGAACAATTGGGAAATGGTTAAAGAAATGATGGTTTGTCATATGGTAGAATATTTGCATATATTTTAAAATATTTTCTAGGAATACTTGGAAAGGTGTTTGATAATGTTAAGTAGGAGGTCAGACCCTCAAATCCATTTTATACATTATTTTCATCATTGTTTTGAGTGGATAGGCATTCAGAGAGGCTGAGTTCTTTTTCTGGCTATAAATTTATGTGAGTAAAATTCTGCTAACCATTTGAAAATAATACACACCATTGCTCAATATAATCTGGGAAATAGCAATTGAAATTTGTTTTCCTTACAAGAGAAACAGTGACAATGAATCTTAATGAGTACATTAAATGAATTTAAAATCTGTTTTTATAAAGGTCTTAAGTCAGGTGCTACAAACTGAAAAGAAGACTCATGGTATTTTAAATTGCTATAGACACCTTTAAGAAAATTAGAACCCATTGTTTATTGCCATGCAAATTGCAATATTAAATGAATTAGTGGGTTTTTAAATAATTGAAATCTTAGAATGTATAATAAAGATGTAAATTAAGAAAATGAAATTCTGCATTAACTGTGAATTTAGCTAAATAAAATTATAAAGCAAATTTACCCATTAAAAAAAAAAATACTGTTACCGCGTCCAAACCCGGGCCCCCTGCATTGGGAGCACAGAGTTTAAACCACTGCGCCACCAGGGAAGTCCCCCTCATGTTACCTCTTAATGCCTCCTAATCACCAAACACCTCCAGTTTAAAAACCTTGGAGGAAAAAGAGCTCTGTTCTCCTTACAGCTTTATATAAAATCCTGGAGAAGAGTGTGGTTGGCCAGACTTGAGCATGTGCCCAATCCCGGGCCCATTAATGGGGCCAGTTAATGGGGATCATGTGATGGGCCAAGCAGGTTGGCTGCTGTGATTGGCAGTCCCAGAACAGGTGAGAGGGGGAAGTTCTTGAGCAAAATGGGTCCTGTTACCAGAGGAAGAAAAGAGATGTTGGTCAGACAAAACATATGTCCCCAATGTCTTATCTGTGTTTATGGCCAGCGAGGCACCACGAGAGATACACTGCAGTTTGAGATGTGCTTTGTAATTTTAGGGAGCTGATCATCAAGACCTAATCACCAGAATGGTTAATAATTTGACACATCTAAGATGTGAGCAATAAATGGAATAAATAAGTACTGTAATAGTTTGAATTGGAGAGAAAGATCACTGTGTGTGTGTGTGTGTGTGTGTGTGTGTTTCAGCATCCTCATGCAGGCTGTGAGCCACCTCTGACAACCCACTCTGGCAGGAGAAGATGGAGAAATTCCTGGGCCCAGCTCAGTGCACTCAGAACTCTGTCCCCAGCTCTCTGATATTGTGTGGTCCTCGAACCTCTTTAGGTTTTTATTTTCTTGTCTGGGTGGAGAGGGAAATATTATGGGAATATTGTTGTTTGGAAATAAGATCATTGACAAGAGAAGTGCTAAACTCCTACCCACAACTAAAGCAGCTAAACCCACGAAGACCTACACATTAGAAGGGCATATAGCGTATTAAAGAAAGCATTCTGCTCCCACTTTCCTGGTGGAGGTAACTAGCACCAGCACCCAGAGAGGAACTGGACAGTGTGCTAATGTCTCTTGGATATTCACTCACCGTTCAACTCTGGGGTGCAGAATGTGTTCCTCCTGCTATTTTACTTCCCCAGTTGCCTCCCTGTGGACTGGGTCTGATGCAGGTGCTGTGAGTTCCCTCTTAATCAGTTAGGGAAGAGCTTACCCCTTTCATGGGTATCTTTAAAGACTGACATTTCCTGAAAGGATATATTTCTTAGATAACTCTAATAAATAACTCGATAACAGTGAAAAGGAAAGCCAAGAAACAGTCTATGGATATTTGTGATTTTTTTTTTCTCTTCAAACACACAGATATTGGGGCAGATATTCTGAATAAGGAAGAGCAGTTGCAAGAAGCTGTACTCAAAGAACGTATTGCAAAAGCAGAAGCTGACGTATGGGCTAAGGTAAAAGAAGTTGGAAATCAACCTGAATGCATCTTTGCGGTTCTTTCATGTTTTGGATTTGTATGAAAGAGTGGAGTCAGGCAGAACTGACTTTGAATGCTGGCATCTGTGGGACCAGGGGAGCAAGTTCTTCAACTCCGTAGTCTTGGCGTCTTCAAATGTAAAAGAGGAACAGTAATACTCACTCTGTAGGATTGTTGAGAGAGTTCAATGAAATAACGTGCCAGGCACACAGTAGGTGCTAAGTAAGAAGTAGAAATCATCAGGAGCTTCCTTCTGTCTAAATTGCCCCTATGTGTGGATGACTCCTGCTCCCTTTATTCTCATGGGATTAAAACCTTTTTAGAAAGACATTCTTGTTGTAGTTGTTTATTATTGCTTAATATTTAGTATATAGTAGACCATTCGTTTGTGCAGTGTGTAATGCCCCTAAGTGCCTGTTTTTTCCAAATGCTGCGTCATAGCTGACTCTCCTTTTCACCCCCTCTCCCAGCTCCCCTTCGCTCCAAAGTCCTTGACACCTTGTCCATGCGACTGCCAAGGGCCGTGGGGGCCATTTGAGGGTCTTGGGGCTCACGGTCAGATCCCAGATGCTTCAGCGAAGCAGAATCTCAATCCTCCAGCTCCCACTTCTTCCAGTTAGAGGGAAAATGCCATATGTGACTTCCTAAAGAAAATGAGCACTCCGTGAGAGCAGGACAACCCACAGTGCTAGAACATTATTTCTCAGTTTCTCTATAAAGTAAACATCATAGCAAAGAGTGTTGGAATTGCCCAGCGTTAGTCCCAGCAAAAGCTTGGTATTAAAGTACTTCGAAAGTACAAAATGCTCCAGTGCAAAGGGTAATAGATATAAAAATCTTACTAGACATGTATCCTTATCAATAATAATAAAAGTTAAATTGATTGTGAGCCATTAATTATATACCCTAACACAAGAGAATGCTTTTGTGAATAATGTACAATTTAAATATAAGTATAACAATATACAATTTAAATATAACAAATGTTCTGGGCATTCTCTTGAAATAAAATCATGAAACCTCTTCCTGAAGACCCTGATGCAGGGGATCTGGGAGGGTACTCAGCCTCCCTCCTCAGCAATTTCAGGCTTTGTGCATTTTTCCACTTCTCTGTATTCTCCAGATTTTCTGCGATGAGCATACATTACTTTGATAGTCAATCAAGCAAGAAATAAAGTGCCAAAGAAAAAAGACAACCCAGCAGCCTGCAGTAAAGCTCTCCTTAGCAATTCCTGAAACAGTGATTTTAGCCACGGTTTGGGCCGTGTTAGGGCATCTCTGGCTGAGGCCTAGTTTGCTATGGGAGGTTTGAGACGGGAACAGAGCCAGTAGTCAGGGGCCCCAGGGTGGTTGCTAGTTTTCATTAAACATGAAAACCTGATATATATTAATAAATAAATGAACTCTGTCAAAGGCTGATGAACGCCAAAGAGAAGCAGTGAAGAAAGCCCTTGAAGAAGCAAATGACATGCACAAAATGAAAATCCAGATTCTGAAAGAGGAACATCAAAAAGATTTACAGGTTTTTATAGTGGCTTGTTTGTTGTCTTTTTAGCGGTACTTTAGTAAAAAGCTCTGGCGTGTTCCATGGTGGTTGGTTGGGAGGCCCAGGATTTTCACAGAAGATATGCTGGACTCCATGGCAACAGTGATGCATGGGTGCAAGAGAATCCCTGTGACATAATGAAGCATAATGAAGGGCCTTTGATATAATGAACCCAAACCTTTATGGGGTTAAGGTATGAAGGAGGCACCCCTGCCTGCCGGACCCCACATCCCTTGCCACTGGCTCTCTTTCCTCCTCTCAGTGCCCTTCTTCTGGACCCTCAAACCTGTATGCCCCACACTCTTTCCCACCTTGGGGACTTTGCCAGAATGCTCTTCCTGCACTTCATCAGACATCAGACATCACTGGTCAAGGGAGGCCTTACCTGATCAGCTCTGTCCTGCTACCCATACACTGTCCTTGTCAGCCCGCCCTCTTTAACAGCATCGCCACCTAGCGCTGGTGTAAGTAAATAGACTGGAGGATTGATTACTTGTTGACTATCTGATCGCCACCTGCCTGCAGCCTCCATAAGGGTGTGTCTGTCTCGCTACCACCCTCGTCCCGGTGCCAGCACGGTGCCTTGACTGTGTAAGTGCGAAAACGGGCTGAACAGAGGAAGCAGGCGCTTCTCTCCCTTCTCCTGAGCCCTCTGATTGCATCCTTCTTCCTCATGTTGCATTTACCGCGATGCCAAGAGGGACCTCTGTTTCTCAGGTATTTCCTGCAGGACCAGAGATCACACAACGAGGGGAACTCTTTCCAGCCTGTATCTTGTTCCAGTACACGACTCTGGGTAGTTAGTAAACTGTCCAGGCAGAGACCCAGGGGTTCCTTACACAGTTCAGTCCCAAACTCTGCTCAAAGGAAAAAACATACAGAACTATTTTCACACGTGGGTCACGGGAGGGACAGGACAGGGCACGATGCAGGTGTGATGATTCCTGGGCAGAGGCTGGAGGGAAAGTGGCAGAAGTGTGGACCCAGGGTTGGCCTAATTCAATAAGAACATAACGAATAAACAGTTCAGGGACCATGGGCCCTTTTGTCTCTCGTTTCGGCCGTGAGCACCTGCCATGTGTCAGCTCTGTACCAGGTGAGATTAAATAGACTGTCCTCAGAAAACTTTCTGGCAGGAAAGGGAGCTCCACCCCAGGGCTCCTAAGGGATGGTTGACCCTCCCTGCTTGGCTCCAGTGGCCATGGCACCTGAGGGGCAGGCTGAGGTGGTCCACTGCCCATCCCTGATTTCACTTCAAAACGTGAGGAGCATTTATAGCATGTCCAGATAGGCCTGCTGCTCAGCTAGCTGGGACCAGAACGGCCACACTGGTTCTTGAATAGTGAAATACTTCTCTAGCAATTGATAGATCACCACTCCCCGGGCCCCTAACACCTTCACCACCCTGGACCTCCCACAGCCCAGCAATTTGAAGGGGCAACCGTTTCCATGTGTGGGGGCCTCTAGGACCCTGCCCTGTGCTGTAGCCAGAGGATACACATTTTAAATATCACTCCTGGCATTAGGTTGTGATGATGCAAGGGTAACTTAGATGTGATGCCAGTTTCAAGGAGCTTGCATCCTAGTCTTGCTCCAGGTAATTTGATGGTACCCCATATCTATAGTCTTTGGGCTGAGTTGATGCACTTAGTGTTAAAATAGAAGAAGTCCTAAGAAATTTTAAAGAGGGAGGTTGACCTTTCCAAATTATTCTAAAAAAGTCTCAGGGACTTTTTTTTTTATTATTATTATTATGATGAATGAGTGATTTGTCTAAGAGAGGTGTGGAGGGTTGTTTCAGCTGTAGGGTCCCCAGACATAAACACCACTATTGCTCCTCAGGATGTGTCTCTGAACCACCTCCTTAGAGTCTACTTACCTGCAGATTCCTGGGCCCCACCTGACCTACAGAGTCATTGGCAGCGTATTTAACCAGCAGCCCATGTGATTCTCACATATATTAAAGTTTAATATAAACACATATAAAGTCACCCATATTCTCTCATGTTAAAGTTTGAGATTACCTGTATAGAGAGCAGAAAACCAAGTTCTTCTAGAACCAAACAGCATTACATTCTGAGACGTAGAAATCACCAGGTATTGCTCTTTTGTGATGTTAAGAATCTGGGTGTCAGATGCTTGCTGTTAAATAAAATTTCCAGGTCTTGTCCAATGGACAGATAGGATTTTGAAAAGGTGCTAATATTATCTTATTCAAATACAATAATATTAAAAAGTAAATAATAAAATGGAAGCTAAGGGAAAATGAGAGTAGGAAATATAATGAAGTCAGGTGTGAATCCAAAACTTAGAAATGTCTGTATGCCACGAGGTCCTGTGCAATTATCATAGCTGGCCCTTGAGCTTTCTGACAGTCAATGCACAGAGGAAAGTGCTATGAATCACCATGTCCATGAGGTAAAAACAAATCCGGGACTCAGGTGGCCCAGATCTTCCTCCATGTGATACCTGAGAGAAACTTCTCATGAGGGAGGCATTGTGTAATAAAGGAAGGTCTGTCAAACACCTGCACAGTAAAGAGGATGGATTTCATGAGGCTGTCTCTTATCTCCAGATAGAGGCTGATTCACTCAAAATGCATTTCAGTAAAAGTAATTTAACTGGAAGGCTTTCCATTGAGTAAGAACACTGCCAAACAGTAGGTCATTGAATTATTTTTTCGTAGCTTTAAATAGGTATTGGACATGCTGTATGAGGCAGTAAAATGATTTTGGTTTTACTAAACCATTACATAAAAGAGGGACAGGGTTTAATTCTCTGAATCCTAGTTCAGAACCCAGTCAAACTAAAGGGCTGGTGTGTCATTTTTAAATTCTATGATTCAAATAGAAATGTATTATGATAATACTTCATCTATCTAAGGCTCAACCATTCAGCAATCTCAGTTACTGGAAATGTACTTGAAAACCCAGAAATAATCCCTAAGAAGTTAAAATATCCCCTAAGACGTTAAACAACAGCCTCTGACTACAAGATAGAGACTCAGGCTTATTACCTGTAGCAGAACCTTCCATTCCCTGCTCAGTGATTGTCTCTGAGAGACAGGGAGGAGGAGGGAGGGAGGAACCTCACTGTCTTATAAGCCTGGACGGCGATTCTGGAAGGAAAACAAACTGATGAATCTCTGGAAAGACCCCAGCATCACAGCCAGCAGTGAAGCGGGAAGCTGGTGGGCGAGAATCCTGCTTTTGTTTCTAGTTCTTCCACTGACTCACTCTGTGAAATAACTTAGTTTCTTTTGCTTTGTTTTTATTCTTTTTTTAAAAAAATTTTGTTTAATATTGGAGCAAAGTTGATTTACAATGTTGTATTAGTTTCAGGTGTACAACAAAGTGATTCAGTTATACATATACATGTTTCTATACTTTATCAAATCCTTTTCCCATTTAGGTTATCACAGAATATTGAGCACCTTTGTTTCTTTATGTTCTCTCTTATCCCTGAAACAGATACAAACTGACCTTTAAATGAAAGTTTTGAAACTCCTGGATGGAATTAATTGCCCCTCCTTTCTGGCGTGTATTTCTGTTAAACCACTGGTTGCAGGATGGGGTCTGGGTCTCCTCTGCTAGGCAGCGGGTCCCGAGGAGGATTCCAGCCTCCTTCTGTCTGTAACATCGGGCCTAGCACTGTGCCTGTCACACTGTGCTGTCAGTGGACATTTCCAGGGATACAGGGTTTTCCTTGGGAGCCTGTTTCCCTCAGGTCCTGGTTTGGCAAGTGCCTCCTCTTTTTACTCGGCTGAAGGCTCCACAGGTCCTTCTACCCTGGCACAGTGGAGCCCTTGCTCCCGTCCCCTTTGTGAACAAGGAAGAGCCCCTCAACGCGAATGAGCTGGAATGCTCCAGAACGACAGTGGGGACTGGCAGGCAGCTTCCTGTGACTGCGGTCGTGTGCGGTGCTTGCTGCCCGGGCCTCAGGTCTCCTCCTACCCGGGAGACTTTCATAGTCATTATTTCTGCCATTTTCCAGGACTGACTTCCTAAGGCAGTATCGTACTCTGTATTTCTAATCATGAATAAAGATAATAGGACACTATAGAATATTTGGACAATCAAGAAAAAATACCTGTGACCCAATTACTTTTCTTTTTGCAATTCCTTTCCAGTATTATCTATATACGTATTTCATGCTAAATAGTTTGTGCATTTCTGATTTTACTTAACATCATTATAAATGAAACTTTTCCATATAGTATACACTCTTCTTTATTTTTTCCTTTTAATAGCCATGTAATATTCCGTGGTAAGGATATACCATTCCAGTTTTTTTCTTTTTCCATTTTTTTCTGTAAAAAAATATATTTTTTTATTGAATGAAAGATTCTTTAAATTCTATGGTGCTTTACAATTTTCAGAAGTTTCACACATATGATTTCATACAACCCCATAATCCCCTTTTTTTCCCCACCCCCTGTATTGCCCCTCCCCCTTCCCTCTCCCCACTGGTAAACATTAGTTAGATCTCTATATCTGTGAGTCTGCTTCTTTTTAAAATACACTCTTCTTTTAAATCATTAGGTTTAACTGGTGTACATTCCATCGGGCAGATGAATTATGATTTGAATAACGTTTTTAAACATCAAAGCTGTAACACCTAAACCTAGTTTTTCTGTTGCTTAAGGAAATGGCATCTAAGACCAAGATCGAGTTGCGTCAAAACATGGAGGAAGAACTGCAGCGAGAACACCTGGCTGCCGAGCAACGCATGGTCCACAGGATCCAGAGGATCATGATGGAGTGCCACCGGGAGAAGGTCCAGGCCGTGGAGGAAGCCCGGGCCCAGGAGAGGCACATAGCCCAGGAGGAGATCCAGGCCCAGAGAAGGTACTCCAGGGGGTACCCCTGCAAATCAGTGTCTTACTCTGTCAGAATCAACTTGGAGAAAGGGATAAGGTTGAAGCACATAGGTGGATATTTCCCAGCTTTTGTATTTTTACATTTTTTAAAAATTTACTTATTTTTTATTTTTATTTTTGGCTGCATTGGGTCTTTGTTGCTGCACGTGGGCTTTCTCTAGTTGTGGTGAGCGGGGGCTATTCTTCATTGCGGTATGCGGGCTTCTCATTGCAGTGGCTTCTGTTGTGGAGCACGGGCTCTAGGTGCACGGGCTTCAGTAGTTGTGGCTCGTGGGTGTAGAGTGCAAGCTCAGTTGTTGTGGCGCACGGGCTTAGTTGCTCCGCGGCATGTGGGATCTTCCCGGGCCAGGGCTCGAACCCGTGTCCCCTGCATTGGCAGGCAGATTCTTAACCACTGCACCACCAGGGAAGCCCTGTTTTTACATTTTTATTATGGAATATATCAAACATAGAGAACAATATATAGTATATTGTAGAATATGTGTGTGTGTGTGTGTGTGTGTGTGGTTTAAAGAAAAATAACACAAATACTCAAGGGCCTACCAGCCATCTGAAGGGACTGAAAAGTCCCATGTTCTTCCTCAACCACATTTCCTTCCTTTCCCCCCTCTCGCGAGATAACTACTGTTCTAAAAATTGTGTTTTTCATTCTATATCTCCAGTTTTAGGGTAGAAGAGGAATCAAGAAATACTTTTCCACAGGCACATATGAGTCAGTCTTCACATTCTCTAGCCCATACCATACACTACTGTGGATGGGTTACTTTTGGTCTTTTTCTTATTACACAAGTCATAATGCTGTAAACGAAGTTGACCTTATGGAAATATAGAGAGCAAAAATTGCTAAGTCACTGCTTCCTACCCCGTCCCTGTCTCCCAGAGACAATCATTTTAAAGAACGGGGTCTGTATCCTTCTGTGCCCTTTTGATGTATTTACAGCCTTATATATGTTCATAATCTGAAATAATTTTTACATAAATTGGATCACATATATATGTGTGAAAAATACCAAAGGAACCATTTTATATATGTAATGAACATTTAATGGAATTGGCCAGTTTTAACAGGACAGCAGTCAGGAGCCCTAGTGGCCAAGAGAGAACTTCGGTTTCCGAGTGTTCAGCGACCTGACCAAGCTCATGTAGCTGAAGCAGCAGGACCAAAACTGAAACCTTTGTATTCCACCTCCTGGACTAGGGCTTGTCTCTTGCTTTGCTGCTTGAGTTAACAAATCTATTTGTATATAATTAATGGGTAAAATCGTCCTTGTTAGAACTGTTTAGAATAGGGCCAAAGGTAAAATTCTGTAGGGGGTGCAGATAAATAGGAATGAAGGCTGCAGCCGCGGCTATTTCGGTGGTCCCCCCTTCTTGCACAGGCTGTAAGTCACTGTGAGGCAGAGGAGGAAGAGGCGAGAGGATTTCAGGAGAAAGTTAGAGAAGGTGGTAACTCCTGAGTGAGCTGTGGTCCAAAGCAGTGGAAGATGGTTCTCCTCTCCCTCTGCTTCCCACCCTCCATCTGCAGGAGCTCTGTGTATCCTGAAGGAGCCTCTGGATCCTCTCTTCACGCACACCGGCAGCCTCCTGCTCCCTCCTTCACTCTTTCACTTTTGTCCCCCTTTGGCCCTTTCCTCTGTGAGGTTCAACAGCCACCTTTCATTAAGCCAGTTGACTAAGATTAGGGAACTGCCATGCCTGTTATTTAAGTATATCCATCTAGAATGTCCATTTTGTTATTGATGTGTCCCAAGTGCCTGGTGGAGAACCTCACACATGGTGGGTGTCCTTTAAATAGTTATCAAAGGTTCAAGTTTGTTCCAATCAGCTGAACCCACTCTGCAGCACACCAGGTCTTATTTCGAGACATTGCTAGATTCCAGCGTTCTTTAGAGCATTTGCAGAAATTAATATATGGAGAAGGGCCACTGTTGAGGATTCCACTGTGGATCTCTTACTTGGCTCTAAACTTTCACTCAAGACTTCAGGATTCAGAATACTTACATATTGTGACAAGTTTGTTAAATGCTCAGAAAACTTTCTTTGTGGGTTGAGGTGATTGAGTTCTAAACAGATTGTCTAGGAGACACTGTACTCTTTCTCTTAAAGGTAAAAAAAAGAAAAAAGAAAGAAACTCTTGCTCGGAAAGTTTCTAAGTATTTTCTCGCCCAAGGCAAAGGCATGACTGAAGTGACTGCTCAGGGATGTGTGTGGTCATGGCTGTAATTCCTGGTGACAGCTGCCCTTTATTCCACACTAGACCATGCAAGGCCCTTTGTATGCTTCTCATTGAATCCTCATATCCCTTCCTGGGGGATTGAGTCGTCTTTCATATCTTCAGATGAACATGCTGAGTCTTAGAGAGAGGCTAAGCAACTGCCCAAGGTCACCTGGAGAAGATACAAACCCTGGTGTGTATGATACCGAAGCTTGTGACCTTCCCTTACGCCACCGTGCTCACTTCACCAGGGTTCATCAAGTGCTTTCTGGGGATGTGGTTCTGAGCTCGGGCACTGAGGAGTAAGGCTCTTGCCTCAACATTATGTGACGTAACTAAAGCATAGCTGTCCCCTTTGAGCAAGGCTAGAGGGACTTGTGCAAAGAACACATGGGTGCTGGAGGAGTTCTCGGTCCTGGAAAGATCAAGCAGAGAGTGTGTGGGCTGTGTAGTGAGGTGGGTTTCTTGGAGGAAGGTAGTCTTGGTTTGGGCCTTAGAGAGAAGGAAGGAGGTCCCATTTGTGAAGGACTGAAAAGAGTGGGGACAGCATGAGCAAACACATGGAGGGGAAGGTCGGGAGTTTAATGAGGCAGAGCCAAGGGGAGTTGGGAGCATTAATACCCCAGAGATATAAACGCGCTGCTGAAGGTTGGACTCAGGAGATGCCTCCTCTCCTCCCCGCCCCGTCTGATGTCTACCGCCCCAGCTTGGGTATCACTAATCGTCCTGCAGACCAGGTGCAATAGGTTCCCAGCGTCTCAGGTAGAACATCAGAATATATTTTCCTTATAAACACACTGGTTATAGCTAATTAAAACAGTGCTAAGAGCCCTGTAGTTCAAGTGAAATAGCTCATTGTGGGCTCACCTGGCAGATGATCTGCTATGTTCAGTGTTTCTCCAAACATTGGATGCACAAATGAATTTTGGAAACAGATCCCTGCATAACTTAGGAATTGCCTATGGAGAAATGAAGTGTTGGTTTTTACTGTACCAACACTGGGAAAATAACTGGCGAAAGTTGGAAAGGACATTTAAAAAAATATCAGATCCTTTTAAGCGAGAACAGATTTTGGTAGTAAGGAGTTTAAAGGGGACTGTCATGGAGGGTGGGAGCTGGTGTCATCTAAGGTACACTTTGAGCAGATGTACCTGAGATCAGCTCTGGTGGAGCTTTTTAGTCAGCCCCGTAGATGGACACCTCCTCTGTGTGGGTCCAGAGAAAGCCAGGCCGACCTAGTAGGAAGCTCACACCTGCTTGTGATGGAGCCATGGTTCTGGAGAAGGGGTGTAACTTCTTCCTTGGGGATTTGGGGCTGGCTCAAGGAAATGCCTTCCAGTTCCTTCTGATCTAAGCACCACGGGCTCTGATCATCATCTCCACAATCTCACCAACATCCTAAAGATTTTATAAATCATCAGCCTGAATCCTAAGGTTGTGTGTAGATGCACCGTCTGAACACTATCTATGCCTCTACTGTCCTGTGACCTGGGCTGAGAATCAGGAAGTTGGTTTTGATTCCTCTTCTTTCTGTAGCCCCTAAATCCTAGCAATAACGAATTCTGGCACTTGTGACTTTGTAATATTTCTTGGATTTCCCCCTTTCTCTCCCTCTTCCTATCCCTTTCTCTTTCATCATTAATTTAGATCATTGTACACTCAGAATGTTACAAAATAGTACAAATTGGTCTCTCTTACTTCACCCAACTCGGATTCAGTTTACCTGATATTATCAGAATAACAATTCTATAATTATTTATTTATTTATTTATTTTTGGCTGTGTTGGGTCTTTGTTTCTGTGCGAGGGCTTTCTCCAGTTGCAGCAAGCGGGGGCCACTCTTCATCGTGGTGCGCGGGCCTCTCACTATCACGGCCTCTCTTGTTGTGGAGCACAGGCTCCAGACGCGCAGGCTCAGTAGTTGTGGCTCACGGGCCTAGTTGCTCCGTGGTATGTGGGATCTTCCCAGACCAGGGCTCGAACCCGTGTCCCCTGCATTGGCAGGCAGATTCTCAACCACTGTGCCACCAGGGAAGCCCCAGAATAACAATTCTAAAATGTTATTTTCAGTGTGTTGCCCTCCTGATAAGAAATGTATAGTGATCTCTTATGCTATTGAAGCAGGCAATGTTTTCTACTGAAGGGCGGGAACTCTCCGATTTGCCCCGTTGTGTGACATTGAACAATAACTGTCTCCCCAAGCCTCACTTTCCTCACCTGTTATGCGGGAATAATAAGAGGTAATAAATACAAATAGAACCGGCTTCAGTGGGTGAAAATTAAATGAAATATAGTGCATGTAAATTGCTTAGCACAGTCCCTGGGACACAGTAAGTACTCAATAAATGGTGACCCTTGTTATTAATAACGGATATAGCCTAGTTGGTGGGAGAGGGAATGAGAAAAATAGCATAGCAGCTGGAGAGGCTCAGGACAAATGATGTTTACCTCCAGACTGGGAAAATCTGTCAGGTTTGAAAGTCAAGTTGAAAGAATCAGAGACTGAGAGAACTGCATCTTGGAGGGTAGAAGCTGGGGTAAGTCTTGGAAGGACTGTATTAGACTAGGAGGCAGAGAGGGGAGGGTTTTTATTAACAACCATAAATACTCGAATTCAACATTTGTAGGTTTTTTAATCCTCAAATCTTTAGAGGTTCTATTCCAACTAGGTATCAGGAGATATCCACCAGAAGTGTATCTCAGTGGCTAAGAGATTTGCCCTGAACCCAGACTGCCTGGGTTGTAGCACTTGTTTTGCCACTTCTTCTAATTAAGTGAAATTGAGCAAGTTGCTTGACCTCTCTGAGACACAGTTCCTCATCTATAAAATAGGCCTCATAGACTGAACTGCCTCATAGACTTGTTTGAGTAATCATTTAGTTAATATATTAATCATTGAGTTACTATTGAGTTTATAGTTGGCTGCTATAAATTCTATATAATTATATACATTATAACCAGAGGCCTATGAATTCATTCAGCAATGGTTCTCAAAGTATGGTCCCAGACCCTGTCAGCAGGTCCCCAAGGTCAAAGCTATTTTCTTAATAATACTAAGATGTGATTTGCCTTTTCACTCTATCTCATGAATATGTAGTGGTGTTTTCCAGGGTTTTATGATGTGTGATATCTCAACAGATTGAAACAAAACGAAAATCTAGCGCCTTTTTCTATTAAGCCAGACAGTAAAGAGTTTTGCCACAAATGTAAAATGATGCCACTTTTCTCACCAAAAGTTTTTTGATTTAGAAAAAATATTTTTCCTACGAGGTGTTTTATGTTAATGTTTAATGGATTTATCGATACTTCACATGAATTTATAAATGTTGGTTAAATGTCTGACTTTTAACTTTTAAAACTGTTAGAGTCACTAGATATAACCCATATGAACAAAAGCCCTTTGGGTTTCTTGGTCATTTTAAGAGCGAAAAGTGATCTTGAGACCAAAAAGTTTGAGACTGCTGTCTTAGAGTATTGCTCAGATAGAATCAAGAGTAGGGCTAAACTCACCCTGTGAGACAGTTTCCTCCCCTCTGGCTAAAGGTGAGTAGCTGGGTTGAAATATAGAAATACTTTCTTCAGGGGTTTGGAAATCTGAGCCTATTTCTTCATTTTTTTAGAACTCTGCATTCATATTTTTCTGACCACAGTGGACTCGAATCCCTAAAGTTTGCGTTAGACACTAGACTAGTGGCCTCGCCCTAGCCCACAGTGGGGAAATCAATGTGCTCCTTCCCTGCTCTAAAAAATATTTTTTTATTGTTAACATCTAATCAAAGCTCATCTCTACCAGCCTGTCTCAGACTGGTGGCTCATGTAAACCATGAAATCATTTCTCCTACATCTGCGGTGAAAGACAAAATCTTTTTTTTTTTTGGTGGCTCATCCATCTAACTATTAATATTCAACCCTTATTCCTTTCTGTAGAAAGGCCATGGAGGAACTTTTGAGAGCTGGTGTCACAGTTATGAAGGATCAAAAGAAGAGTGTGAACCATCTGATAAAGGAAAAAGAACATGCAATGAACGTCTACTATTGCGTGGCTCAGAGACAGAAGCAAGAAGAGGTTCAGGAAGTGCTTCAAGAAGCAGAGAAAACACATCAGGCCACGCTTGGAAATGTGATGGACAAACTGCTTAACACGCAGGGGGAGCTGCTGTCCATGGCGAAGCAACTGGGAATCATGACAAATTGGAAAGATTTCCTGGAGGAGGAGTTACAGGAAACCAGGGTAGCGTTTCAAAACTACATCAATTATACGTTTCCGAAGCTCTCACCGGGACATGCAGATTTTATTCTGCCAGAAAGAAGGAAAACACCTTCCAGTCTTCTTACCCAGGAGAACCAAGCAACTCTTGATTACAAGTCTTCATCTGAAATGGCACTACAAAAGACATTGTTCTAAAGGCTAAATAAATTCACTCAAAAACCATTTATTGATCCCCGGTTATGTGCAGGGGACTAGTGAGCTGTGAGCATTTTGATGGAAAACCAAAATATTCAAAAGCACATTCCAGGCTACGATGAGGTTCCAAGTCTAATGGAGGAGAGGTAACAGTGAGGGGGGTCAAAACTGACTAGGAGGGAAGAAGATTTCTTGGAAGAAGTCTAAACATACTTCTGTATCTGGCTTTACTCACGTTTACATCAGACATTTAACTATTTTAGTATTTGTTGCAGTTAAAAAACAGTAAAGGGACATGTTCTTAGATGGTTTCCGTTGTGGAGAGGTGTGTCTAGTAATCCAGTATGTCTAGTAATCTAGTCTAAAGATTATTATTTGGTGAACTGCAATAGCTTTGTAGGAAAAAAAGCAAAGTTTCTCAGATTCAATAGGATAAAACTTAAATTCTGGGAAGCCTATATAAAATAATTCAGAAAGGACTCTCTTATATTTGCCATTTGTGAAAGAAAAATATGTCTTTAGAGGTCAGATTCCTTTGCCTCAGGGATGGGGAGTCCCCTTATGTTTATACCCAAGCCCAGGAGTGCTTGGAGCTCATCTCCTGTAGGTCAAAATGCAGAAAATCATTCTGTACCGCAATGCTCAGGACCAACAAATGTCAACATCTACTGAATTAAAATGGAAGAAAACCCAAGCCATAAAGACTGCTCCAAAAAAATCTATCCACTTTAATGTAGCATCCTTAAATTATTAATCACCAACTTATATTGGTGGCTTTAAAATTAAATACCTGGAAAGCCATTTTCAGTAAATTAAAAAGTGCTATTGTCAAGCAGGCCTTAGGTGGATTTGTTTATATTGACCGGTCTGGGATTTCCTAATGATAAAAGTAGTGATGTGTTTACAACTGCATAATGGACTACACTCTCCTAGTGTTTAGCTTCCTGATTCTGCAGGACTACTGCGGTCCATACTAATCGATTGCCTAGGGGCTGGAAGTCAGAACATTTATACAGTACTTTACACTGCTTCTTCCAGCACGTTCTTCTCATAGCAGTCAATGGGATAGGCAGGACAGGGGTGGTTGTTATCCCATTTTGACAAATGATAACATGAAAACTACTATGTACGTATTTACATGTGTGAAGCACTTTTTTTTAAGTTGAAGTATAGTTGATTTACAATATTGTGTTAGTTTCAGGTATACGGCAAAGTGATTCAGTTATATATATATGTATTTTCAGATTATTTTCCATTATAGGTTATTACAAGATATTGAATATAGTTCCCTGAGCTATATGGTAAATCCTTATTGTTTATTTTATATATAGTTGTGTGTGTATGTTAATCCCATACTCCTAATTTATCCCTCCCCCCACCTCTTTCCCCTTTGGTAACCATAAGTTTGTTTTCTATGTGAGTCTGTTTCTGTTTTGTATATAGCTTCATTTGTATTATTTTTTAGATTCCACATATAAGTGATATCATATAATATTTGTCTTTCTCTGTCTGACTTACTTCACTCAGTATGATATTCTCTAGGTCCATCCATGTTGCTGCAAATGGCAATATTTCATTCTTTTTATGGCTGAGTAATATTCCATTGTGTATATACCACATCTTCTTAAACCAGTTGTCTGTTGATGGGCACTTGGGTTGTTTCCATGTCTTGGCTAGTGTAAATAGTGCTGCAGTGAACATTGGGATACATGTATCTTTTCAAATTAGGCTTTTCATCTTTTCCGGTTATAAGCCCAGGAGTGGAATTGCTGGATCATATGGTGATTCTATTTTTGGTTTTTTAAGGAACTTCCATAGTGTTTCCATAGTGGCTGCATCAATTTACATTCCCAACAGTGTAGGAGGGTTCCCTTTTCTCTACATGTGAAGCACTTTAAAAACCTTAATATTTAATCCTCACAATGACTTTTGAAAGTAATTATAACTGCCCCCAATTTATAGAGAGGGAAACCGAGGCTCAGGGAGATTCAGTAACTTTCTCCAGGGCACACAGCTAGTGACAGAGAGGGAATTCAAAATATCACAAGGCACAGGCAGATGGTTACATGAGAGAGACCTGGGTTTTGCAGACTTGAATAGATAAGAACAGCAGCTGACACTGGGGAGTGCTAGCATGTGCCAACTGTGCGTACACAAGTGGACTCATTCATGTTCACAGCAGGCTGTGAAAGGTAGGAACCATTAACACAGGCACAGACAGGTCAAGTCACTTTCTCAATGTCATACAGCGAGGAAGAGTCAGAGCCGGTTTCAAATCCACAGAGTCAGTCTTCAGCCCACGCCTTCCATCATTATTTTTGTTCAGATGTAAAGGCCTTGGTGCCTGGTTGGTTAACTCTGCAGGTGCGTGTCTTCGTGGCTTCTCTGATGAGGACCAGAAGGACGTGGTCTGTCCTCTACGGCATGCATCATTTTTGTCCCTTCTAGAAGTGAAAGGAAGTTGTACCTAGGATTGTGTGTCTGAGTTATTGGAGTCATTCACCAGATTCGCAGCTGAGCACAAGGAAGGAAAGCAGAAGGAAAGCATCTTCTGAAGACGTTCACTTCATGGCCACAGTGAAGGTGTGTCTTTTGGTATCAGTGATACAGTGCGTAACATAAAAAGAAAGCAGGCGACTTATTTTTGGTTTGGAAAAAGGAATCTAGCTTCTCAGGCTTCAACCAGATTGGAATAAATTATCTGTGTTTTTAGTATTTTCCTTGTTTATATTGATACTTCACCCTCAGCTCCCACCCCAATCCCAACCGTTAGCTCCCTTAGGGTTTTTAAAGTAATGTGGATGCTTCCAATAAGGGCAGAGTTAGAGATCTTGTTACTGTCCTGATCCCAGCTTGACCTGCCCACCAGAGGACTCCTCCCCTTGCTTCCCCACAGTGCTAATCAGCCCCCCTGTTGTAGGGGTGATCACAGGGGGTTCTGTCAGGACAGACTGACCTGATCCCAGAGCCCCACTTGCTTTTCCCCTTAGAGCCTGGAGTCAGCACGAACCACGGAGGGGAGGGGACCTCTTCAGTCCTCTGTTCTCATTCTGCTCTGCCTGTCCCAAGGCCAAATTGAAGAAACGGTATCTTTACTCTTACCCAAATCCTTCACTTTGATCACTTCAAACCACAGTTCTTTCTAGCTTGAATGTCTCCAAGATATACCCCTGAGAATTAAAGTTCAAAGTGGATGGATAATCTGCTCTAAAGGGCCGAAAAAGCTGATAGTAAACTAAAAATGAGACCTCCCTCATATTTCCATAATCCCATCTACGGAACTTCTCAGCAGTCTCTCTTATTTTTTATTTTTTTAATACATTTATTTATTTATTTATTTTTGGCTGCGTTGGGTCTTCGTTACTGTGCGCGGGCTTTCTCTAGTTGCGGTGAGCGGGGGCTACTCTACGTTGCGGTGCGCAGGCTTCTCACTGCAGTCGTTTCACTTGTTGCGGAGCATGGGCTCTAGGTGCGCGGGCTTCAGTAGTTGTGGCTCGTGGGCTTCAGTAGTTGTGGCACATGGGCTTCAGTAGTTGTGGCTCGCGGGCTCTAGAGCTCAGGCTCAGTAGTTGTGGTGCATGGGCTTAGTTGCTCCGCGGCATGTGGGATCTTCCCAGACCAGGGCTCAAACCCGTGTCCCCTGCACTGGCAGGCGGATTCTTAACCACTGCGCCACCAGGGAAGCCCTCAGCAGTCTCTTGTTTCCATGATACTGATAAGGATGATCCTTGTGGATAAAAAAAGGAAACAATGGAAAATACAGCAACGACCACTGACTGAGCATCTGCTATGTATCATCTATTGCACTAAATTCCTTACTAAACCTTGTCTTACTGAAATCTCACAGCAACCCCGTATGATGCCTCCTATTACCCCCATTTTGAAAATTAGGAAACTGAGACTCAGAGAAGGAAAGTTGCTTGTTGAAAAATGACAAATTGTTTGACTGCAGAGCCATGTGTTTTCCACAGTTACAGCACAGAGCCTAATTTAGTGCCTGTGTAAACACTGAGTAGGCGTCAGGGGTGCACTGCTTTCAAAACACATTGGAATTGTAGCGGGCAAGTCTGAATTACTGTGCAGAACCCTTGCTCTTCCAGTGGGCATGGGCTGGGAGCCAAGAATTGATCAGCCTTCCCTGAATGTGCTTGAGGAACCCTCCTGATACGGAGCCCAGGGAAGAATTTATGGAGGGGCATAACCCAGAGCTCCCCCTCACCACGCAGGTGTCCAGAAGGGCAGAGTCCCTGGTGGGTCCTGAGACAGATCAATTGCCTGAAGCTCAAAGGTGAGAATTACAATGTCAAGTGAAAAACTGAAAGTGAGGTATGTCTTTGAAATCTCAGTGGGACACTTACTCAAATTTTCTAACAAAATCTGATTGAGACTAAGGCTATTTTCAGAAAGAAAGATTCCCTGAGTGAACCAATTTTTAGTATAACTTGTCTTGAGAACACTTAGTAACTCTCCTGGTACCAATTACTTTGAGTACAATACCTAGAAAAGCCACTCTGGATCTTAGATACTAAGCCCCATGCAAGTTATTAAAATTGTAACCATTTTGGAAAGTTACTTTAAAAAGAGCTTAGGGAATTCCCTGGTGGTCCAGTGGTTAGAACTTGGCACTTTCACTGCTGGGGCCTGGGTTCCATCCCTGGTCAGGGATCTAAGATCCCGTAAGCTGCGAGGCGCAGCCAAAAACAAACAGACAAAAGAGCTTAAAGTGCATTTTTCTTAGTTGTCTTAGAGGCTCCCTGTACAGTAGGAGTCTATGCAGCTCCCATGGTTTCTGATATTTAGGAAGCTATGTTAATTCCTGGAGGCCATCTGGGAACTTAATTGGAGGACCCTAAGAAATTACTGTAGTTAAATTTTATAGAAGTCATTCCACCAAGAAAAGAACCTTGTTTTTAGAGACAGTAGACCTGTGCGCTGGGAAACAGGTGCCTAGCGTCCCTAGGAGAGATGGAGAAGCTACCTCACCCCCATAGCAGTCACAAAGCACAGGGGTCGGGCTATTTAGTAATCACTGGACCTTTATGTGACAAAGAAGTCATTCTGGTATTGTCTTTCTCTAACTTTGATTCCATTTGACCTATTCATAGCCTGCATATTCTAGCTTTGGGGGCCTTTTTTTTCACTGACATCATGTAGACACTATTTGACAAAATAGGTTTGTTTACAGAACAGAGGGTTTTGACATTCTGCTGCCTCTAATAAGCTCTCCTTTCTGCTTGGCTGAGATCACTCAGAAGAGGAAAGAAGAAACCGTTGCCTTTTGCTGTCCAGTTATTGGAAGCCAGGGCATGCGTGAGTGCTTCACCTGCGTTATTCAGCTCCTGCCTCATGGCAACCAGCTAAAGAAATTCAAGCACATCGAGGTTGGGTATTCCGCATCAAGTCACTCCATTTGAAAAGTGCAGATGCATTCAACGCAATACCATCTGATTCCAACTAGCAGGATTGAAAACCAATGGTTTTACTCTAGTTAGTTCTAAATAGAAACACTTTAATATTGAATTGAATGAAGTTCAAATTATCCTTTTCTACATAGCAACTGCATGTTAGGTCTTAAAATTAGCAAGGATCCAAGTTTATCGATCTGCCTTTCCTTACTTTTAACCATGTGTGATATTTCCTATTCCTCATAGCACTCTTTCCATCTGACCTGCTTTGGGTGTCTATTTCCTACTACTGGACTTTAAGATCCACTGGACTCTCTCTGCTGAGGGCCCATAACAAACTCCAGGACCAGGTAGTATCCTTGACATATCACTCTATGCATAAGTATTTCCCATCCCCTCTCCCCCGACTCAGTATTCCCAAGGAAAGCTATTTCTATTACTGGTCCATTTGAGGGATTATCATTTAATTACATAATAGAATGTATCCATAGAGTTATGCATTTCAGCTAGAAATCTACATATCTCTAGAAGCTCTACAATCTGTTCTAAAGAATCTACATCTCTAGAAATCATAGAGATGTATGGGATATTAATTATTGATTTTGTTTATCCAACATGCAGTAGGAAGCAACCTACTGTATACCAGGTGCCGTGTTAGATGCTCGGGTTCTTGGTACACGAAATAGTTGGTGGTCCTTACTCTTAGAGAAGTCAGCTAAGTGGGTAGAAGGATAGTGAGTACGTGCATTATAACACTGTCGAGGGCTGGAGAAGTAGCAATAATGGGCTCACAGCTCATTTTCTAACTCATGTCATGTTGTACTGCCAAGGCGGTAATACCTACCATCAGTAGCCTGCTAGCCAAACTGGTACTCTTGCTCTGTGCTAAGTCCTGTCCACATTTGTGAAGGAATGGCTTGATTTAAATTTTGTTTTCAGCAAAGTGGATTCTACGATCTCAAAGATAAATTTTCCTAGTTCTCATACGGTTTTGTTCTTCTTGAGGTTGTTAGGTGGCCACTAGTAGATGGTTGTTTCCCCTGTCGGTTCAGGCCAACAGCTTCCTACTTGACAAAACACCATCTCTGGGTTTTCTGGAATACAAGGAAATTCCAGCCTCTTTGTCAGAGGCCTCAGGAAGACACAAAAGACAATGCTACAACTGCTGTCACCCATTCCGGGGAGTCCAGAGTCATGGTCTGGCTTCATACTCTGTGGTCTCAGAGATACACTCAGTGGACTTCGGCCAGAGAGCATCCGCCAAGTAATGGGAGCATTGTGGGAATAAACCCCACTGTTCTATTGCTGAGGAATTGAGGCAAGCTGCTCAGGGAGAACGACACTCTAGAAGGGTGTGACCAAGTCACCCCTTGGGTCTCATCTCCAGGCCTTTTCTTTGCCTCTTTCAGTCATCAACATGAGACTGATTCCCTGAAAAGACTCCCTGACAAACAAGTAGTATTTGGTAACTGTTAGTTATTATTATTTTTCATCCCTACAGAAATGAGATCACAAGTCATATATGGCTCTGCATTTTTCATGCAGATCCTATAGCCACTGATTCTAATTTTTAGAATGTACAAATTTTATTAATTTTTATTTCTTCAGTATTTTATGGATATATATATATATACATGGATGTGAATTATAGTCTATCTACTGCTTGTAGATTTTAAAGTATATTTAGTCAATGGTGAGTAGAACTTTATTTTAGCTTTAAAAATTTAATCTTATGAGATGCCTGCTGACATTTATTTTAAAATTGTTTTATTCAGTTCCTTTTTTTCTCTTGCACCCTGTGGAGTATGTTTATTGACTACAGATGTTAAGCACTTTGCTAAGGAACAGAAAGCTGCAAGATAGAATATGTACTTCACCAGAGTGGGTGCATAGAAACCGGCTGTGTGTCTGAATCTTTAAGAACTCAAGTGGAAGGTATGGTTACAAGTTTAAAGGTCAGAATCACAACACACAGACTTGAATTGGAATGACTGCAAGATAGTTTCAGGATTATAAGACTTCTATGTAAAAGAAGTTAATAAAAGGCATATTAAGGTAAGTCCCTTATAATTATGATTTTGAACAAACTGCTTTAAATTATGCTATAGCATGAAAAAAACAAATGAAGGGATATGAGGATCGTGGGGCTCAGAGCCCAGAACAACAGCCCAGGACAGTCATAAAGATGAAACTATGCTTGCTCCTGCAACCAGAAGTCCAGCAAGAATTAGCTCAGAGACAAAATAGGAAAAGACTTTGTTTTTCAATGATTTCAGTGCAGTAACGGTAATAGCTAGGATTGGAACTGGAGAGTGTGAATGTAATCGGAACCCACCAAAATACTTCAGGGTTGCTATTGTTACTGTTGTTTTTGATCTTGGTCTTGGCATTGTTTGAGAGGTAATAGACAAGCTGATTCTAAATTTTAGGTGGAGGGATATATGTATACCTATAGCTGATTCACTTTGTTGTACAGCAGAAACTAACACAACATCGTAAAGCAATTATACTCCAATAAAGATATTTAAAAAAATAAATTTCAGGTGGAAAAATAAGCAGCAAGAATTTTTAGGGATATTCTGACAATAAATGCAATGATGGGGCACTAGCCTTTTCACTCTATGCCATTAGAAACTGAAAAAGTAGTCCTGGGGCATGAACAGACACGAGAATCAATGGTACAGAATAGAATTTAAGAATAAAATGTAAAGGTATAGGGAAAACTTAGGGGTGTTTTTCCAAAATATGGAACATTCCATTTCAAATCTCTTTAATGTCACTTATTAATTTAACATAAGACAAAAATGGCATCTTGAAATAGTAAAGAAAAGATGCCTTATTTAAATAATGGTTTGGAGGTAACTAGATAGTCATTGAGGGCAGAGATGATTGAATCCTATCTTATAATTCATTAAAATATATTCTAGGTGGACCAAAGGTTTAAAAGTAAAAGCAAAACTGCAAAAATATTAGAAGTCACTTGAGAATGTTTAAATAAATCAGATTGAGGATAGCCTTTTATGTTTGTCATAAAGCCCAGAAGAAAAAAGTATTAATAAAAATGATAAATTCAACTTCGTTAAAAGCTTTTTAAAAATCTGCTAGGCCAGAAATCATAAGCAAGGTCAAAAGACAAACCACAAACAAGAGAAAAATATTTCCATTTCCTATGTAGGCAAAGGGCTAATTTCTCTACTATATAGATAACTTCTAGGAATCAATAAGGAATGGATCAGCAATCCAATAGAAAAATAGATGAAAAATATAACTAGAAAATAGAAAAAGAATCAAACATCATTTAAACTTATGAAGAAATGTTCCAATCACTCAAAATAAGAGGAATGCAAATTAAAACTTCATTAAAAATTCATTTTCTACCTATCAGACTAGCAAAGATAAGAAATTATAAAACTGTGCTGGTAAAAGTGTGAGAAAACAAACACTGTCATACATGGCTGGAGGGAACATAAATTAGTACAAGTTCTATGGAATTCAATTTGGCAATACCTATTATAACTAAAAAGCATATACCCTTTGACCCAGCAATTCCACTTCCAGGAATTTATCCTACAGATATTCTTATACATGTAAAATAATATATGGACCAGATTGTCATTACAGTATTATCTGTAAAAACAAAAGACTAGAAACAATAGAACTGGTTATGTAAATTATGGTACATCTTTCTAATGCTGCAATTCCAATGAAATAATAAGCTTCCATAAAAAAGGAGAAAAAAATGTATGTGCTGATAAAAAACTTCCTAGACTTCCAAGATATATTTGTTGAATGAATGAATATGTCATTAAGTGAAAAGTCAAGGTTCTAATGATATGCATAGTATAAATCTATGTATCCATTCACCTATTCAACAAATATCTTTGAGCATCTGCTCTGTGTCAGGCATCACACTCCACACTTGGAATGTGTCCATAGCAAAACAGACAAAGATCTCAACCGTAGTGGAGCTTACATTCTGTTAAAGGGGACCATCAGTAAACAACAAATGTGAACATAATATAGTATATCCGAAACTGGTAAGTTCTATGGGTAAAAATAGAGCAGAGCGTGGGAGATCGGGGGGCTGGGGGAGGGGAAGAAGATAACGTGCATTGTTACAAACAGCGTGGTCAAGTTGGGCCTTAGAAGGCAAAATTTGAAGAGACTTGAAGGAGGTGAGGGGGTTTATGGAGAGGATCTGTGAGAAGAGAGTGAGGAAGAGGCCCTAAGGCAGGACTGTGTCTGCTGTGCGCTGGGAGCCGCAGAGAGGCTGGGCAGAGTGAGCTGGAAAGAAGAGTAGGAAAAGGTTCGGAAGATGATGGGAGGCTGGTCCATGCAGGGCCTTGTAAGGAGGCTGACTTTTATTCTGCATGAACAGGGAACCATGCAGGGTTTGGAGGTACAGTGTGGCATTTTAGGGCTTACAGTGTAAAAGGATTCCTCTTGCGCTCTGTGGAGACTAGGCTGTGGGAGAGCCGGATGGAAGCAGCAAGAGCACCGGGAGCCGTGGAGGGCAGTGATCCTGCTGAGAGGGGCCGTTGGCTGCCGCCTGGGAGACAGCAGAGGAGCTGGTGGGAAGAGACCAGACTCTGGAAACATTTTCAAGGTAGTGAGTAGGCTTTCCTGACAGACTGGATGTGGCGTGTGAAAGAAAGAGAGGGATCAGGGACGACTGAGCAGCCCGAAGGCTGGGGTCGTGATGGACTGGATGGGAACGCTGCAGGGGAAGCTTTCTGGGGGGAAAAGAGCAGGAATTCAGTTTGAACATGTTGAATTTGAAACATCTATTAGACATCCAAATGACTGTTTAATCGATATCATCTCTAGATGGTACATAGAGCCATGAGTACGGATATGTTATTATGTGTTTGCTTGTATATGTATAAAATATCTCTTTTCTAGACATATACAAAAATCTGGTCATTCTGGTTGCCTGTTTAGGAGAGAATTGAGTGGCTGGGGATCAAGTGTTGAATGGAGCCTTAGCTTTCATTGTACATCAGTTTAAACCTTTTAATTTTGAACCATATGAATATATTATAGTAACAATTAATATAATGTTTAAAAATAATAAAAATTACAAGCCATATTATAAAACTCCTACATAATGTTGCCTAAACGTTTTTTTCTCGTTGTTAAAAAAAATTTTTTTTTAAATGCTGAGAAAAGGATAGGTTAGTTTTACTGATTCCAAAGACATTTATTGAACATCTATTATATATGATACTGAAATTTTTTTTATTTTTAAATTTTATTTATTTATTTTTGGCTGTGTTGGGTCTTCGTTGCTGCACGCGGGCTTTCTCTAGTTGCGGCTAGCAGGGGCTACTCTTCCTTGCGGTGCACAAGCTTCTCATTGTGGTGGCTTCTCTTGTTGTGGAGCATGGGCTCTAGGCACTCGGGCTTCAGTAGTTGTGGCACTTGGGCTCAGTAGTTGTGGCGCACGGGCTTAGTTGCTCTGCGGCATGTGGGATCTTCCCAGACCAGGGCTCAAACCCGTGTCTCCTGCATTGGCAGGCGTATTCTTAACCACTGCACCACCAGGGAAGTCCTAAGATACTGAAATTTTAAAAAAATTAACAAGATATGGTCTCTTTTTAAACACAATAATGTGTTAAGTTTGAATGTAAATCTGCCTGTCTGTTGGAACTAATTAGTAGCAAAAGCTACAGTTTATTAGGATTAGCAAACAGCTGATTTATAAAGCACAGCTGCTGGGGGGTTTTTTGAATACAATAGAGTAAGTAGGTATCACATGGTTATTCTGACCCTCAGAAAGGATTCAGAATTATTTTATGATCCAAAACTAAATTAAATAGCTAAAGATACGAGTTGGTCATAGATTTTCTAGAAAAATAATACTTGATCTACCTCTTTTAATTCTTGCTCAGTACTTTCTGATTTGTGTGTGTGTGTTTGGTTTGTTTTGTTTTGATACAGAAAAGTACAGAGAATCATATAAGAAACACCTATATGGTCCACTATCCAGAATTAACAAATATGAACATTTGGTCATTGTTTTAATCAGCTCAAGGTGCTATAACAAATTTTCATAGTCTGGGTGGCTTAAACAACAAACATTTATTTCTCATAGTTCTGGAGGCTGGGAAGTCCAAGATCAAGGTACCAGCAGATCTGGTGTCTGATGAAAGCCTACTTCCTGGCTTGTAGATGGCTGTCTTCTCATTGTATCCTCACATGGCGGAGAGCAGAGAGAGGAAGCAAACTCTTATGTCTCTCTATTATAAAGGCACTAATTTTATTCACAAGGGCTCCATCCTTTTGACCTAATTACCTGTCAAAGGCCCCACCTCCTAACACCATCACCTTGGGGATTAGGATTTCAACATGTGAATTTGGGGGAGCACATTCAATCCATAGTTTGCTTTATATGCCACATTCATGCCGCAGTCATGTTTGCCTTATATATTTAATAGCACATATAAAATATTACAAACAAAATCTGGGTCTTCTTTGTTCTTCTTTCAATCCCATTCGCTTTCTTCCTTAGAAATAACCACTCTCTTAAATGAGTGTGCGTCCTTCCGGTCCTCATTTTACTACACATTTGTGTTCATAAATAAGATGTAAACTTTAAATAGATACTACTATTTTGTATACATTATTCTGCAACTTGCCTATTTTCACCTAACATTATGTTTTTGAGATCTATCCATGTTGATACATGTCACTGTCTTATTATCTAGAGAGAAGTGAAATCATGGCAATTTTTATTTGGTTATTTTTCATAAGGAAACCATACATGAACTGGAATTGGGTTAATTGCTAAATGCCCTAGAACATTAAGACTGTATTCCCAAACTGTATGCCAACTTTCCCCAGGTGCCGTAGCAAACTCACGGGGGTGAAGCAGGATATTTTTAAATTTCAAGGAAAACACGGTGACGTTTGTCACATACCACACAAACTACTACTATTAGTTGTTAGACCTATTAGGTACTTGATTTAGCCTAGGTCCAGATAGTTAGGCACTTCTTTTGGCCTAGGGAATGCCATGAAGAATTATTGAGACACTAAGTTCATTAGGAACTGAGAAAGTTCTAGAATCTGTACATTAAGAATAAGAAACCCATGAACCTGTGTTCTGTATCTGGCCCCACTACCTGGTGTAAAACTACAACAATTACAGGCAGAGTGCCTCCGAGAAACTGACCAGCCCAACCTTGCAAACCTCAGTCTACTTCATTAATAAAAACAGTAAGTGATTGTGTGGAGCATCTAGGAGGAATAGTTTAGTGTTTTAAATCTTTGGCAAACTGCCTAAGATGAGTATCTAAATTACTTCAAATATATGGTTTTCACCAAAAATGCCCCTCAGACTATGATAAACCTTAAATGTGCATTTAGCTCTTTTCTTGTGCTAGGAGTGGGGCAAGCACTGAGGAGGGTCAGGGAGGGGTACGGGTGTTGAAGAGGAGAAGACTTTGGGCATGGTTTTTAGAGAATAACAAATCAGCCAGCTTTTACTCATAAGCCTATTTCTGAAGATTTAACCTTTGAGTCATTCCTTCTGAGAGACCAGGAACTCAGCTTGAGGAATATTATTGAATACTACTTAATCCCCATTTCATCTCAAAGGGCGGCATTAAGGACGCTGATTTAAGAATGCTTGCATTCCTACTTAGTACCACTAGGGGCGCTGTCAGGGGCACTCAGGTTTTCTGCAGAGGGAGAAGGTGATTGAGAAGACAGGAAAGGTGACAATGTCCTTGTCCTCCACCATGGACACATCACATCCTCCTTAATCCTAGGACCAAGGCCACCTGCCTTGCTTCACGGCTCCCTATTTTCTATAAGCTCAATGTAGTATTTCTGCCACCATGTACATTTATTTCTATTTAAATATAAAGAGCCTGTAAGAGAAAAAAAGGATTGTTTATAAAAGGTCATAAGGATACGTTATAACAGTCTTCAAAAGGAAACATGAAAAAGGCTGGGTTTGAAAGGAAATCGCTGAATTTGAAAAGAGAAAAAAAAAGCAGTAGATTTTTGAGAGAATGACTTTTGATTTTAACAAAATTAATTTCTTATGTTGCTAAGACATCTGAGCTAAAAATATACTGCCTTTTCTTCCTGAGTAAATGATATCTGTCTCCCAAAGGACCATCTGTGGTCATTATGATGTCACCTTCTCAGAAACCTGAGGACATTAGTGGATCAGGTGTCTTGAGTCTTAATAAAGCACCGATAACATTTAAAAATAAATGATTGTATAACCTATTCTTACTTTCTTTGTAGAGAGGGGCACTTCCAAGAAATATCATCAACCATATTCTCTTTCAATTATAAACAGATTCAAATGTAATTTTTTCCAGGATGTTAACATCACATTTTAAGACCCATTACCGAGAAATAAATAATTCAGAGTGTTTTCTGGATTACTGGAATCTAAAAGTAAAGCCAGCTTTGAGGTCATGTAATAGTTTTACCAAACCTAAAGCCATCCTAAAGGTCAGCATCAGATTCATAGTCATGTTTGCCCAGTCCTTCTGTGATTACAGGCACTTGAATAAGTGCCTATGGCAGATATTTTTATTTTTCTCAGAGCTAGGATTTTAGGTAGAGAAACACCTGGCAGTGGCATATCAGACATCATGTCAGAAGTGCTAAGATACAATCTGGTATTAAATAAGGATTTGACTCCTAAATGGAATGGAAATATAAAGGAAAAAAATTTTTAATCAAAATTTTTTCAGATCTTAGATAGGAAATCTAGGCTGGAGGTGGTAGGTTTGGTCATTCATTAAGCACTCATGGAAAACCTGTTGTGTAAGTTCATAGGGACTACAGAGATATATCGGACAGTAGTGGGAGAGGATGGGTTCATAAACAATGATAAGAACAACACAATTCCAAATCTGGGGAGTGCCCCAATGGAGGCATTAACAAAGGGGTGCAGGAGTTCAGAGAAATGTAATGGCTAGTTTTGATCTGGGCCTTGAAGGACCAGTCCAATCTCAGTTGGCAGATTTGGTGAGAAGTTGGGTAATCCAAACAGAGAGGAGTTTAGGAGGAAAGGCAGAGTCAGGAAAATCATCTAATATAGTCCATAAAGTGTGGGTTGTGAGAAATAAGGCTGGAGAGAGGTCAGGGTTAACCACGGAGGCTCTCGAACACCATGCTAGAGAACTGGAATTTATTTGCTAGGCGATAGCATGATTATTAACATCTTCAAAATGGATCAGAGAAAGATGTCCCCAGTAAAAATAAAGAGCTAAAGCAACCAAGTGATCCTCCAAGTTCACAATGCAGGAAACTCTTTTGTTGTCAAGAGACACTTTCCTATTCAGAAAAAAAAAGAGTGAAAGCTTTTGCTATCATTTTTCACTTTTGTAACTCGGAACACTGCTTTCTAATGGGGTTTTGAGAAGACCCAAGGATTAACAAAATGACACATTTGCAAACAGTAAAGTCCTATTTATTTAATTTTTTCTTCTCAAGTAATAAGAACAACAATTTACATGAGTGGGAGAATAATATAACATTAAGAACATGGAACAGAAGCGTTTTATCCTATAAGAACTAATGATAAATAACATTCTCCAGACAAAGTGAGAAAGAAGGAGAGGCAGGATGGAGTGGGGGAAAAGAGATAGAAGAAACAAACAGGGAAGACAGGAGGAGAAAGAAAGATGAGGAAGAAGGAAGGCAGATTGATGGAGGTAAAGAGGGTCCTTAGGAGAGAGACACATGGTGAGTGGGTGAGTAATGCTTAGGTACGTAGATGGCAGGAAGCTTCAGGAGATGCCTGATCTGTTCACTTCCCTCTGCTGACCATTTTCTCTCTTCTTCCATCACTGACACCCTCTCCAAAGTTCTGAGCTGGGTACTGCTTGCTCCTCTCCGAATCAAGGAATAAAGAGAACCTAAGCATTATATTTAGGTCATAGATCACAAGATGACAAGCCTCCTGATGGCCAATGAATGGATAATGATCTTAGGAATTGTCTACTTTTGCAAAAGACTTCATAGATGTATAATTTTACTGCAAAGACATTTCACTTTTCAAAGCGCTTTCATGTCTCTTACCTCCTTTGAGCTTTCAGTTATGTAGAATAAGCATTCTCCTCCTTTTACAGATCAGAAGAGGTAAAATGGTTGTAGATCTTCCTCAGTGCTATTCATCTCCCCAAAGACCATCTGTGGCCGCTATGATGTCACCTTGGTAGAAACTTGAGGATATGAGTGGATCAGATGTCTGGGGAGTGAGTGGAAACTATCTCAAGTCTCGATAAAACACCAGAAACATTTTAAAACCAGTGATTATATAACCTATTCTTGTTTTTCTTTTTTTTTTTTTTTTTTTTTGAGCGGAGTACAGTTTATGGTAGTGAAAAAGGTACTAGGCTGAATCAGAAGATCTGAGTTTTAATAGTAATAATGATATTATGAGCTAATAAAAATAGCTGTTTAGTGTTTAGTAAGCACTTATGGCAGACGCTGTGCTAAACCCCATATATATGCATTATTCCCTTCTACCTCCACCACCGCTGTATGAGGTCAATGCTGTTTTTTGATAAGTGATGCAACTAAGGTTTAGAGAGCTTAAACAATCTGGCCAAATGTTTTAGTTCAGGCTCTGCATCATTCTGTTAATAACCTTTTTGGGCCTCTCATTTCTTCATCTGTAAAATAAGGCCACTGAGATGATCTGAAAAAGACTGAAGATGTAGTTTATGCATCAAAGTAAGAGTGCCTGTTACACTACGTCAGGAACTGCTAAACTTTTTCTGTTAAGGATCAAATATGAAATATTTAGGCTTTGCAGGTCCTACCATCTCTGTTGCAACTACTCAACTCCGTTGTTGTGGAGCGAAAGCAGCCTTAGACAATGCTTAGGATCAGCATGGCCGTGTCCCAATCAAACTTTACTACAGACACTGACACTTGAATTTCACAGAATTTCACGTCACAAAATGTTATTGTTCTTTGTTTTTTCAACGGTTTAAGAAAGTATAAAAATCCTTCTTAGCTTGCAAGCAATACATAAACAGGTAGGGGGATGGAGTTGGCCTGTGAGCTGTCATTTGCGGACCTTTATGTGAAGATCTCACAGATATCTGTGTCTACAGAAGCTTTTCTTAGAAAACAGTTGCATCTAAAAAATAGACATGACCGATAACATAATTTCTACATGATCAGGAAGGAAATGCTTTTCAAGTAGAAGAAACTGTTCCATCTGTTCTCGTCAGTAACCACTGACTCTGTAGAGCCTTGTACTTTTGGTGTGCACCATATTAGAAGGAATTGCTGGACCACGGTGAGCATCTATCTGTCTGTCTGTCTGTCTGTCTATCTATCTATCTATCTATCTATCTATCCATCCATCCATCCATCCATCCATCCATCCATCCATCCATCCATCCATCTATCCATCTATCTATCTATCTATCTATCTACCTATCTATCTATCTATCTATCTATCTATCTATCTATCTATCTATCTATCTATCTATCTATCTATCTATCATCTATTCTGACCTAGATGTGGTGGATTGTAGAGGCAAATAACCAAATTTATTCCAGAGGTGAGCTCCAGAGAAAAATCTTCTAGGTAAAGCATTGTTGCCAGATTCAGAAATAGTTGGTTTTAAAAAAAATAAGGGCTTCCCTGGTGGCACAGTGGTTAAGAATCCATCTGCCAATGCAGGGGACACGGGTTCGAGCCCTGGTCCGGGAAGATCCCACATGCCGCGGAGCAACTAAGCCCGTGTGCCGCAACTACTGAGCCTGTGCCCTAGAGCCCGTGAGCCACAACTACTGAAGCCCGCATGCCACAACTACTGAAACCTGCGTGCCTAGAGCCCATGCTCTGCAACAAGAGAAGCCACCACAATGAGAAACCCGCTCACTGCAATGAAGAGTAGCCCCTGCTCACCGCAACTAGAGAAAGCCCGCGTGCAGCAACGAAGACCCAATGTAGCCCAAAATAAATAAGTAAAATAAATTTATAAAAAAAAATAAAAAATAAAAAAAGCATTATATAGGCAGTTGGTGAAAGTAACGAATAGCTTTTTGAGCATCTACAGTTATGGGTCTGGTTCTCCTCAAGGTAGCCAGGCTCCTGGCAGGTTTGGAGGCAGCATTAGCAGGAGTGATCACGAGTGTACTGTCCTCGGTTTTGTCTCCACACGCAGTCTTCCTGGTGGTTATTAGCACCCCAAATTACAGTATCTGGAAACAGAATGTGCATCCCTGCCCCCTAGTCCGTGCTCGGGGGCCCATTTGCACATGCACACTGGCTCGTCCGGCTGTGTTCCTTCCAGACTCCATTCATTTTGCTGGCTTCTCTAATCTCTCAGGCATCCCGGTGTGAAGATTCCTTTAATCTCTTGATACCCTGGCCAAAGGAGTTAGTGTGTGACCGTCTACTACCGTATCAGTAAATATCTTATACAGACATTCAATTTGGGATGTTGTCCCGCGGAGGCTTAAGAACAGGTCTCATTCCTGGAGGAGTGGCTGAAGGGGAGGCATCTCCCCTTCATCTCCCATGTCCATCATCTGTGGAAAAGGCAGGCCCTCATAAAGGAAACAGGAATTCTGAATTCTGTCTCACCCCACGGGAAAGTCCCACATCCTCCTGGACCCAGCCCTCTAAGGGCCTGACTTTGAAGAGAAAAGGTGCCAGCTGAGTGCTTTTGAGTGGTAGACACAAGGATGGACAGCAGGAAGGAAAGTCAAGTCTCCATTTTGTTCAAAACTTGGAGAGCGGGCCACACCTTGTAACCAGATTATAGTACTTTTTGTTATGATTTCTTTATTTGTGTTATTACCCTGGACTTTGGTAAATTCTGGTTTAAATGTTCCAGCCTTGCTTCAAGATTGCCGCAGTTTTAAAAGCAAGCGTGTAAAAGCTGAGGTGTTTAAAGGGGAGCAGTGCCCCCCTGAGGCCAGCTCAGTGCTGGCAGCAGTAACCAGAGGGATCCCCAAGGGCCTGTGCAGTCCTACTGGGAGATTACAAGGTTAGGAGTCCGTGTTCTCTAAGGAAGGCCATCTTCTTCACTGTGTGTTCTCCACAATTTCTAAATCCCTTTGCAGATAAACATCCTTTTACAGTAAGTGTGAGACGATAGCATATAGGTTAGGCTTAGGCCGGAGTCTGTGTGACCTCAAGTAAATTACTTCATCTCTCTGTGCTTCAGTTTCCTCATCCATAAAATATGTATAATAGTACCTCTCTGAAATGACGTATTAAAAGGATTCAATGTGTTAATATATAAAAATACTTAGCGCAGTGCCAGGCTCATAGTACAGCCTCAGTATAAGTCCTCTATTATTACTATAGTCTCTTGCCAGACTTGTTTTATATCAGGCTGATTAATGGGACCAAACAATCCTCTTCCTTGGGTCTTCTGATTTCCTGGAAGATCAGTAAACTGTAGTAAAACTATAAACATGCACTCCTAAGATTCTAGCGCCAGGCTAAACGCTATAAGAACTCAAAAGAATTTTGCAACTTTGTTCTTGTCCTCTGAGTGCTTACAAACAAGTTGGGAAGGCAGATGCATGTGTTTAATTATGGCTCCACTGCTTAATAACCTTGATGATATTGGACAAAGTCTTTTTTTAAGCTCTCTAGGCCTCAGTTTCCTCTTTTGCAAAATGCAGATTATGATAGTGACTACCTCATAGGGGTTAATATGAGAACTAAATAAGTTCATAAAGGTAAAGTGCTTACAACAAAGTGCTGGCATATGGTAAATGTTAGTTTCCTAGTCTATATCACCATGAAGCAGTGCATGTGTGATGAAGTACCAAGAAGAGGGGTGCCTCGGGGATAGAGCAGAGGTCCATGCAGCTTCATGGACCTTCATGGAGGAGGTAAGAGTTGAGCTGAGGTTGCAGGTTGGGTAGCATTGGGACAGGCAAAGACAATTTCAGGGAAGGAATAGTATTCCCAAAAACACTAAGAAGGAAACTGGCAGGGACATTTGTTATTGCAGACCGCTTCCTTAATTCCTGTGTAACAGAAACTTCTTTGAGAATTGCAATGTGTAACAAATGGATATAAATGCTTAACAAATATTTTCTGACTTGCAAAAGAGACAAGGAGCGTACTGTGGGTTACTTCTCACTAAAAGTTATGTCGGCTTCTTAAATTCTATAAAATTCTTAGCCTAGATTATTGGAGCTAAGCATACGCGGTTATGTAGTTGGAAAAAAATGGAAGAAATTGTAGCCGTAGGATCCTATTTCGACAGCAGGTGGCTCCCTAGCATATAGGTAAGAAAAGTGGCCCTGTGGTCTACATAGGGATCATTTAAGTCATTTGAGTAGTTGTCACATATTGTATATCATTGAGGCTGAATTTGGAAGCAGTTCTTTGCATTGATTTTTTTGCATTGATTTTTGTATGAAAGATGACATTCATGCAGCAGGAGGGAACTTCTTCCTTCTTGGGAGCTATGCTTACCTCTGAGGATCACAATCTGATTATTGTTCTTTCTGGGAATGAAAGTCAGATACTTGGCAGTATACATTCCCTCCATTCCATCATTGAAGGACTTTAATAGCACCTCACTTATACATGCTGGGAGCATCACAAATTTGGACTTCCCACCCTTCCAACATTAGACTACAATTTCTGTAACAGCACCGATGACCCACCACTCACCTTTCATCACTTCTTTTCTTTTTTAAATTAATTTTTATTGGAGTGTAGTTGATTTACAATGTTGTGTTCGTTTCTGCTGTACAGCAGACTGAGTCAGTTATACATATACATATATCCACTCTTTTTTAGATTCTTTTCCCATATAGGTCATTACCGAGTACTGAGTAGAGTTCCTTGTGCTATACAGTAGGTCCTTGTTAGTTACCTATTTTATATAAGGTAGTGTGTGTATGTCAGTCCCGATCTCCCAATTTATCCCTCCCCTCCCCCATCACTTCTTGATATTTCGGCTCCACAGACCTCAGCTTCCTGTCACTAGATATCAGAAGTAACAGTCTTTCTGCCAAGTTGGCCTCCTGACACCCACAGGTATAAGTTCAGTTATATATACCCTGGTCAGCTCAACCCACTGTCCCCTATCATTTCTCCACCTCAGCTTGAGCTTTGCTACAGTTTTCTGTTCCAGGGTGCTGCTGGAGAAAGTCCACAAATGGAGCAAATCTAGGCCACTGTAGATTTAAAATAACAGAATTACAGGGCTGAGGGTTTACTTAGGCCTCCTCTGGTTCATACACCTCCTCTTACGGTTTTCTAAAATGAGGAAACCAGAGAGGTTACTTAGTCTGTCAATTCCACTTTTGCCTCTGTAGACCAGTCTTTTTTATTTTTTTAGTGTTTAAAAAAGTTTTTTTATTGAAGTATAGTTAATTTACAGTGTTGTGTTAGTTTCAAGTGCACAGCAAAGTGATTCAGTTCTTTTTCAGATTCTTTTCCATTATAGGTTATTACAAGATACTGAGAGTAGTTCCCTGTGCTATACAGTAGGTCCTTGTTGTTTAACCTATTTTATACATAGTGGTGTGTATCTGCTAATCCCAGACTCCTAATTTATCCCTCCCTCCCTTCCCCTTTGGTAACCATAAATTTGTTTTCTATGTCTGTGGGTCTATTTCTGTTTTGTAAATAAGTTCATTTGTATCATTTTTTTAGATTCCACACATAAGTGATGTCATATGATATTTGTCTTTCTCTGTTGTAGACCAGTCTTAACTCTCCCTTCCCAGCACACCCTATGGACTATCTGACTTGTTACACTGGCCATACCCAGAATGTTCTGTATTGGACTGGCGAGAGCAGCAACATATTGGAAGGAGCTGAGGACTTCTCTAGAAGCTGCATTCGCATAGCTCGCTGCTCTTTCTACTTAGATGTATTTATTGGGGAAGGAGGATGCCCCTAAAGAACTTGTCCCCATGCCACCTCCGGTTCCAGTACTGTGCAGTGCTCCTTGGCCCTCCTGTCCAAAACTATCACTGTGAAGTTTGTTTCAATGGGAAAAGGGCAAGAGTTGAAAACTTTTATCTATCTACACATAATCTGCACACAAATGTTTATAGCAGGTTTATTCATAATTGCAAAAACTCAGAAGCAAACAAGATATCCTTCAATGGATGAATGGGTAAGCAAACTGTGGTACATCCAGATAATGGAATATTACTGTTGTTGATGGAAATAATCAATAAACAATCTATAATAGGAATAGAAAAGAGTTTTATTTGAGCCAAACTGAGGACTGTAGCCCGGAAGACAGCCTCTCAGATATCTCTGAGGAACTGCTCTGGAGAAGCATGGTTTTCACCATAGTTTTATATCTTGTCAGAATAAAGAACATCAAACAAGTCAGAGATGGAGTCCTTCAAGTTTTCAGAAGAACAGATCAGCATGTACACAACTGGTCAGTATGGCCTTGGCACCTGGGAAAGAAGTCTTATCGTCAAAGGAGTACCATCATTGGCATCCAAGGAAGGGAGACATTTAACTTTATTTTTAACAGGGACATTCTTTACTTCTGGTCAAGGTGCCCTTCTCTTTAAAGCAGATGTACAGTGTCTGTTTGATAGGCCTCAAACAGGCTGTTTTCGTTAGCATAAAGTTCAAGTTAAATTATGTATAAGCCAGGATGACTTTCCCTGTACCTCAATATGTGAACATTTCTTTCATCATTATTCAATGCTAAAAAGAAATCAAGCTATCAAGCCAGGAAAAGAGATGGAGGAAACTTATATGCATATCGTTAAGTGAAAGAAGCCAGTCAGAAAAGCCTACATGCTATATGATTCCAACTATATGACACTCTGGAAAAGGTAAACCTAGAGAGACAGAAAAAAAAGATCAATGTTTGTCAGGGGCTGGGGGAGGGGATAAGAGGAGGGAGCTGGAGGAGGGGAGAGGGAGGCATAGTAGGTGGAGTACATGGGAGTTTTAGGGCAGTGAAACTATTCTGTGTGATAGTGTAATGGTGGATACATGTTATTATCCATTTGTCAAAAGCTGTAGAATACACAACACAGTGAACCCTAATGCAAACATGGACTTTAGTTAGTAATATTGTATCAGTATGGGCTCATCTATTGTAACAAATACACCACACTAATGCAAGATGTAGGGGAAACTGGGGGGTGGAGTGAGGGGTATATGAGAACTCTCTAAACTTTCTGCTCCATTTTTCTGTAAACCTAATGCCTCTCTAAAAAAGAAAGTCTAATTGGGAAATCTCTGTATCTTCCTTTCAATTTTGCTATCAACCTAAAACTGCTCTTAAAAAGCCTTTTTAAAAATAAAATAAAGTATATTAATTAAAAAATAAGTAAATGTAGGGGGCATCCCTGGTGGCATAGTGGTTAAGAATCAGCCTGCCAATGCAGGGGATGCGGGTTCGAGCCCTGGTCTGGGAAGATCCCACATGCCACGGAGCAACTAAGCCCGTATGCCACAACTACTGAGCCTGCGAGCCACAGCTACTGAGCCCGCGTGCCTAGAGACCGTGCTCCACAACAAGAGAAGACCCGAAATGAGAAGCCCGCACACCGCAAGGAAGAGTAGCCCCTGCTCGCCACAACTAGAGAAAGCCCGCTCACAGCAACGAAGACCCAACGCAGCCAAAAATAAATAAATAAAATAAAATTTAAAAAAATAAGTAAATGTATAAGAAAGGAAGAAATAAAACAGTCATTCTTGGCATATGATATCATCGCATACTTAGAAAAGCCGAGAATCCACAAATAAATTAGTAGAATTAATAAGAGAGTTTAGCAAAAATCAACGCACAAAAACCAATGTAATTTTCTATACTGGCCACAAACAATCAGAATATAACAAAAGATGCTCAAGTCTTCTATGAATAAAAACTTAAAACTTTATTGAAAGAGAGTTAAGGCCAAAATGTATGAGACATTTTATGTTCAGTAATAGAAAATTTAAAGGATAAAAAGATTTAAACATGCTGCCCAAATAGATCTATAGATTCAAAACAATTCCAATAACTATCCCAATAAGTTTTTTTCTGGGACATGAAAAGATGATCCTAAAATTCATAAGGAAGAGCAAAGTCCAAGAATAGAAGGAGGATGAGGGCAAAGGAAGTCAAGGGCCGAGGGGAATCGGAGAGGGACTTACAGATCTAGATGATGTCCTTCAGCAATGAGAGACATCTCTGGTCAGAGAGTTCTGAAGGGCAGTGTTATGGACTGAATGTTTTGTCCTCCACAAATTCTTATGTTGAAGCCCTAACACCTAATATGATAGTACTGGGAAGCAGAGCCTTTGGGAGGTATTAGGTTCAGATAAGGTCATGAGGGTGGAGCTCCTATGATGGCATTAGTGCCCTTATAAGAAGAGACATCAAAGGGCTTGCTGCCTCTCCACCCTTGATATGTGGACACCAGGAATGTCTGCAAACCAGAAAGAGAGCTCTCACCAGAACCTGACCAGGCTAGCACCTTGATCTTGGACTTCTCAGCCTCTAGAACTATGAGAAATAAACGCCTTTTGTTTAAGCCACCCAGCCTATATTTTGCTGTAGCTGCCTGAGCTAAGACGGGCAGCAATGGTTTGGGGTCTTTTACAGCTACAATGTTTGTCTTATCTATGGCTAGCAGATATTAGTTGCAGTTTTGTGAGAGGCAGGCAGGCTCTAAATGGCTAAAAAATATGCTTGTTTGGGCTCTATTTAATGCAATTGGATGTGTAAGAATTTGAGTTTGGCACTGGCAGGCTTTGAGCTAATAGTCCAAGCATATTGTGAAGAAGTAAACAACATAAGGGCCAATAAACAGGGGCTATCGTTAACTCATTATATAACCTAAGATACTCCTGAGGAAGAATCAGGCAGGGGGATGATGCGTATCAGACACATAGCCTTATCATACAAATATTTCAATTAAAACAGTGTGGTATTGGTTTAGGGATCACCCAATAGACCAATGGAATAGAATAGACAACCTAAACATTGGCCCATTTATTTAAGAAGATTTGATTTAAAAAATGGTTCTGAAGAGCCTAGGGGCAGGACAAGAATAAAGACGCAGATGTAGAGAATGGACTTGAGGATGCGGGGAGGGGGAAGGGTAAGCTGGGACGAAGTGAGAGAGTGGCATGGACATATATACACTACCAAATGTAAAATAGCTAGTGGGAAGCAGCTGCATAGCACAGGGAGATCCGCTCAGTGCTTTGTGACCACCTAGAGGGGTGAGTCAGGGAGGGTGGGAGGGAGATGCAAGAGGGAGGAGATATGGGGATATATGTATATGTATAGCTGATTCACTTTGTTACACAGCAGAAACTAACACTAATTGTAAAGCAATTATACTCCAATAAAGATGTTAAAAAAAGAATAATATAAGGTATGATAAGAATATAAAACATACATACATGGATAAATACAGAATAAATAATTACACAAATATGTTAACAGTATCAGCCTTTGTTAATGAAACTGTAAGTGATGGAGTTTTATCACCCCCAGATTTCCATAAAGATAATATGTTACTTTTATAATGGGAAGTGTCCCAATAAACTATTTTTAAAAATAATTTTATTGAAGTATAGTTGATTTACAATGTTGTGTTAATTTCTGCTGTACAGTGAAGTGATTTGGTTATACATATATATATTCTTTTTCATATTCTTTTCCATTATGGTTTATCACAGGATATTGAATATAGTTCCCTGTGTTATACAGTAGGACCTTGTTGTTTATCCATCCTATGTATAATAGTTTGCATCTACTAATCCCTAACTCCCACTCCTTCCCTACCCTACCCCTTGGCAACCACAAGTCTGTTTTCTATGTCTGTGAGTCTGTTTCTGTTTTGTAGATATGTTCATTTGTGTCGTATTTTAGATTCCACATATAGGAGGTATTATATGGTATTTGTCTTTTTCTTACTTTGCTTAGTATGATAATCTCTAGGTCCATCCATGTTACTGCAAATGGCATTATTTCATTCTTTTTTATGGCTGAGTAATATTCCATTGTGTGTATATATGTGTGTGTGGGTGTGTGTGTGTGTATACCACATCTTCCTTATCCATTCATCTGTCAGTAGACATTTAGATTGTTTCCATGTCTTGGCTATTGTAAATAGTGCTGCTATGAACATGGGTTCTTTTCAAATTATAGTTTTGTCTGAATATATGCTCAGGAGTGGGATTGCAGGATCATATGGCCACTCTATTTTTAGTTTTTTGAGGAGCCTCCATACTGTTCTCCATAGTGGCTGCACCAATTTACATTCCCATGAACAGTGCAGGAGGTTTCCCTTTTCTCCACACCCTCTCCAGCATTTGTTATTCGTAGACTTTTTTTTAAAATATAAATTTATTCATTTATTTATTTATTTTCAGCTGCATTGGGTCTTCATTGCTGCGTGTGGGCTTTCTCTAGTTGCGGCGAGCGGAGGCTACTCTTCATTGTGTTGTGTGGCTTTCTCATTGTGGTAGCTTCTCTTGTTGCGGAGCATGGGCTCTAGGCACACGGGCCTCAGTAGCCGTGGCACACGGGCTCAGTAGTTGTGGCTTGCGGGCTCTAGAGCACAGGCTCAGTAGTTGTGGCGCACAGGCTTAGTTGCTCCGCGGCATGTGGGATCTTCCTGGACCAGGGCTTGAACCCGTGTCCCCTGCATTGGCAGGCAGATTCTTAACCACTGTGCCACCAGGGAAGTCCCCTCATTGTATTTTTGATTTTGCATTTCTCTAATAATCAGCGATGCTGAGCATCTTTTCATGTGCCTAATGGCCATCTGTATGTCTTCTTTGGAGAAATGTCTCTTTAGGTCTTCTGCCCATTTTTCTATTGGGTTGTGTGTTTTTTTGTCCCGATAAACAGTTTTTATACTAGGCACTTAATAAATATTTAAATGCCAGCCAAATTTTCATGCTTTTAATATTGTAGGTGTGTATCTAATAATTGTTGAAGCCAGAATTGCTTCCTTGTGCAGTCGGGCTCATCTTGGTACACCTGTCAAACCACTTCAGTTACCCACTCAAACTGTCATACTGCTCATGGCTTAATTTTAAATGGAACGCAGCTCTAGCATGAGACTGTGATTTAGGAGAGGATATCCTTTTGATGTATTTTGACGACCTGAATGACAATATATTTCTTCTTCAAGGTTTTTACCTGTCAGTGAAGGATTTAAATTGGAGTATTAGCTGTTTATGAAGACTGATAGACTCTTGACCTTAAGAATATTTATTTGTAATATGTATTCATTCACAATAATTGTTACTGAGTGTGTATTATATGTCAGGCATTGGTCTAGGAGCCTGGAACACAAAGATGAGTAAGATTGGTAGGCCCCTGCCTCACCCCTCAAGCTCACACTGTATTCAAGGGAAACAGACATGAACACCAATAAGTGACAAGGAGTGTTGGGGCTCTAGGGTAGAGGTCTGCATAAAGTGCAGTGGAGGCCCAAAGAGGGAAGTGACCAAACATGTGTAGGTGGGAGATTTGGTTAGGAATGACTTCACTGAATAGGGTGACATTTGAACTGTGTCTTGAAAGTCACAGTTGGGTAGGGCAAGTATTCTAATTAAAGGAAGTTGCTTTAGCCAAAGCACAGAATGCTCAAGGGTGAGAGTCCTTTGGAAGTTCGAGTTGAGGTACAGCAGGCATGAGTGCCAATAGAACTTTCTGCAATGATGGAAAAGTTCTATATCTTCACTGTCAAATATGGTAGCCACTAACCACATGTTGCTAGCGCAACTGAAGAATTAAATTTTAAATTTCATGTAATTTTAACTACTTTAAAAACAGATGCATGTGGTTGGTGGCTACCAGATTGGACAGTGCAGGTCTAGAGATGAGGCCAGATCAAGGAGGAACTTCCATCCCATTCTAGGGGGACTGAATTTTCTCTTGTAGGTAGTGGGAAATCTTCAAAGAGCTGTACATAGGGAATTACTTGATCAGCCTTGCATTTGGGAGGGGGGCAGACTAGAAGCAGATGAAACATTTAAGAGACCTCCAAACATAGTAACTAGGGAAGTAATTAGGGAAGGGAATGGACATCAGACAGGCTAAGAAGGTAGAAGGGGCTGGCTTAGTGACAAGACTGCGTGTGAAGGGTGACAGAGGGAGAGAAGGAAGATTACCCGAAGCAGGTTCCGGGCTGCTTCAGTCATTGGGCCTGTTATTAAATCGGTGACAACTCATCCCAACAAAGAATGCCAAGCGTGGGATGGGCTTGGAGAGAAGATTAGTGTTAGAGATAATGAGCTTGGAGTGCAGGTGAGAAATTCAGGTGACCTATTACTAGCTTTCTACTGGGTTGGCCAAAAAGTTATTTTGGGTTTTTCCGTAAGATGTTACGGAATATATTTGCAGTGTGCCAGGAGGAATTGGCAGTCCAACCCTCCCCATTGGAGGGACAACTGTCTTAAAATAATCTGATGGAATTTTGGGCCATTATCTGGCCACAAGAAAATAGCTGCTAAAAGTGGAATGCAGCTCTTTTACAATTTCAGCAAAGCTGGAAGAGGGTCAAAAAAATTCCTCCTCAAAAAAATAAGGACTTGTGGACTACAGAGCAAGGTGGGTTCCTTGATAATTGAGAAAAAAAAATTATTTCTTTTTTTAAAATTGTAGTATAGTTGATTTACAATGTCATGTTAGTTTCAGTTATACAGCAAAGTGAATCAAATGTATATATATTCTTTTTCAAATTCTTTTCCATTATAGGTTATTACAAGATATTGAATATAGTTCCCTATGCTGTACGGTAGGTCTTTATTGTTTATCTATTTTATATATAGTAGTGTGTATCTGTTAATCCCAAACTCCTAATTTATCCCTCCCCCCCTTTCTCCTTTGGTAACCATAAGTTTGTTTTCTATGTCTGTGAGCCTGAAAATATTATTTCTTTAATAAGGGTTTAGACAGTACAAAATTAAAGTTTGTCCTTGGGAGCCATGCTGTAGTGCCCTTCAGAGGGAGAGGGAAGCACAAAGATGAAATTCAGTCTGGAGCCCAATCCCCAGGCCTCATGCCCACCTCCAACACCTGCTCTTCCTGTAAGTCTAGGGATCTGTAACTCAGTCAGCGCCCACCTTCTGAAGCCCAGGCATCATTGGAAACTGCCAACTCTAGTTTGAGGCATGGATGGAAGGAGAGAAGACTAAGCATCCTCTCTTCCTGGGGATGTTTAAAGGGGTACTTGGAGGTAGGTAAGACATCCTAAAGCATGAGAGTCAAAAGTTATGTCAGAGGAAGATCTTCTGAAGACCTCTCATTTAAATGCCCCCTCTTTTCCCTCCAAAATTGTAATTCCTTCCAAAATCACGCTAACTTTTCAGTAAAGACATTAAAGCCATCTAAAATTTCTCTTTTTTTCCACTCGCCCACTCCTAAACTCACCTCCCTAACCCAGATCATCTGGTGTGACTATTATATCCCAGGCTCTGTTCTTAGGGATGCTGGGGATTCCACAAAATATCTTCCCTGCCTTCAAGGAGCTTGTGGACTAGTGGGGGAGACAGACAAGAAAATAGACTCCCCAAGAGTACTGAGAGCTCTGTCAGGTGTATGTACTGGGGGGATGGGCTATGGACATTCCTCTTGGGATGGTGAAAATGTTTTGAAATCAGATGGAGGTGAAGGTTTAGGACTCTAAACCCAATATTGACAGGTCAGAGAAAGTTTCATAGGAGACATGGCTTCTGAAAACATGGAGGAATTAACCAGGTGAAGAGGGAAAAGGGACATTCAGATAGAGGAAGTAACCTCTGTGCAAAGATCTGGAGGCCAGCAAGTAATGCAACATGGCCAGAGAGTAGAAAGAGTGTGGTCTTGGGGGAGTGGAGGTAGTTGTGAAAGCTGAGGTTGGATGGCTGAGCTGAGATCAGATCATGATCACCTTGTATGCCATGCCAAGGAGTTTGGACTTTACCCCAAGGCCACTGAGAAGCCTTCATAAGGTTTTAGGCAGGGGAATGGCTTGATCAGATTTCCATTTTTGAAGTATCGTTTTAGTGTAGGCAAGGATTTGGAGGGATACGAGACTGGAGGCAGGGAGCTCATTTAGTTGGCTGCTGTAGTAATCCAGGCCCGGCCCCCCAAAAAGTAGTTGCTTTAATAAATTCAGGAGAAGTGGGAATGGAGAGAATTGAAGTAATTCAAGAGACAATAATGAAGACTTGGTTCTTAATGTAAGGATTGGGGAGGTGGGTGTGGGAGTGGGTGGGTGAAAGCTACCTAGTAACATTATCTGCATATACAGAGTAGGTAAGTAGATAAGATACCAGAGTTTACCATGGGGGCTCCCACAGTATTTCTGATATGCTATCCCTCATTCTCCAGCGTTGAGAATCACTTCCACAGAGGCTGTAATGCAAAGATTTTTGTGCTTTAGATCCTGCTTTCCTCATTAGGACTATGTGTACGAAAATTTTTTTTTTATGTGTACGATATTTACCTGGTTTGGGGGGTAAATACCTTTAAGAAAGAACCTTTTGCCTTCACTTTTCTTTTAGAGGCTCGATTTTGATTCTAATAGAATTCACTGATTTAATTTTTTCATTTTGTGTTCTTGTAATTTCAATTCTCTTGCAGCACATGAAAGAGCAGGACCCCATGCTTGGGGATCTGCAGTAAGTGTTTCAGGTTCCCCCCAACCCCATCTAGGTTGTGAAAATCTGACCTTAAGGTTTGTTGTTTCCCCACTGGCTGATTCATGTGATGGAGAAAAAGGTGGGAAACAAAAATAATTTGTGCTTTTGCTCATCATTCATCTTATCTTTAAAGGTAATTGACAATCATAAAGAAAAGTAGATTTTTAAGGGTCAGCCTAATGAACTTAAGAAGCTTGCTATTTTTGTGTCAGGAAACTCAAAATTTGCTTTTTTTCTGCCTTTTCATATCTGTGCCCATGTAACTAACCTCTAAAGAGGAATCTTTCTAAGGAAGATGATTAAGAAATGATCTTGTGGGACTTCCCTGGCGCCGCAGTGGATAAGACTCTGCACCCCCAATGCAGGGGGCCCAGGTTCGATCCCTGGTCTGGTAACTAGAGCCCACAGGCATGCCACAACTAAGAGTTTGCATGCCACAACTAAGGAACCAGTGAGCCGCAACTAAGGAGCCCACCTGCCACAACTAAGGAGCCTGCCTGCTGCAACTAAGACCCAATGCAACCGAATAAATAAATAAATATTTTTAAAAAAATTATCTTGTGATCTTCTTGACTGAAAGGACGTGGGAAGTAGACTGAAAATAGTTCATGCTTTTTCTAAGGGAAACTGCAGTAAGGAGCGACTTACATTGTCTTGCTTGTGCCACAGTTTCTTTTTCGTCATTACCCTGAAAATTCAGCTTCCCTTTCCATTAGCAAGCATTTTTGTGGAGAAGGAAAGTTAAACTGGGAAAGGAAATTGTCAGCTAATTCTAAGACTATGACTTGCTCCATTTCAAAATTGGTATACCACGTATATTATATAGACTAACACAATGGCTGTGTTTTTTTTTTCTTTTAAAAGTAGCCAACCATTGCATAGCATATGGATAATAATGGAGAAGAAGAATGAGGTATGGTGAAAAGCACAAGATCTGGATTTTTTTAACTTTTGAGGATTTTTTGGAAACCAGGATGCAGCTCTATTTTAATGATCTATAGCCAAAAAGCATAACCCAAAGTAGAGAAGTTCTACATTATTGTGCCTTTTCTTTACTTTTTATTATGAAATAGAGCATATACAGAAAACATAATTATAAAGTGAACATCCACATAACCACTGTCCAGGTGCATTCGAGAATCTTAATCTACTGACACTTGCATGAGTTTCAGAGAATTTGAATTCTCTGAAATTACATGTAAAATTAGGGACCTTATGCATTTTTCTGGGGGAAAGAGTCTAGAACTTTTCTTAGAATCTTAAAAGAGTTCCCTTCAAATTTTAAATACTGATTTGAGCAATAGAACTAAGATGGCCCTGTGACTTAGTAGCTGTGTAATCTTAGGCTGGTCTTTTTTGCTCTCTGAATCTTGAATTTGTAGAATGCAATGAACAATAATAGTTCACGCTCTTGTGACGCTGTTGTAAGGAACCACTCATTTGTTATTATCTGTGAAATAACTTGGTAAACTCTTGCAAATGTTCATTATATATCTCTGTTAGTAAATGGAAACTTTCTTAGTAAGGTCTTTGCAATATCTAAAGAACTGCTAAATTGCTTTTGTTGATCAAGGCTGGTTTAAAAATCCTGATCTATCATTATAACAGCTATTCTGGCAACACTCCAATTCTGGACTAGGAAAACTATCTATTTTTCCCAGGTGGCCCCTGAGCTACTCAGCAATGTCTGAAGAAAGTCACGTCACTTGGCAGATTGCTTTCACTTTATATTCATGATCGTAACCTTCAGATGAATATCCATTCTTCTCAGCAATGAACTGAAATTTTCTATTAAGCATAGTTTTCCACTCTCCTAGATGACTGTTTCCTATTATCCTCTCTCCAAGATTATCCACAGTTCCATTTCTGACCATGATGGAATAACAAGGACTGAAGTGAACTTCCTGCCACAAACAACAAGAAAACTGGACAAAATATATAAAGCAACGGTTTTCAGACATTGGAAGACAGCACAGGACTATGATGCCTGAGAAAAAGGGAGCATATGAGGTTGAATGCCTGCCCTAACTTTCTGCGTGGAGGCAATTTCCAGAATGCTCAGAAAATAAACCCAAACAGAGACTAGAGATCTAGCTGAGTTGAGGAGACAGAGACCAGCATTCCCAGAGGCTGAGGGAGCTGGAATTTGAAGGGCAGAGTTTTTTAAAAAAAACAACAACAAAAAACAACAAAAAACCCACAGCTCCATAAATCTGAGTCTTTGCTAAATGTTTGGCTGTGCATACATCGACTGAAAATCCACACAGCCCATCAAAGAATAACCAGGGAGTTGCAAGCTAAATGATTCCCAGAAATCACAGAGGATGGGCAGACATTTGAGCTCTGACCAATCATAGTGGGAAGTCCTCAGTGAAAACCTCTGAGCAGTCATTACTTAGTAGTGGGGCAAAATTATCCCTGGAGTGAAGACTACTCTAGCCTCATCCTAGTACAGCTGAAACACAGTTTTCAAAGGAATCAGAATGATACACAAATAACTTAACTGCCTAAAAAAAACCAAAGCTCAACACTCCTTGAAGGGAGACAACAAAATTCAGGCACTCAACAAGGATAACATTTACACTGTCCACCATTCAACAAAAGTTAGTAAACATGCTAAAATGCTCAACTCATTTGCTCTTAAGACTTTAGGGAAATACAAACACACACACACACACTCACATATATATATTCCCCTGTTTAAAAGTGTGATAGTCCCTGATCCCTGACATCTTAAAGTCACTTAATCATAGGAATTAAGTCTATGCCATTTCGTGAAGGTAATCCTATTTATCTTTGAGTTAAAAACATTCAGTAAAATGGAGCTCACTTTCTCTCCTATGACTTCCATCACAACTGCTCAACTCTGTTTGTTTTATGTTAAGTTAGATCCACTACTGTCTGTAGATTTGTAATCTGGTGTTCTGAAACAACATAAAGTCCTCTTTCTCTTCTAACAAAACTGAGACTAGTTCTCAGGCCATGTTTTCCTTAAGGTAAATATATCCAACTCCTTCCATTTCTTTCGGACAAGATTCTTCTTATCATTTTTTGGAGGCTTTCTAGTTCCTCCATGTTTCTTTTTAAATTGCTGCCATGTTAAAACTAGAAAAAACTTGTTCTACAAAGACTGGAAGTCCAGTAAGTCATGCGAGTGTGAAATACATTTTCATATTGATCTTGTCTACAATAGTGTTAAAGGTAATAATCATATCTAAAATGTATTGATCCCTTAAGCTATGCCAGACACTATGCTAAGTGCTTCATAAGGATTCCCTCATTTTATTCTAACAAATCTATGAGGTAGATGCTATTATTATCTTTGTTTCATAAATGAGAAATTTGGACCATTGAGAGGTTTACAGATGAACTATTATCACAGTAATATTGTATAATAAGCTACCCCAAAACTCAGTGGTTTAAAACAATGCTTATTTGTTATCACGCATCTATAGGTTGGCTGGAGTTGGTCTGATCTAGGTTGGGCCCATCTGGACAGCTCTGCATCTCACCGAAAGACTGGTTCAGGCAATTCTGCTCCATATGCCTCTCATTCTTCTCCTGGGACCCAAGAGCTAGCCAGGGTATGTTCTTCTCATGACAGTGACACAAGCTCAAGAGGGAAAGAAGACATGTGGGGTCTCTTAAGGCCTTGACTCTGAACTTGATACACTGTCACTTCCATACATCCCATTGGCCAAAGCAGGTCATATAGCTAAACTCAAAATCAAAGGGCAAGGAAGGATACTCCACATAAGTCCATAACGAGGGTGTGCGTGCAAGGAGGAGTGAAGAATTAGGGCCAATTATTCAATGTAGCACAAAAGGCTAAATAATACTTCCAAAGTCACACCTATTGTAGGTAGCAGTTAGGGATTGAATTTGGCTGAATGTAGCAGAAAACCCAGATAATGAGACAGAGGTTTATTTTCTCTGATGTTGTGGGAAGTCTGGAGGCAGCCCGTCAAGAAGACTGATATGGCTGCTCTGAGATACCACCAGGAGCTCAGGCTCTTTTTTAGATTTCTGTTTCCTCACCCTTAAGCTGTGGTTCTCATCTTCATGTTCACAGTAAGGCTGCTGGAACTTCGGCCAGTACGTTCTCATTTCAAGTACAAAGAAAAGGGAAGGAGACAGACATAAAAATGAAAGGGCTTTCTCTGCCTCTCCATCCACTGACTCCACTTACATCTCATTGGCCAGGACCATGTCACACGTCACCCCTAGCTGAAAGCGGAGGGTGTTGAGATATCTTTTTTTTTTTTCTTTCAGAATAGAACATTGTCATTTACAACACAATCAGGGTTGGTAAGGGAGAAGAACTTGTATATTAGGTAGGCAATTAGCAGTATCAGACACACTCAGGAAGTATTTGTGCCAGGATTTGCCCATTAGTTTAAAATTATACCTAACATGATGGAATTATTCTTACCATCTTAAAAAATATTTAATATCCTTGTTTCTTGTTTGGTTTTTTTGGCCATGCCACGCAGCCTGCAGGATCTTAGTTCCCCAACCAGGAATTGAACCCGTGCCCCTGCAGTGGAAGCGTAGAGTCTTAACCACTGGACCGCCAGGGGAGTCCCCAAAAATACTTAATATTCTAATATAAGTAATATATGCTCATGAAACACATTTTGGTAGATATCTTACAGTATAAAGACGGAAACAGCCATGCTCTCATTGCCTAGATATAACCACTGTTAAAATTTTTCTATATCACTTTCTTTTTTGTTGTGTCACCTTGTGTATTTACAGTTTCCAAATTGGGCTCAGTCTCTATGAATCGCTAGTCCTCTCATTTTTTTCTCTATTTTGTTTTATAGATCATAAGACTATATACTCATTATAGAAAATCTAGAAATCCAGAAAAGTATAAAGGAATAAAAATAATAACTAACCCATACTCAGGTAAGTAATAAAGTAATAAATAAATAACTTACTCAGATCCACACACTGCTAAGGATATTGGTAAATTGACTTATACACTGTTTATATATATTGTATATATGTATATGAATATAGTTGAGGTCATACTGTATATATATTTTGCATTTGGCTTTTTAAAAATATAAGGCAAACACCAGGTTTTTACTCACATTTTAAATGCCTGCCTAATGTTTTACTTTATCAATATTCCTTAAGTCTCAGGTGTTTGTATTTCCAGTGTTTTGCTCTTATGTATCTTGCTACTCTAAAAATCTATTTTTGCACAAGCTTCATCCACATTCCACAAAAATTTTCTAGAAGGGGAAGATAAATAATCCTTTTATACTATGACTTGCATATTTTTTGTGTTGATTCATTTCCTAATAATTTGTGAATGTCCTTAAGTAAAGTTTATTTGGTATATTTGCTTGCAATTTGAGAAAAATTACTGGCAGTAGCCTTTTTAAAAATAAAACTTTGTTGTTTGATGCTCTGCTTCTAATATCATTTTAATGCTGTTTCGTACTTTCATGTCAGTAGGTAGACCTAACGAACATTACTGTTAAAGGACAAAACCTCATTATTCCATCTCCAGACTCGGATGCGTTGTATGTGCTTCTAGAACGTGCAGTTTTCTCTTCTGGCATCTTGGGCTATCCTATTACTGACTTCCTTTGAACAAGAGGACATGAAATTAAACTGTGATCCTTCTTTTGTTTTTTTTAAAACTAGATACTAATGGAAGAGATGTTCACATATTGAGGTATGGGGAAAGTCATCCTGGCTTATACGTAATTTAACTTGAATTTTATGCTAACTAAAACAGCCGGTTTGTGGCCTATCAAACATACACTGTACATCTGCTTTAATCATTAAAGAAAAGTGCATTGACCCTGTCCGTGTTAAAATCAGAGCTCTTTCCTTGGCAGCCAATGCTGGTACTCCTTCAGTGATAAGACTTCCTTCCTGGTGCCAAGGCCATACTGACTGGCTGTGTACATGCTAATCTGTTTTTTTGAAACCTTGAAGGAATGCATCCCTGACTTGTTTGATATTCTTTGTTCTGACAAAATATAAAACTGTTGAAAACCATGCTTTTCAGGAGCAATTCCTCAGAGTTATCTGAGAGGCTGTGACTAGGGCTGTAGGCCTCAGTTAAAACTCTTTTCTGTTCCTGTTGTGGATTGTTTATTGATTATTTCCAGCAACAATACTTTTATATGCACTGCAATTCTCAACAATGCAACCCTTCCGTTTTCCCATCTCTAGGAACTGGCCTCTGCTCGCCTCCCCCACTGTATCCTCCTTTTTAAAAAATAAATTTATTTATTTATTTATGGCTGTGTTGGGTCTTCGTTTCCGTGCGAGGGCTTTCTCCAGTTGCGGAGAGCGGAGGCCACTCTTCATCGCAGTGCGTGGGCCTCTCATTATCGCGGCCTCTCTTGTTGCGGAGCACAGGCTCCAGACGCGCAGGCTCAGTAGTTGTGGCCCACGGGCCTAGTTGCTCCGCAGCATGTGGGATCTTCCCAGACCAGGGCTCGAACCCGTGTCCCCCTGCATTGGCAGGCAGACTCTCAACCACTGCGCCACCAGGGAAGCCCGGATTTTTTTCTTTTTTTTAAGTTTACTGGTTTCGGGACTTAATGAAGCATCAGGTTCTTGATGTCTCATCACAGGAAGAATTCAGTGAGTGACAGAGTGATTGGTAAGAAGTGGATTTATTTAGAGAGAAACACACTCCACAGACAGAGTGTGGGCCATCTCAGAAGGTGAGAAAAGGCCTGTATCCCCTTTTTAAAAAAAAAAAAAAAAGGCTGCATAGGTTTCCATGCTACCAAGTTAATACTCTTGTTTAAGAAATCTTGTGTTTGACACCCTTAACCCACTGAGGTGTAGTGAACCTGCCTTCTTCTGCCTGGGATTTGGGTCTCTCTGTATTTTTATTTTTTATTTTTGGCTGCGTTGGGTCTTCATTGCTGTGCGTGGGCTCAGTAGTTGTGGCACGTGGGCTCAGCAGTTGTGCCTCGCGGGCTCTAGAGCGCAGGCTCAGTAGTTGTGGTGCACGGGCTTAGTTGCTCCACGGCATGTGGGATCTTCCCCGACCGGGGATAGAACTCGTGTTCCCTGCATTGGCAGGCGGATTCTTAACCACCGCACCACCAGGGAAGTTCCTGGGTCTCTCTCTATTTTGCTTGTCTTTGTTTTATACAGTTATTCTCGTCCATCCTCCCGGGAAAGACTATCAAGCTTGGACCCAGCCACGCCTCCCCACCTTGGCCCTACCCACATCCTGGTCCCGCCCCCTTCGGGCCCTAGCGTTCGGTTTCCATGGTTACACCGCTGCCTCCGAGAGAGCCCAGCTGCCCAGAAGGTCCCCGCAAAGACCTCGGGGAAGAATCGGGTAGACGCGGCTCCAGCTCTCCATTCCGGCCAAAGTCAGTCCATTCGAGGCTCCGCGCCCTTGAGCCCGGGGTGTACCCCGCGAGGAAGCGAGCGTGGGGCCGTGGACAGAGCCTGGGCCGCTGGAGCATCCCGTCTAGCCTGGTTGAGGCTGAACTGTCGGTAAGGACTCCTTTCGGGGCGCCGCCGCTGAACGGAAACAGCGGTCACTTCCGGCCGGAGGCGCCCAGGTCCGCAGGTCAGGTTTCTAATCCGTAATGCGCCGGCGCCTGAGCCCGCTCGCCGCTGCTCGGGGCCGCTTGTACGCCCCCGACGGCCTGAACTTGTGGGTTTAGGCTTCCCAGAGTCAGGCAGTGGCGGGTACTGAGGGGAGTCGTGAGCGGCCCGGGTCCGGCGCCCGAGGGCGCTCGCGCACGCGCACACGCAAGGCTAACCTTTGAGCACGGGCTAGTTAGGAGCTGCTGTTTTAAGCGCTTACCTTCTGCCACGCACTGTTTTAACCACTAAATGTATAGAATTCAGTCCCCGCGACAACTCCGGGGAGAGGGTAGTAGTCGAATCTATATTTTTCAGATGAGAAAACCGCTTCAAAGAGAGGTGAAGCAGATGCCCGAGGTCTCAGCTAGAAAATGGTCGGGTCACGATGGAAACCGGGCACTCCGGTTCTATTGGACAAGATGACAAGTGTTGTTAACCTTACCTGAACCCTAATAATGCTGAAAGTTAGCTTTATCTACCTGGGATTGCCTTTGTTATTCTCTACATGCTTATTTCCCCTGTGCTCAGTTACTGGTACGAATCAGAAAACCTGATAGCCATTAAAACCCGCCACCTTTTCCTGGTTTATAGTAAATGGAATTAATAACCAGGAGTTCATTTATTTCCATGATGCGTAACTCCTGTAATACTTTTTGCTTTTATGTTTTTCATCAAGAGTCTAAATGCCAACTTGGATGTGCTAGAAAGAGAATTTAGACGATCCAAGCAAGAATTGTTTTCCAAGAGTCATTATAATTATGAAAGGTCATTTAGAGAATGTGGTGGAATAAGCAGTTCCTCTTTCAAGCTGTACTCGGCCGCCTACACAAATGCGAGTGGGGTTTCTCATTAATTCTACTACTCCCTGCCCCCAATAGTGTTTAACCTTTTTTTAAATTTAAAAATATCATGCTATAAATGTACTTTTGGTGACCACCATCATTTAAATAAAGAGGGAATGTTTCAATCATTTGAAACATTCCAATTGCTCTCACTGTCATTTTTATAAATATGATACAAAGTAGTGAAAACAGGAGGGGCCTAGTTACTCGTAAATACTAATAAGTTAATAAATAATATGACTTTACAAATATGTTAGTGGTGAAATCTAAAGAGGAAATAATAGTATATAAATGCAATTAAAAAAAAATCTTTTTATTTAGCCAGAATGCCTCCCACTCAGGCTGAAAGTGTTATAAAGAATATCATTCGAGAAATAGGACAAGAATGTGCAGCCCATGGAGAGATTGTTTCTGAAACTCTGGTTGCTTTTATGGTAAGAATGAATATTTTTGTGAATTACTGCTTTATTAAAAAATGTGTTTAAGCGGTGCCCATTTTCCTCTTAAAATTCTGTGGTGTTTTCCTAACTCTTATTCCGTTGAAAACATACTGAGACCGTTGGACAAGTTAGCCAAAAATATTTTTTTTAAGTCTATAAAGCATGTTAGTTCTCGATTTAGGAGACTGATTTAGAAGATCTTGATAAGTTTTAGAAACATCAATAATGTTTTCCTATGTGGGAGTTGTTTTAAGATGTATTTTTGTTCACTGTTGTAAAAATTACTGATTGCCTTGATCTCGGAGAGGCAGCAGTGAGCGATGGCATGAAGCGAGATCTTAATTCCCTGCCCAGGAGTTGAACCTGGGTAGCCTGGATGAAAACCAGGAATCCTAGCCACCAGACCAGCAAGAGCTAGAGGCTAGAAGCTATTTTTCCCTGGCTCTTGTCCCCAGTGAAAAATGCATTTCTCACGGAGGCAAAAACTGTAAAAACAGGTAGAAGGTTTATTCTTAGAGACACAGCACAACAAGAAGTGGGAGAGCACACAGAGAAACAGTTTCTTTAGTTAAGACAGAAGCTAGGCAGGGACTTCCCTGGTGGCGCAGTGGTTAAGAATCCGCCTGCCAATGCAGGGGACACGGGTTTGATCCCTGGTCCGGGAAGATCCCACATGCCGCGGAGCAGCTAAGCCCGTGCGCCACAACTACTGAGCCTGTGCTGTAGAGCCCACAAGCCACAACTACTGAGCCCATGTACCGCAGCTAGTGGAGCCCGTGTGCCTAGAGCCTGTGCCCTGCAAAAGGAGAAGCCACCGCAATGAGAAGCCTACGCACCACAACGAAGAGTAGCCCCCGCTCTTTGCAACTAGAGAAAGCCCGTGTGCAGCAACAAAGACCCAATGCAGCCAAAAATAAACAAATAAATAAATAAATTTATTAAAAAAGAAAAAAAGAAGCTAGGCAAAGATGCACATCTGGAGAGGAAGGGTGTGGGTGTCCTGCCTAATGAGGAGGAGTGCAGTAAACATGCAGTTAAATCATTTATGTAGATCAGTTCTTCCAGGTCTTTGCCTTCCTTCTGGCAATCATCTTGTTTTTTCACCCCTGGCTAATTTGTTTCAGGACCCTCTCCCTAGGTGCGCATGCACCTCTCAGCCAAGATGGATCTCGATGCAAAGGCATCTGGGAGAAGCAAGATTCATTGTGGCCTGGCATTGTCCCCTGACTTTTGACCCCCAAGGAGACTTTCTGCGCACGTTCTTCGCATGCCTAGTGTCTCCCTTGCCCCAAGGTGGGGGAGGAGGGAAGCGGAGATCCCTTGATCCTTTACTCAAACAAGTTTGTGCCCCTCTTTGTTCTCCCCATGACTGTTATCTTAAGGTATCCCCAAGAGACAAAACTTGGCTATTTACCCTGACTCTGTGGTAGCTTCCATTTCGGAGAGTAAATAGGAGACTGATTTTAAACGTCTAACCTGGAGCCCATCTAACTCCTGTCTCAGGAAATGCTAACAGGAGACTAGCTGTAAGTGTCTGGCCTGAAGCCCACTTTTTCCTGCCCTATGAAATGTAAACAGGAGGCTAGAGGTAAAGGCCTAGCCTGGAGCCCATCTGTCTCCTGCCTCAGTCTCTCTACTCTTGCTTTTGTTTTAACAATACACAATAAAAAATACGATAAAAATATTCAGTTTCCCAATGTAAAATCTAGCCATTGCTTTCAACCTGTTTCTCCATGTCTTTTTTCTAACACCATGTTCAGATTTGATGTTTATTGCTCCCTTTTTTCAGCCTCTAATGAAGGTGTGGATGAATTGGGTTATAAGAAAATCAGCTGAATAATCAATGGCTGGGTAGTCAAGAGGCAGTTATTTAAAAAATGGAGAATTGTTAAACTAATTTTGTAGTAACATGAAATAAATTTAATGGACTCTTTCCTACTCTCAGGTGAAAGCTGTTGTCCTGGACCCAAGTAATGGCTTTAACACGGATAGAACTCTCATGAAAGGTGATGTGCAGAAACTTGTAAAGGTGATTATCCAACAGTTCTCAAATTCTGAATTACTTACTTGCAATTCTAAATATAGTATTTGTGTTGGTCAATATTGCCTTCAGCTCCTTGAAAGAAAACCCCACCAAATAGTGGTGCAAACAAATGAGAGGTTTATTTTTTCACATAAAACGAAGTCTAGAGGTACATAGGCTATTTTTCCTGACTTCCTGGGTTACCAGCGTGCATGTGTTTTCACCCCAGGGTCACAAGATAGCTCTCCCACCTCTAGGCAGGCATAAGGTAAGAGGACAAAGGTAAAAATGTGTATGCAATTGGGCCTGTCACTTTCTTTTTGGAAAATAATAGGCTTTCCCAGACTCCCTCCGGTCTGTTTGCATTTATTGACTAGAATGATACTGCAAGTGAGCCTGGGATATTGATTTGTTTTTTCTTTCCCTTTTTAGCTGACCAAGTCTTTACCTTAATCCAAACTGGGGCTTTGTTAGTAAGGAAGGAGGGGCATGGATGCTGGCAGGTAGCAGTGTCTGCCACAGTATTTTAGACACCTTGTTATTAATCTAATGTTACATTGAGAACATTATTATTAACTGACTTGTCATATACTGTGAAATTATAGTACTAAATTAAGATTCATATAATTATTGATTCAATGTGATTTGTGTTTTTCAATTCTAAGGGAAAAATTGAACCCAGAGCAAAGAATTCATCGTTAGAATCAAGTAGGTGTGCCTGAAAAGCAATTTTAAGAACTAAAGAGGGCAGGAACTTTAGACATTGTTAATTTTTTCATATGTTTTAAGTTTGACTCACTGGGTTTAGATGCTTAAATATTTATTTTCTAGATATTCCTCAATGTATTTCCTAAAATTTCAGCATTATTGTTTTTTTCCTGGGCTTAATGATTTTAATTCCCTCCTTCACACAAAAGACTTGAAACAAGCTTTCCTAGACTTGTACGTGATATTTTCTGAGCTCAAACAAATGGCAGAGAAAATTTTCATCATCTCCGTCTTCTCTCACAGCCAGCAATTCACATAGTGGAGTGCAGGTCTGTCTGCAGATGCTAGAGGGTCAGGAAGAGCTTTGGAAGCTTGGAGCTGGGGAATATGTCGTTACGATAACTGTGCAGAAGAGACTCCATGATTCTCTAAGGCAGCTGAGAGCTGGGTCTTTCTGTGCTGAATTTGAGAATGTAGTGTAAAGTCTGTATTTAGCGGTAGGGGAAATGACTGATGGTTATTCAGAAATTTGATTGGACAGCCATGGAGGAGAATCAAGGAAGGGCAGAAAATGTTTTTCTCCTTTACATGGCTCAAGAAGAGTTTTTTTTTTTTCCCCTCCAACTCAACTAAGTTGGAAAGAATCAAGCTCAATATACTTTTTCTTTAAATTTATTTTTTTATTGAAGTATAGTTGATTTACAGTGTTGTGTTAATTTCTGCTGTACAGCAAAGTGACTCAGTTATACACTTATATACATTCTTTTTTATATTCTTTTCCATTATGGTTTATGCCAGGATATTGAATATAGTTACCTGTGCTCAATATACTTTTAATATGACAGGTACATTAACTGTCAATTTATATAATAATTCAAGTGATAAAGATTGTTTTCTTTTTTCTCAATTAAAAATCATGTTGATGAGCTAGTCTGTGCATTTGTAAAGTCTGTGCTTGGAACGGCACTTCTCCACCTGGAGGGGTCCAGGTGCATGGGTCCCCTAAAGATAGTGTTCCGTCCTCACTCCTGCTTTCCCCTTTTCCTCCTCCCAGGAAAGGAGGGTTGGTGGCCTGGGAGTTGGGTTGAGAGTGAAGCTATTGATGTGCCCGCTAGGTGCAGACATAATAAAGTCTAACAGGTGAGATGGGGGAAGACTGGGCTTGGGCGGTACAGAAGAGAGAAGAAAAGAAAAATTCAGGTTGATCCTCTATTCTAAAGGGGCAAAGCAGAGAATGGGGATGAACCATCATGTTTGGGGAAAAACAGGAGAAAATGGACGAGAGGAAGAAATTTTGAAACAAGGTAGAGCCAGAGAAAGTCTGTGAGCAGGGGACGTAGCCGCAGCAGCTTTTTATAAAATGCACATGACCTCCATCATCAGCAAAAAAGGAGTGTTAAGGCTCAGATAAACAGTAATGACGGGGCTTCCCTGGTGGCTCAGCGGTTAAGAATCCTCTTGCCAATGCAGTGGACACGGGTTCGAGCCCTGGTCCCGGAAGATCCCACATGCCGTGGAGCAGCTAAGCCCGTGCGCCACAACAACTGAGCCTGCGCTCTAGAGTCTGCGAGCCACAACTACTGAAGCCCACACGCCTAGAGCCCGTGCTCCACAACAAGAGAAGCCACCGCAGTGAGGAGCCCACGCACCGCAATGAAGAGTAGCCCCCGCTCACCGTGACTAGAGAAAGCCCGTGTGCAGCAACGAAGACCCAATGCAGCCAAAAATAAATAAAACAAACAAATTAAAAAAAAACAGTAATAAGGAACTCAGGAAGAGCTGTAGACAGGAGCATAAGCTTCATGGCACATTCACCCACATTCAGGCTGCAGAGACTAAGCAAAAGGTCAAGTTCCTTGCCTCCAACTAGACTATTAGTCACTTGGGTATGGTAATATTGGTTAACTCAGGGGGAATAACTTATTGCTTAATAAATGTTGGTTAAGTAAACTATAAAGCATAAAGTCCTCAATGAGAAAAAAAGTAATAAAAATGGTTATTGGTAGATAAATATCAGAAATAATGGCTTTGATGTTGTTCTTTGATTTTGAGAATAACTTTGGAAAATACTTCTGATTGTTTCAGAAAATATAACTGGAAGCATGTATGTGATTTTCTTTTTTAGCTTTGCGTGACTCGGCTATTAGACAGTAAAAATCCTTCCCTGGACACCATTAAGATGCAAGTCTATTTTGATATGAATTATACAAGTCGAGGTAACATATATCTACCGATTTTGATACCCCTTTAAAGAAGATTCATATTGTATTTCAGGTAATAAGGGTGTTGACTTAAAAAATGTTCACAGCCTAAAAGTTGAGAGTTATGTTTTATTCAGCGGGAAATTTTAGGACTTCAAGCCCGGGAGACAGCATCTCAAGTAACCCTGAGAGAACTGCTCTGAGGAGGCAAAGCAGGGGGAGTCAGCTTATACAGAAGTTTTGCAACAAAGGGCAAGTAGTCTGAACGTCAAAAGAGTATTGTTAATTAAAGGAAACCGATATCCCAAATTAAGGAAATTAGGGCTTTTCTTTGTATGAGAAGATGCAAGAGTCTGGGCTCACTGATGTGGACCTCAGCTATCTGGAGCCAGTGTCCTGTGTTTTCACATCCTGAGTTTCCTCAGGGCTCCCCGTGGGGAGTGGCTGCAGTCTGACGGCTGCTAGATGGCAGGTATTCTTTCCTTCCTGAGTTCCCTCAGGGCTCACCAGCTCACACTGGAGAGCTGCAAGTGCAGATGGCTGTGACATCCTTTGTTTACTGATATGGCAGGCAATATTCCATTTCTCAAGGGCTTCATTTGGTTGACCAAGAACAATTTAACTTTTTTGTTTATCTTTTGAAATTTTTTCCAACTTTGAAGAATGTAATAATGTTGGAGATGCTAAATGAGAAGAACACCAATGGCCTTTGAGAGTGTCAGAAGTTTCCAAGTCTATTGTGTTTTGACTATTATACCACTAATACATAATAACTTAAATTAAAGCAACCAGGTCACTGAAGTTAAAATTTTTTAATTTGCTTATTTTATTTTTCCTGGTTTATATTATTATCACATAATGCTTACCTAAATTATGTAACTTACCCAAAAATGAAGTGACTGATGGGAAATTTAAGCTTAGAACATATTTCCTTATGTAAATAGTTTCTTACATACATCAAAAATAAACTGGAAACGAGAAAAAAGGAAATGAAATTTCTCTATAGACTACACTGCCTCTGCCCCACTGTAATTCAGTCATTATTAACCATTTGGTGATTTTTGTTGTCTTTTTTTTTCCCCTCTCTGTATTAACCTTTCAGTTATGCTACATGTGTAAAATCATACATCTTGCTTTTTTTATCAATAATAATATATTAGAACAATAAATAATAGTGGAATTGATGATGTAATTTAGATTTTTCTTAATTTCAAAGTTTGAGTTGTTTTTGTGGTAAGATTATAGCTATGAACTGGGCATGGTTGATATGTTAATTATTGCCCTTGTTATAGGGTGTCTTATTGACTTAGTTGCAAGAATTGTAGTGCTGGTGAACTGTGGCTCCTTCCACGATTAAGCCTAAACCTCACTGCATTACAGGAAGAAGGGAGAGGGATACCATTCTTGATACAACATCATATTACAGTAGTGATATTCAAAAGAAATTTATCTAGAACTAAAATAGAAATACACATAATTGAAGAGGAATATTCATACTACCTATATGGATATTTATATTAGATGTGTTTACATACAGTATACTACACCTACTTACCTAGAGAATATAGATAGTACAATATTTATACTGTATGTGTTTATAATATATATTATAAATTGTCTTGTGTACTTTCTGCTTAAGTAGGAGGTTTTAGCCCTATCTGCTCTTACGTTTGGATTGTCTTTTTAAAGGCTTACGTGTTTTGATAAAGCATGCCATTTAAATTGCGGTAGTAAGTCTTTCCCACTAGATTTTTGTCTTGAGGTTACTTGCTGGCCATTGTTTATTTTTGCTTACTACATCTTACGAAAATACTTGTTTTCATGCAGTAGAATTGCTATAGCAAGCCATTTTTTCCTCTGGTCCTATTTTCTTTTTTAAAAAAATTTATTTATTTATTTATTTATTATTATTATTTTTTTGTCTGTGTTGGGTCTTCGTTGCTGCACGCAGGCTTTCTCTAGTTGCAGTGAGCGGGGGCTGCTCTTCCTTGCAGTGCGTGGGCTTCTCATTGCCGTGGCTTCTCTTGTTGTGGAGCATGGGCTTCAGTAGCTGTGGCATGTGGGCTCAGTAGTTGTGACTCGTGGGCTCTAGAGTGCAGGCTCAGTAGTTGTGGTGCACGGGCTTAGTTGCTCCGTGATATGCGGGATCTTCCTGGACCAGGGCTCGAACCTGTGTCCCCTGCATTGGCAGGCGGATTCTTAACCACTGTGCCACCAGGGAAGTCACTGGTCCTATTTTCTTATGTGAGAAGAATTCTAAGTATCAATATATGGAACATGTCCTTTGCCAATTTTAGAGGAATTTCTCGAAGAACATCACCGGGTCGTAGAGTCTAGATTAAGCTCTGTTAGCAGAGAAATTACAGATAGTCGAGCATGTGTTCGAGAAGAGCTGGAAAGCCTCTACCGCAAGATCGTCAGCTACGTGTTACTGCGCTCTGGGCTGGGGTCCCCAACAGACATCAAGATTGTCAGAGAGGCAACAGGTAAAAAATATACACCATTTCCATTCCATCCATGAACATGGTATCTTATAAAATATGTTGAATTATAAGTATTGAAGATTGAAGTTTTCTTCTTTTATCTGAAAAAAAATTAGCACAAATAAGAGGTTAAAACTTAACCCAGATTTTTCTTACACAGTGTATCAACACTAAAACTCAAGTAGCACTTTTGGGAAGTGAATATTGTTAATCTTCTTAGAGCTGTATGTACCTAGGGGCCTATTACTCCTCACTACAGAAACATTGGCAGTATGATTAACCAGGCTGATTGGGGAACGGGGACTGCTGGGAGAGGAGATTTCATACTGATGAGAGCAGTTGAGTCTGTCACCTAGGATGGATGATGGAAAATGGCACTGTTTTAGGAAACAGGAAATACTTGCCCACTTTCGTACTTTTTTTTTTTTTTTTTTTCACTTTCGTACTTTAAGATAAGGAATAGGCAATATCTCTAATCTTCCCACGGCTTTCTTCCATAATTATTTTAAAGCATCATTTTTTTTCTACTCAGAGCCCTAATTAGAAAGCTTGTTTTAATGCCCATTGCCAAAAAATTACTGATGGATGCTTAATTATGAAAATAGACGTGAAGCAATGGCATTATTTTCAGTAGCTCAGCTTTCTTGATAAATGCTAAATTTTGCTATGTATTCTGGAATCAGGTATCAGACATTTAAAGAATCATCTAAGTAACTCTATAAAGACAAGCCCCTTAACTTTCTGCTGAAAGGAACTTGTTTTTTACGTTCTGATATCTTTACTTACCATTTTGTTGTCCTTATTGTGGTTTGTTTTAGCTGCCCTACAGAGTGTTTTTCCTCAGGCTGAGCTTGGGACATTTCTAACTCTTTCTAAGAAGGACAAAGAACGCCAGCTGAAAGAACTCACCATGATTGTTACTGGAATTCGTTTATTTAACCGAGACCGTGGAAAGGGAGGAGAAGGCATTGATGACTGTAGGTATATTATTAAGTTAATTCTATAGGTTAGGTAAGTTTAAAATTTAATGGGAACAGAGGAAAATAATTCACAGCATTCTTAGATTTAAGGTTTGCAGTTTTGACCATACCTTAGGTACAGCTACTGTTCATAATGTATAGTAATTTTTCATCTTACTGGGGCAAGACCTTAAATTTTATGTACCATGAAGCTAGTATGGGAGCATGAATCAGTAAAAGGACTGAGAGGGCCTTCTGGAGGCCAGGCTCCCCAGTTCAGTGGAGCTCTGTGTTCTTTATTCCAAGTCAAATAACCAAAAGGGAATAAAATTCAGTGATTTAAGAAATAAAAATCACCCTGAGAAGCAAACCATTGTTGATGTGGTTAATGGAAAGAAATGGTCCAAGAGGAGATATTTGCAAATCTGTAAATTCAGGAGCCTCTACTATGCTGTTATATACTTAATGCATTCATTATCTGTAAGTTTGAAAGTACTCATTGAAATATTTGCTCAAAGACCTACCAGTAGAAGTAACTTCTTTATGCATTTGGTACACACGTAGGCCCACTGAGAAGGTGTTAGTGTCTTTTTACCAGATCACTGATCTAGTACAATAAGGTAATTTTTTTTGCAATTTAAAAACTCTTCTAAAAAGTCAATTCCCATTCTTCATAAAGTTTCCTGTCTTGCTAGACAGTTCTGTTATTTTTCAGTATCCCAGTGAGTTTCTTAAGTGGTACGCTTTTATTTTCTTTTTTACTAGTAGTAAAGAAGATACACAGAAGGAGAGATACAGTGGCTTTTCTAGAGGCACGTGGTTAATACAGCACATAACACCAACGCCTGTCTATTCTTTAGGATCTTCTATATTTTAGTAGCAAAAGCTGATCTGCTTTAACTTTTGGTTATTATTCTGGCAATGTCTTTTTTTTTTTTTTTTTGAATAGGCTTTTCTTTTTGGACTCTTTCCATCCTGGTGTAGGAGCCATGCCTCCTTATTGTTAATTTGGTTAAGGAAAAAAACTAACTCAACCTAATGTTTAAATAGGACCACTTTCTAGGCTTTTTCTTCTGAATCTTTTTAGATTGCCTCATGTCTCTCTTATTATACCTCTCAAACCAGTGCCAGCTATTCTTCGGGAAGCAATCCCAGCCACCACTCAGCATGTTGATTCCCAACTTGAGGTGGTCCAGGACCGGGCATACCGCTACACAGCCATCCTCGAGAAAGGAGCAGAGAACCCACTCTTGAGTCGAGAACTTCAGCCCTATTTGTTAAAAGAAGCACTGTATAACGTGCGACAATACGAGATCTTCCTTCAGATCATTTTGGTGAGTTAATGTCATAAGAGCTGGTCTTTCCCACAGAATGCAGCCTCTTTGTATATATATTCTTTGCTTTGAATTAAATATGTAGTTTAATTTAAAAAAACCCACTGGTTAGACAGATTTTTTTTTAAAGTAGAGTTGATTTACAATGTTGTGTTAATTTCTGCTGTACAGCAAAATGATTGAGATATATATATATACACACACACACACACACACACACACATTCTTTTTTTGTATTCTTTTCTATTATGGTTTATCATAGGATATTGAATATAGTTCTCTGTGCTATACAGTAGGACCTTGTTGTTTATTGCCACCTCTTTGTATATTATGGGGTGAAAACAAAAGATAGAACCAGGTCGTTGATAAAGAAGGCAACCTTAATAACTGCTCAGTATATATTTCATCTGTAGGATCAAGAGATCCTAAAATAGAAATGGGAAAGTGGGATGTTGATTTTAATAAAGATGTGTTGGCAGGAATGGATTTTTGGTAGTTGATTCTCTTTGTTCCTCGGTAATATGATTGTTGCATGGTTGCCCTAGTTAAGCAGGTATGTGTATATATATATGTAAGCAATGCTGCATTGTTTGCTTTCATTCAGAGCAAGTGTCTAACATATAGTTTGGCAGGTTGTTGGCACTCAAAGAACTTTTATGTAATTATTTGTTCTAATTGTAAAAATTGGTAGAAAAGATTTTTATTTCTGATGTTTTTAGATCGAATGAACAAGCCAAACACTATCCCCAGAGAGCTGGAAAATATGAAGTAGTGATTTTAAACTTTTTTTTAAAGCAGCAGAGCCCTTTCAGATGGAAACTTACTCAAAATCCTAAAAATATAAAGCAAGTATCTAGATGAAAGGATTGGAGGACCTTTCACCAAGGAGCATCCCCAAGCCACCCTAAGATTCCAGGGAACACAGTTTGTTAACTATGTCATGGCAGCAAGCTATGTTTCCACCACTTACTGTTTTGTTTCTGTTTTTTTCCCCTAGCTGTATTGAGGTATAATTGACAAAGTTGTAGGATATTTAAAGTGTACAGTGTGATGATCTGATATACATACATATTGTGAAAGGATTCTCCCACTGAATTAATTGGCACATCCATCCCCCTGGTCACTGTTTACCTTCACACAGCCTCTATTTTCCAAAAACCATAAGACCGCAGGATCAGTGGAACTGTCTTTTGTACAGGTGAATACTAATGTCTTGAGGGATAGAACAAGCTGTATTCTGCCCCCTCTTCATTTTCACTTGTATCTTAATGACTCACTGCCACTTTCGGCTGCACTCAATCTGTCTTCTCTCCTTACCTCCGCTACAGAGAATAGAAAGATCACATCCAAAAGACATGACTTCATTGCAACAAACTAGGAGTGGTCCTCACAGCTTACCTGCTATCTAATTGCCTTCAGAAGGGAGGACTCTAAATCAACTATTTGAAACCAAATCATTCTTTAGGGTACATGTTCCCCTAACACTGACTTGTGGCTAGCAGCCTTATGTAACTAGTAAGATACTAAGAGGATTTCACGGTCGGTTTATCGTGAGTGCATACAGGTCCACAGGAGCAGAATCTCACATTTACTTTTGTCATTTATGTCCAGAACGGATATTATAAGAAAGAACTTTGGGAAACTGTCACACATACTGTAAGGATGTTGTAGAGGACATTGTTCATTATATAGTATCTTCTCACAGCTTTCACTCATGAAACATATTCAGCCAACTAACTGACAGTCTTATATTCTCATTGGAGTTCTTACTCTCAGAGCTAGAGGGACGGTTAATAGAGTGTAGAAGTGATAAGTGTGGGTCCTGCAGCCAGACTGCATGGGTTCTAATCCCGACTTTGCCACTCACGAAATCTGTGTCCTTGACGAAGTTGCTTGACTTCTCTGTGCCTTAGTTCCCACATTTGTAAAAAGGGGTTATTGATAGTCTCCACTAGGTAAATAAGGTAGAACAGTGCTTGCAGACAGTGAGCGCTCAGTAAACGGATGATGATGAAGATGATGATGATGATGATGATGGCAGTGTTTATTACCATCACCATCGTCGGGGCATTAGCAGAACAGCTCTAATTTCATCTCAGTAGGGGCACAAGCTGAAGACCTCTTACTTTTCTAGACAATATCTCATTTCCAAGCCCTCTGTTGCTCGTGTTATTAGAAAGTTCACGTTCTGATCTTAACACTCTTTATGACTGTCTCATACTCCTTTCAGTTAGGGTCAGGATGAGTTTTCTTAGCCTTCTGACTTTTTTGCTGCTTAATCAGTGTTTCTTTTTGTTGTTGTTGTTTTTATTTTTATTGAGATATACTTGATTTACAATGTTGTATTTCAGGTGTATGACGTAGTCATTCAAATTTTTATAGATTATACTTCATTTATAGTTATTATAGAATATTGTCTATGTTCCCTGTGCTGTACAATATATCCTTGTAGTTTATTTATTTTATACATAGTAGTTTGTACCTCTTAATCCCCTACCCCTATCATGCCCTTCCCCCCTCCCTTCTTTCCAATGGTAACCACTAGTTTGTTCTCTATATCTGTGAGTCTGCTTCTTTTTTTAATATTCACTAATTTGTTTTATTTTGTAGATTCCGCATATAAGTGGTAACATACAGTATTTGTCTTTCTCTGACTTATTTCACTAAGCATGATACCTTCTAAGTCCATCCATGCTGTTGCAGATGGCAAAATTTCATTCTTTTTTATGGCTGACATGGATATGATAGTTTTTAGCTATCCAACCTCCCCCATCAATCTACCTAAGTTACAGTTAAGGTTAATTGTTACAGAATGGATTCAGTTTAATCAGTATTATCACTAGGTTATAAAATACGTCAGTTTATGTTTAGCTGAAACCTTTTCCTGGGTATGAAATCTATGAATACTCTTTTTTAAAGTCACATTATTTGAACAGATATTAATGTGCTTTTTTGAAGTATTGATTTTGATGCAAAATTTTTCTTTTGCCAATGCTACATTCAGTTTACGTAGACATTTGAAAAATCCAATTATAGCTTGGGTAAGATAGTTATTGTTTTTTGATCAGGACTTTATCTGCTGCAGTGAACAAATCAAATACTCTGGAAGAGAAAAGGAAGGGGTGATTGCAGTCTTGTTGACTGTCTTAGCTGAGAGAACAGAATTCCATCCTCTGTGGGCTTTTGAAGAGCAAGGCAGTCACCATAGAGAGAAAGCCACTTATTGTTATCGTGCAAGTAAATGTTGCATGACACACAATATTTCTTAAAATATGTAAGTCAAGACTTTTGTACACTTCCTCCCCCCAAGCTATGTTTGCAGGGCCCATTCGTAGCATAGATTATACAGGACTTCTTGATTTTTCTGATAATGCAAGTAAGATATCAGTTAGGTGGAATTTATGCTTGTTTTAGACTTGTTGAAAAATGTCCGTGGAAGAAAGTATGAAAAACTTATAAATTAAAAAGTGGGGGAGAGGAAGAAGAATGCTAGGTTCACATGCTTTCTCCAAGCATTTTTTGGACTGCATTATGATAAGAAAGTTGAAACGACTTTATTCTTATTTTTTTCCTCCAACAATCTCATTAGAAATATCTTTGTGTTAGGATGCCGTCAAGTTCGTGGTGGCAGATACAGGTTTTCCAAAATGTGAATTTTATCATTGGTAACAAAAACTATCGTTTTCCCAAAGTGACAGACCATTTCATTCACTCTCAAGAAAATATCTTCCGATAGCTAAGGCTCAGAAACTATAGTTTGTCTGCCAGTTGTTCTTTCAAGTAAAAATGCTGTTCTACTGGAAGGGAAAAAAGGCTAGTTCAGCTTGCAATCCAGTCATGTAAGAGAACTATGTGTTTTAATATGCAATAGAAGTGTTTTATATATACTTTCTGTTTGATCACACTGATTATTAAAAAGCTGTGCACTTGGGCTTCCCCGGGGGCGCAGTGGTTAAGAATCCGCCTGCCAATGCAGGGGACACGGGTTCGAGCTCTGGTCCGGGAAGATCCCACATGCCGCGGAGCAACTAAGCCTGTGCACCACAACTACTGAGCCTGCGCTCTAGAGCCCGAGAGCCACAGCTACTGAGCCTGTGTGCCACAACTACTGAAGCTCACGTGCCTAGAGCCTGTGCTCCGCAACAAGAGAAACCACCACAATGGGAAGCCGGCACACCACAACGAAGAGTAGCCCCCGCTCGCTGCAACTAGAGGAAGCCCGTGCAAAGCAACAAAGACCCAACACAGCCAAAAATAAATAAAATAAAATAAATTTAAAAAAAGAAAAAGAAAAAAGCTGTGCACTTAAAGGTCAAAATTCAATCAAATTAATACATTTTACTGCATCATTAAGGATAGTGCTAAGTGAAACTAGCTTTTTTATTGAGATACAATTGACATGTAAGATTATATTAGTTTCAGATGTATAACATAATGATTCCATATATGTATATATTACAAAATGATGACCACAATAAATCTAGTTAAATTCTTCACCACATATTGTTACATTTTTTTCCCTTGTGATGAGAACTGTTAGGATCTACTCTCTTACCAACTTTCAATTGTACAATACAGTATTGTTAACTAGTGATAGTCACCATGCTGTACATTACATCCCCACGACTTATGTATCTTATAAGTGGAAGTTTGTACCTTTTGACCCCCTTCACCCATTTTGCCCACTCCCCTCCCCATCCCCTACCTATGGCAACTACCAATCTGTCCTCTGTATCTATGAGCTCAGTTTTTTTGTTTGTTTTTTTTTAAAGTTTCCACATATAGCAGTGAGGTCCTATTGTGTATAGCATGGGGAATTATATTCAATACTTTGTAATAACCTATAATGGAAAAGAACCTGGAAAACTTTTATATGTATGACTGAATCACTTTGCTATACATCAGAAACTAACACAACATTGTAAATCAACTGTACTTCAATTTAAAAAAAAGATTCCAGGGACTTCCCTGGTGGTCCAGTGGTAAAGAATCCGCCTTGCAATGCAGGGGACACAGGTTTGATCCCTGGTCAGGGAACTAAGATCCCACATGCCACGGAGCAACTGAAGCCCCCGTGCCACAACTACTGAGCCTGCATGCCTCGACTAGAGAGCCCACGTGCCACAAACGACAGAGCTCACACGCCTTGGAGCCCACACACCACAACTACAGAGCCCACCTGCCCAGCCTGCGTGCCACAACTAGAGAAGAGAAAACCCGCATGCCACAATTAGAAGAGAGAAGCCTGCACGCCACAACAAAAGATCCTGTGTGCCTCAGCGAAGACCCCACATGCCGCAACTAAGACCTGATGCAGCCAAAAATAAATAAATAAATAAATAAATAAATAAATAAATAAATCTTTGAAAAAAGAATAAATAAAAATTAAAAAAAGATTCCACATATAAGTGAGATCGTATGATATTTGTCTTTGTCTGACTTACTTCACTTAGTAAAATTCCCTCAAATTTCATTTTTGTTGCTGCAAACGGCAGAACTCCTTGTAAATAATGCTGCAATGAACATGGGGGCACATATATCTTCTTGAGTTAGTGTTTTTGTTTCCTTCAGACAAATTCCCAGAAATGGAATTGTTGGGTGATGTGGTGGTTCTATTTTTAATTTTTTGAGGAACCTCCCTACTTTTTCCATAGCAGCTGCACCAGGTTACATTCCCACCAACAGTGCACGTGTGTTCCCTTTTTATCCCCACATCTTTGCCAACGCCTGTTATTTCTTGTCATTTTGATAGTAGCCATTCTATCAGATGTGAAGTGATATCTCATTGTGGTTTTGATTTTCATTTTCCTGATGATTAGAGATGTTAAGCAATTTTTTATGTACCTGTTGGCCTTCTGTATGTCTTCTTTGGAAAAATGTCCATTCAGATCCTCTGCCTGTTTTTAAATTGTATTGTTTGTTTGTTTGTTTTTGCTATTGAGTTGTGTTAGTTCTTTATATATTTTGGATGTTAATTGCTTATCAGATACATGATTTGCAAATATTTTCTCCCACTCCATTGGTTGCCTTTTCATTTTGTTGATGGTTTCCTTTGCTGTGCAGAAGCTTTCTAGTTTGATATAGTTCTATTTGTTGATTTTTGCTTTTGTAGCCTTTGTTTCTGGTGTCAAATAAAAAAAAAAAAACTGTCACCAAGACTGAGGGCAAGACCTTACTGTCTATGCTTTCTTCTAGGAGTTTTATGGTTTCAGGTCTTACGTTCAAGTCCTTAATCCACTTTGAATTGATTTTTGTGTGTGGCATAAAATAGTGGTGCAGTGTCATTCTTTGCATGTGGCTGTCCAGTTTTTCCAACACTATTTATTGAAGAGACTATCCTTTCCCCATTGTGTATTCTTGGCTCCTTTGTGGTAAATTAATTGACTATATATGTATGGGTTTATTTCTGGGCTCTGTATTCTGTTTCATGGATCTATGTGTCTGTTTTGATGCCAATACCGTGTTTCAATTACCGTGATTTTGTAGTATAATTTGAAATTAGTAAGCATGATGCCTTCAGCTTTGTTCTTCTTTCTCAAGACGCTTTGGCTATTCGAGGTCTTTTGTGGTTTTGTACAAATTTTAGGATTGTTTGTTATATTTCTTTGAAAAATGCCACTGGAATTTTGATATGGGTTGCATTGAATCTGTAGATTGCTTTGGGTAGTATGGTCATATGAACAATATTAATTTTTCTGATCCCTGAGCAGGGAATATCTTTCCCTTTATTTATGAGGACTCACTTTGCAACTAAAAATTCTACATGGATGTGAACAAGTTCTTTTTGGTAAAATGTAAACAGAGTGATTGTTCTAGGACACTATCAGGAAAAATCAAGAAGTTCTGTGTGCCTAATCTGTGAACAGAGCCTGCAAGCATAGCTTGGGGGAGTAGGTCTGGAGTATCTTTACTTATAGTTTTTAAAGAAGTGTTATGTATTGAATGTAACTTTTACTTTGGAGAACACACGTGAATTATTTCTGTTTCTTGTTGTTTGTGTACAAATCTAAAGACTTTAAGGACTGCATTTTCCTATTTGATTCCTCAAAGAAAACTAGCAATCAAGGGGAAAAAACTCTGAGGGTTAGAGAAGCGACTTATTAGATAGGATAAACAATATGTAAATTATTATTATAAATTTTATTATAAATAAATAATGGGAGAATGAGGCAAGAGGAGGGGAGATGCTTAAAGAGTAGTATGGGTAAAATTGAAACAGGATGCACATTACATTGTGAATAAAAAAATTCATTAGTTGAAATACAGGGATGATATTTGATATGTCTTACGAAGTAATAATTTTTTGTCATTTAAAAATAGTCTAGTAAAACATATAGTTAGGCTACAGATATCTGAGAATTCAAATGCAGTTTTTTTCTCTTCACGTAATTGTTACTCTTTAACACTGTGCTAATAACCCCATACCACTGCCATTTCTGGTCACATCTTAGGATAAGAGCCCTGGGCTCAGACGATCTGGTGTAGAACCATGATTCTACCCCTCATTAGCTGTGTATCCTTGGGCAATTTACTTACCTTTCTGTACCTTGGTTTTCTTATTTGTACTTACCTCTTTTTTTACTTATAAGTATTTAATATGGTGCTTAGCACATAGTAAGAATAAATGTTAGTAATTATTTCAGAGTCAGCATAACACCTTATTTTCAGATTGCTATGGTTGTATGAGAAATATATTGTTTTTCTTTCAGTGCTATGATTTTTAACATTTTCTGCATTCTTGAATGCAATTTTTAAAAATCTGGGTATCAAAGTAGTTTTCAAAGGAATACCTCATTAATTTTACCTTTGAGGAATGGGAAAAGAACAGTTCTAGAAAACTATGTCAGAGGATCCACTGCTCGGGAATGCAATTATACTGAATATCAAAGAATACCTGTATACATTTGAGAAAAATTATAGCCATTGTATTTCAAAAGATTCATCCATTCAACAAATGTTCCTGGAGCACCATCCACATGCCAGTTCTGTTCTTGGCGTTGGGGATACCATGGAGAGCAGAATCCTTGCTCTCGCTGAGCTTACTTTCAGGAGATGTGGGGAGCAGGTAGGGCTTAAAACATACATAATGTTTGCAGTAAAATTATAAAAATATTAATGCCAATTATGTTGTCTTCACAGTCGGATATAATTACTTGTGCTCAAGAAGTGGAAATGATGATAAAGCAGTTAGGAGCCCAATTGGAACAATTAAAATTTACTGTAAAATCAAAGACGGCTGTCCCAACATCACAAGTCTTTGTAAGCATTTGTCATCCACTTTGACCTTGTTTAAAGGTGAATGTACTCTTAAGTCCTATAAAGTTGGATCAGAAGTAATTTTAATTTTATTTAATTACTAAAAATAATAATATTAGCTTTATATGAGGTGATCCTGTTGTGTTTGGTTATTTTGTAGTAATAATCATATAACCAGGATGTTATAAGTTGGATGAGAGGATTCCCTTGGTAGGCCATTGCTACTCAACAAAGTGCAGCTATATATTATAATAACCATAATATCAGTATCGTCTGTGGCAGCAGAAGTAATCCATAGTGCAGTGTTGAAAACGTTTTTACAGTAGCTGGTTAAGAAATTGCCTTCAGCACAGAGGTGATGTAACTTGTGACCTTTCTGAAAAGACAGATAAAATCACTTTGTTTACCAGGCCTGCACTTATTCTGACTTTCTGATTATCTGTGCCACCCTATGGGCAAATCTGGGAGCCCCAAAGAAGTACAAGATGTACATGCAGTATTTTATAGAGCATTTTGAGTCTCTGATCATTTTCTGTAATCATTCCCAACATTTGACTTTAAAAACCTGGAAACAAAAGGCTAAGTTGTTTCACTTATAAGTAGGGCCTGATTAATTTTTTATTTGTTGTATAAGTCAGTGACCTTTAATAGGAATAAAAAATACTTTATGTCACTGACACAAAATCTTTAACTCATAAGCTCACAAGAAATGGCCCAAGATGTATCCCTAGACTTTCCAAGTTCTTTTGAATTGTAACTAAGCCAGATAAATCTAATTATAATGAGTCATATTTAGCTTTTTTTAAAAAAAGAAGCTATTTTCCCCTAGACCTTTTGAGGTGAAGCATCCATGAATGTTTCTTAGGTGATCATGTGTATTTGGCTTTTTTGAGTAAACTAACTTACTGGCAATCATAGCAAAATAAAATGCTTTGAAATACAAGTTTATTTTCTCATAATTTATGAGTCCAATTTCTACTGAGATTCTATTGTCTAATTTCATGAGACTTTTACTTTTACTTGTCTTACGGGAGAATTAATCTCTTTACAAACAAAAATTTGTACTTATTTTTAAGAGTAGAGTGATTTGTAATTTTATTAAACAGTGACATTTTGAACATTTTTGTCTCTTCCTCAGCCCACCTTCATTGCCCTTTCCAATCTGTGGACTAGCTTTCAGGATGAAACTGTTTTGATTAGCATCCTCAGTAATTTAACTACTCATCTTGAGCCATTTCTGGGGACTCATGAACTGTTCTTTCCTGAGAAAGTGACGCAAGCTCTTCTTGATGGAGTGACTGTGAAAACTGATGTGTGTAGAATGAAAGAGCACATTGGTAACAGAAATCATCCATTATTTCCTCTTCCTCCTAAAATTACCTCTAGAATAAAGTCACTCTTTTGTTTTAAAATTTTCAGTTGTATCTTTCTGATAAAGTTTTGAATATCTTTCTTGGTTGTAAGACTGCTAATGTTCATTATAGAAAATATGGAAAACAGAAAATATATAAACTGGAGAGTTTGCTATCCAGCAATAACCATGCCTAGTGTTATTGTTAGTGTTTTGGTTAACAGTGATTTCCTGTACTTATAGGTGTCTATTGTAGTCTTAGTGATTTTATTATCGGTTTGTAGTAGAAAAGGGTATTAATCCTTGCTATATTTGTTGCAAATAAAGCTCCATTTCTTTGGAATGCTATTTGCCATATATCTACCCAGATTCAGGTTGAAATTTATAAATCAATAAATGTTATCCCTATAAAATTGAGCTTATTTTAGGCCCTTTAAGAGATGCATTGATTCTTATAGAAAGGCTGTCTTTATCAATAAACTTCCTTTTACTTGTTTAGTCCCTGCTGTCTTCTTAAAGACAACTCAAAATTCATGAGAAATGTCAAAATAGAGTCTGGGATTTGAATTGTTGCCTAAAAAGAAAGTTTTTCCAGAAAGTGAAATTAGATCATGGACTCTCCAAATTTCCTTTTCACATTCTGTTTTTGTAAAAGCGAAAAATAAAAACCTAGTGGCAGGGCAGGAATAAAGACGCAGACGTAGAGAACGGACTTGAGGACATGGGGGCGGGGGGGAGGGGGAAGCTGGGATGAAGTGAGAGTAGCACTGACATATATATACTACCAAGTGTAAAATAGATAGCTAGTGGGAAGCAGCTACATAGCACAGGGAGATCAGCTCGGTGCTTTGTGACCACCTAGAGGGGTGGGATAGGGAGGGTGCGAGGGAGCCTCAAGAGGGAGAGGCTATGGGGATATATGTATACATATAGCTGATTCAATTTGTTATACAGCAGAAACAAACACAACATAGTAAAGCAATTATACTCCAATAAAGATGTGAAAAAAAAAAGTAGCGGTAATTTGCATTCTTAAATTATTAGAATACATAAAATCTGAAAATGAAATCAGAGAGACTCAAAAACATCCTTCCAGTTAGTTTTTCCTACTCTTTTCATTTTGTTAAAACAGCATATCTGTGCAAATGCTAAATGAAACTGAAAAATTAAAGTCACTTCAGCAGTAGATATTAAACTCAACTATATTGGCAAGACATGCCATTTCCTACTATAAGTCAAACGTTTTTATTCACTAGAACACAGTTTATCAAGTTACTGCTCCAGGGAATTGGGAGACCCAGTGTTCTTTTGAAAGAATTTAATTTACACTCACCACATCTCATCACCGTTTGAGGCTTTCAGGCATATCAGGAAAAAAGAGTGAAGAAGGTCTGTTTCCTCCAAAGTATGCATTTACTTTCAGCGGTAGCCACGGGGTCACTAGTAGTGTCTGCTGTTTGGATACAGAGCCAGAAACAGGAGTGTAGGTAGCACTGCAAAAGTAAGAACCTCGGGGATCAGTGTTTTATAAATTCGCGTTTTTATTTGCTTAAAAAAAATTGGCAAAACTAGGAAGACTTTTTAGAAGTGTGAATAACAGAAAAGTATATCCTCTGTTACCAAAATCACTAAGTTACTAAGAGATGTTTCCTTGCCTCTTTCTGCTCAGAACATTCTCAGTTGTTTAAAGAACTGACAGTCCTAGTATATGAGCATCATATTCAAAGTATTTTGCCACCTCGCATATTATTAAGAGCTACACTGTCTTGAACGAAGTTAATTTATCTCTGTTTTAGTCAGATAGCAGCCAAGTGCCTTCTGCTCATTTCCTGGGTGGTTTACTCTTCCCACTGAATACCGTTTTTCTTGTGCTCCTCTTTCATTTTAGAAGAGAGAGTAAATCTGGCGGATTTCAGAAAACTAGAATGGCTTTTCCCAGAAACAACAGCCAATTTTGACAAATTGTTGATTCAGTATCGGGGATTTTGTGCTTACACATTTGCTACAACAGATGGTCTTCTTCTTCCAGGTACGTCATTGGAAATAATACTGTTCTCCCTTCTCCAATTTTTTCTTTAAATGATGTGCCCTCATTGTCACTCACTCACTCACTTTGTAAAATTTTGTGGACTCTAATGGTGAACTAGGAATGGAGCTACAAAGATGACCTAAATGCAGTATTTATCTTTGAAGTGCTCGCAGCATAACCTGATAGACTGACATAAACAAGAAATTATAATACAAGCGATAAGTGATGGAATGTGTATATAATGAAATATGGATGCTACACTATCATAAAAGGGGGATGACTCTTATGTCAATGAAGGATTTCAGAAGTGTCATGTGGCATTCCTAAAATAGATCATCTTCCAAAGTGATTACTTGAAAGCGCAACACTAGTTTGACTGATATGTTTATTAAACAATATTCTTTGTCACTTTATGGTTATATCCCATTAACATAGATCAGGATTTCTGTATAAGGACGTGACCAATATTTTATCAAGTAAAATTTCTCTATGATGTATATATTACTAGAACTTCTCTAAAGAGTAAATCAGAAATTGAGATGAAATAAGTTATTATCCAAAAAGTGCCATGTGAATTGGCAATAGAATTATTACAAAGAATTATTGGGATTGTGTGTATACAGGCTAGAGAACATACACATTGACTCATTTTTTTTTTATGGTAGAGATTTTTTCATTATGGGAGTAATAAAAGGTTTACCTTGGGAGAACTGAGAGAATAGTATTCTGAGGTCCTGTGAGGATCACTGACACTGAGGAGAAGTCAATCAAGAGCCATGAAGAAGTAAAAAGCAATAGACTGGAGATGATTTCTCTCTCCCCTTGTCTTTTTTTTCCTTCCCTTCGCTGCCCACCCCCCCAAATCTCTCTCTCTCTCTCTCTCTCCCTCCCTCCACAAATAAGAAGGGAAGGGAGTCATGAGAGACACAAACACAGAAACATGGATGTGGGGTGACACAGAGGTAGCATGATGTGGTTGGAAAAGCTATGGGCCAAGATTGGGAGAGCCTGGTTTCTTTTTCTTTTTTAATATTTATTTATTGTTTATTTTTGGCTGTGCCGGGTCTTAGTTGCGGCATGTGGGATCTTTGCGGCATGCGGAATCTTTTTTTTTTTTTTAGTTGTGGCATGTGGGCTTCTTAGTTGCGCGTGCGAACTCTTAGTTGCAGCACACATGCAGGATCTAGTTCCCTGGCCAGGGATGAACCCGGGCGCCCTGCATTGGGAGCGCAGAGTCTGAACTGCTGGACCACCAGGGAAGTCCCGGGAGAGCCTGGGTCTAGTCCCCGTTGTCCCATTAATAAACAGAGTAACTTTCAGCAAATCTCTTGTCTCTTGTGGACCTCAGCTTCCACGTCAGGAAAAGGAGAAGGACCAACTAGGAGGTGTGTTTGGTCCCTTCCAGCTCCTACCAACTATGATTCTAAGAAAGGGGGAGAGAGAGAAAAAAAGTAGAAGGGCTTGAGGGGCTTTGGGTTTAGAATCCTCTCAGAATCAGCTAGTCTGGAGACTTTATTTCTACGTGCTACAATATTTCCTGGGCATCAGCCACCTGCACTGTCTCGGAGGAATCCCCTGGGAGTCCCTCCTTCCTCGGGACTGCAGACCACAGGGCTTGAGTCCCCGGGTAATGCTGGGGCTTACCAGGCAGGGTCCTTTTCAGATGATATCACTGACTTTACTGCCCACCTCTCGTTCCCTTGTGCACTGCTCTAGCCTCACTGGCCTTCTTGCTATTCTCGAACATTCCGAGCTCATTTTCACCTCGAATCTTTTGCACTTGCTATTCCCTCTGCTTGGACAGCTCTATTCCCCCACAGCTACATACCTTGCTCCCTCATCTTATTCAGCCTTCTCTGATCACCCAACTTAAAATATCAATCTCGCCCTTCTTCCTTTTACTATGTGTTTAACCTGCTTTGCTTACTTGTTTTCTGTAGCACTGATCACTCTCTGGGCTATGGTATATTGATTGATTTCTTTTCTCTGTATCCTCAGTGCCAAGAACAGGGTCAGTAAATATTTGTTGAATAAGTGAAAGAATAAATAAATAAGACAGTGTTATGTTTCCTATATAATTCCCACAAACTGTGGATACTTCTAACCCATATTTTATGTAGTATCTTTTCATAGTGGGAGATACTTTCTAACATGCAAATGTACATTTTGGAACAGATGTTTCATTTTTGTAGTTCTTACAGAATTATTTTAAAAACAGTGCTTCTAGTAGTTAGTTTAGTTTAAGGAGATTTGAAAAACCTAGATGATTAAGTGGCTTCTCATAAAAGATTTTTAAACAACTTATATCTGGATAGTGAAATATTTTTAGATAAAATCATAATTTAAAATTTAAAAATATGGGACTTCCTGGTGGTCCAGTGGTTAAGATTCCGTGCTTCCAGTGCAGGGGGCACAGGTTTGATCCCTGGTCGGGGAACTAAGATCCTGCATGCTTCATGGTGTGGCCAAAAAATAAAATAAAATAAAATAAAAAATGTATAAAATAAATTTCATTTGAATTTTACATAAAATATAATTTAACGAAATGTATAACTTAAAATTGCTAGTTGTAACATTTTAGCTAATAAAGACATAAGTGATATGTTAAAAATAGAGTATAGGGAATGGTTCTATGAATGTATTATAAACAAAGAATCAGTATTTCATATCTTTTTTTAAAAATATATTTATTTATTTATTTGGTTGCACCAGGTCTTAGTTGCGGCAGGCGGGCTCCTTAGTTGCGGCTCCAGGGCTCCTTAGTTGCGGCATGCAAACTCTTAGTTGTGGTATGCATGTGGGAGCTAGTTCCCCAATCAGGGACCAAACCCAGGCCCCCTGCATTGGGAGCGCAGAGTCTTATCCACTGTGCCACCAGGGAAGTCTCAGTATTTCATATCGAATTCAATTCCTTTTCTTAATTTTCAGGAAATCCAGCAATTGGAATTTTGAAATATAAAGAAAAGTATTACACTTTCAATACCAGAGATGCCGCATATTCATTTGCAGAAAATCCTGAAAATTACATTGATAAAATTAGAGAAAAAGCCAAAAAAAATGCAGAATTGATTCAGCTACTGGAACTTCATCAACAGTTTGAAACCCTTATTCCATATCCTCAGGTAAGCAGGGTTGGCGTTTTAAGAATTCATGACATTTAAAAGTGTAGTTAATAAAAAAAATTACATTTTGTTGTAGAATGGTCCCCCAAGTCCAGGCAAGAGACAGGGGCAGAATGAGGGCCTTTACAGGTTGTCTGAAAGGGGTTCACATCCGAAGATGGAAACTACGGAAATCCACAAAGAATAAATGAAAACAGGATGAGTCAAACTGATGAATTAGACTGGAAAAATCTGAAAGAGCAAGACTACATTTAGATAAATCATTGGAACTACAGTATTTCCTTATCTAAAATGGAAGGAGCTTAGCACAGATAACATAGGTGGTAACTTAGGCTCAGAATTGTAAAATAATTTAACAGGTTTAAATTGCAGTAGTCTGAAAGGCCACAAAATGGATCTGAAGGTGTGTTTCCATGTGTGTGTGTGCCGATTCCTTAATTCATTCAGCAGACACTTACTGAGTCGCTTGCTGTGCACCAGGCATGATTCTGGGCACAGTGAACAAAGCAGGTAGCAATCCCTGCCCGCACGGGGCTCACATTCTACCGCTGTGTATCCTTGTTGTCTTCCTCTTTGTCTCGCATTTGTACTGTTCACATTTTAATTGCTCTTTCTGTCATCCTCTCTTGTTTAATTTACCTCTTTTAAACTCACTAAACTAAAACCCTGCAATACATGGTTTATGAATGGTTTGTGTTTGTTGTATTTATCAACACTTTGACAGTGAAGCAGGTGGGTGTGGGTACAACTGACCAGGTTGGCAGGGATCCCAGCAGTGACTGGTAAGAGGACGATGGGGCTGGTGACAGTGAGGAACAGAGGATGGTCTGAACACTTGGGCAAGAAGACTGACAACCAGCCAAGGACAACGTGGTCAGAAGGGGGCAGCTGTTGGCACTCTTGTTCTGACAACAGCTGCCAGTCTGTTGATGTGATGCTCCAGCTGCCCTTTTAAGAAAGCACAAAGACAGTGAAAGGCTAGAATCAGATCACCAGGAAGGTGTGCTGTACGTAGATACTTTTCTATTAAAGAACAGTTTTCCTCTACATATCTGGTCTTGTTCTTCCCTTTCTGTGTATTTAATCCTGTGTATTGAATCCTTCACTGACCTTTAATACCTATGGAAGTGAGTATTCTTTCTTCATATTTCAATGCTGTATTCATTATTTTTTCTTGCCATTTACTTGCATAATATTGTAAATTATCTTTTCAGCATCTTTCTACCTACCTAAGTATATCATAAGATCATTTTGAAGGCAAAAATTATATCTTATGCTAAATGGTAGGCATTCAGTAATCATCTGTTTCTTGATTTGGGGAAAGAAGTTCATCTCTTCCCCCTCCTCTTTACTAGGACTTGAGTTTCTTAAACCTCTGCCACCCACTCCAGCAACTTCATTTCCAGCATAATCATAACTTGTTTAGCCTGGAATCACTGAATACTTAATATTTTAATAGTGAGCTTCTTGGTGCTTTGGCAGAAAGATGAATATATTCCACTAAAATAGATAATAATCTGCTATGTACGCAGAGCTTGAGTTTAAGATATATTCTAAAGATGTTCTGATACTTTAAACAAATGTGATGTATACCTAATATTTAGTAGCTATTCTAAACTTCTATCCATTTCCAATAAGGTATTCACTTATGGTCCCCACTGTGAAAATTGGAGAGGGACATTTGACTTGGGATGAGTGATGTTAGGTTTTCTCCTTCCAAACTACACCTCCTACATTAAGTTCAAAAAATCAGGCACAAATCCATAATGCCTGGGAAAATAATTACATTTGGCTTGCTAATTATGAACTTTTTAAAATTTTGCTGGTATTTACAAGTATGTTTCATGTTCTTGTTTTCCTAATGTTTTGTCAGTTTTAGCTAAATATTTTAGTTATCTGTAAATAGTGTTTATTTTTTACAAATATTAATTGCAAAACTCCACTTCTTTAGATGAAAGAGGTTGACAAACATTATATAAAACCAATTGCAAAGTGTGAAAGTAGCACACAGACGGATACACATTTATTGCCACCAACAATTGTGAGATCATATGAGTGGAATGAATGGGAATTAAGAAGAAAAGCTATAAAATTGGTTTGTAACAATATTTTCTAAAATTATTTATAGGTTGGGGAATTTTAATATGTTGTTACTCATAGAGTTGGTAAGCTAAATTATTTATATAAAATAGTGAGTTGTACACAGTTTTTTTTGCTAAAATAAAAATAATTAGTATAATTATAATTTTCCAGCTTTACATTGTAAGATTATCTTCTAGGTTTTTAAAAAAAATTAGTTTATTTATTTATTTATTTATTTTTGGCTGCGCTGGGTCTTTGTTGCTGCGCGTGGGCTTTTCTCTAGTTGCAGCGAGCGGGGGCTACTCTTTGTTACGGTTCGAGGGCTTCTCATTGTGGTGGCTTCTCCTGTTGCGGAGCACGGGTTCTAGGCACGTGGACTCAGTAGTTGTGGCGCACGGGCTTAGTTGCTCCGAGGCATGTGGGAATCCTCCCGGACCAGGGCTCGAACCCGTGTCCCCTGCATTGGCAGGCAGATTCTTAACCACTGCACCACCAGGGAAGTCCCTATCTTCTAGTTTTAAGCATATATAGAAATACAGAAGCATGAAACTGCTCTCAAATTATATCAGCCAGTAACTAGAACAATGATAGTTGCTATCTTTCTCTCTATCTCCTTTTCTCAATCTCTACTCTGTCTACTGATGTATATAATAGTTTTAATTAATTGTGCTAACCTATGAGGTGCTAGTATTTAAAGCCCTGCAGCTTCCTCTGATCATTTAAAGCATACCCTTCTCTTTTTTGGACTTTTGTTTGAGGAGCAGAATGCTACTGCTGTTATAGCACAGATACAGTCCCCTCTTACTGTCAGCTTGTTCTCTCCAGACGTCTCACTTGTCCTTCTGATTCGCAGTCATCTTAATCACAGTAGGTACCTACCCTTGAAGCCTTCTTTGAAACTCTCATCCCTATCTGACTCAGTGGAATTCCCCCCACTCTTCCTTTTGATAGTATCTGGTCATTTTAAACAATAAATATTTATAGTGTGAAGGAACAAACTCTTTTTATAACTGTAGCCTTTTCTCAGTATATTTTATCCAGCTCTGTAACGGAAATCAGGTGTGGAAATGAAGACTGCTCAAATGAGAACAGAGGCTATTTATTCGAAGCTTGCTATATCAAGGGAGCCAGTCACCATCACTTGTGTTTGGCAGAGACTCAAAGTTGGGGAGAGGAGTGAGAAAGTTTTATAGTGAAAAAGGGGAAGGCTTCAGGTATTCCTCTGATTGGAGGATGTTGACAGGGGAAACTGGAGGCGGGCTAACTAGCAGTGGGCGATGGGGGAGCATCTTTTGTGATTGGCTTAGTGAGCATATTTGGCTTTCTCTGGTTGGTCCAGAGATGGAAGGGGAGGCAGCAGGAAAAAAAAAAAAAATAGGGCGGTTCTGCTGTTCTGAGCTGATTGCTACAACTACCGAGGTTGTGGTTTGGCTTCCAAGACTGGTTGCTGCAGAGGTTGTGGGTTAGAGTTCTGTTATCATATAAGGTCCAACCTAGGTCCGTTTGTATATTCAGTCTCTCTTTTCACTAACCATATCATTTCCTTTGCCGCCCTCTCTGGTGGCAGCTTTTCAGTCCCCTGATTTCTCAAGATGCGGAAGGTTCAGCTTCCTGGAATATTTTCCAGATCAGCGGTCCCCAACTTTTTTGGCACCAGGGACCGGTTTCGTGGAAGACAGTTTTTCCACGGGGGAGGTGGGGGATGGCTCAGGCGGTAATGGGAGCGATGAGGGCGATGGGGGCGATGGGGGCGATGGGGAGCAATGGGGAGCGGCAGATGAAGCTTCTCTCGCTCGCCTGCCGCTCGCCTCCTGCTGTGCGGCCCGATTCCTAACACGCTGCGGACCGGTACTGGTCCTCGGCCCGGGGGGTTGGGGACCCCTGTTCCGGATCATTGTTCCATTAGCATTCTTAACAGTTACTCTTCTGTAGTTCATGAAGCTCCCATTCCCTGCATTCTTTTCTGTTATCTATCAATACTAGACTCACTTGAGCTCATCAGATGTATACTGGGTAACGTACATATATCCTACCACCTTGTTCTTCAGGAACTAATAGTCTAGCAAGTGACATTGATACACTAAAAATATTTTAGTATCTCTTGGTAAGTTGTATAACAGAAGTGAAATAAAAATTCTACTCCATTGACTTAGGTGACATTTTAAGTTGGTCCTGAGATACACATAGACAAAGGAGAAGAGTGGAGTGATGGTTGGACAGGATATGAGAGGTATAGGTGGCAGATTAGGTCTGGCCTGGAAATGTTAAGAGAATGCGGTGTTCAGTGGGGCTGAACCTCATACTGACTGGACCCTCTCTTCTCACTCTTCGACTTCATTCTTCTTCCCACCTTAGACGGAATTATCCCCTAGAATTGCAGCATGTTGAATGCCAGCTCCCCGTGTATTACCAACATGACCTGTCGATAAGACAAAGCTGAGTATATGGCTTAGAGCTGTAAGGGAAACCACCCCTTCAGCAGAGCTTTGCGGTGTCTCAGAGGGGGAACAGCAAGGTCAGGATTTATTGAGACTTTGAAGTTTGGTGGAAGGCACGTCTTTTGATGCCTGGGCTCAGTCAGGGGATGTGTTGGGGGCCTGAACTGGGTTATAAAGATTATGAAAAAGCAGTCCAGGATTGATGGGAATAGCAAGGTGAATCTTCAGGCAAGGGATGCAGAGTCTTAGGGCTTCTTCTGTGTGTTAATGCTTACCACTGAAGAGTCATGCATCTTTCAGGATGTTCTGTAATGAACAATCAAGTTATTTGCTTTGGCAAGAGTCTCTTGGAATAGTAAAATTATGCTAGTGAAGACAAAGGAATAGCAAAGTCCTGTTAATGTAGACGATAAGCTGTGTGTGGGAGAAGTAGTTTTGGTTCTCAATCACCTGCAGTGTCTCAAACGCTGAAATGTTTCCTCTAATTCCAGGTCTCTCCTTCTTAACTCACATGCTGTAATCCCTTCTGAGTTTTTTCCTTGGACTTTACCACAACTTCAATAAAACTCTTATTCTCTTTTTTATAAACTCCTCCTTGCTTCCCAGCCTGAGCAGTCTGTTTAACCTCATGTTTAGTTGCGATCCATAAAAGGAGTAAGCATAATGTAGAAAAATGTAAAGTATTATCTGGAAACATCAGAGCTTTTTCTATTAAAAGTTTTGGGTGAAGCCCATTTAGGTAAGACAATGGAAATCTTAAATTTTTGTTTTTTAAAAAAATAAGCCAAGAATGATGGGAAAATCCAAGTTGTATGACTCTCAAAGTATAATAATGAATGAATTATTATATTATTATATCAACAAAGAATTGAGCTCGCTGTAAGTTTGAATCTGTTTGTTCTCTCTTTGGGTCCATTTTCATTATTTAATCTATTTTCCTACTTCTCAGCAAAGGGTATTTCTTTTCTATTATGTTCTAAATTTTCCAATGTTTTAATGTTTTGCAGAAACATGCTATGTTGCAGGACTAATTTCTTTGTGGATTGAGGGAAAAAAAAAAAAAGGCCGATACTAACTGGTACCCGAGAGTATTTTATTTGTTCTTTAGAGAAATGTTCATTCCTGTGTATTCTCTTTCTACTTAGGCCAATTTGCGTCGGAAAGTTACTCACTCGGTACAGACTGATCTTAGTCACATGAGAAGAGAAAATTGCTCCCAGGTGTACCCTTCAAAGGATGCTAGCACACAGTCAATGAGGGAAGGCAGCAGCCGAGTGCCCCGGCCCCAGATTTACATAGCTGGTTTCCGCGGGGGCCATACCAAGACCACCTATGAAGTCAAGGTGAACTTAACTAGAGCCATTGATGAAACCTAGTTAGAGACCACACTTTTAACGTAGATACCACTGAATTGTGAACAATGGCATATATTTAAAAGTATTTTTGCATCCATGAAAATTAGCTAATTTTGTGGGGCTGGCACGTTCATTGGTGGTATGAATGTTTTTGGGTTCTCACCCATGTGTACTGTCAAACTGCTACAACAAATGAAAAATTGTTTTCTGTAATACATTTTTCATTCTATTAAAATTGCAAAGTAAAACTCTGTCCATTCCTCTTTGACTTGGAAGAAAAAGTTTGGCAGCATTAAGACTAAAATTATTAATATAAGATGATTAGATATTAATATATATAAGATTGTTATGCATGGGATAGAAACTTATTTAGATAACTTTTTATATATTGATATAAGATGATTGTGCCTGGGATAGAAGTTTATTTCTAAAATCATATTTAATGTTAAACATTAAAAATTTAAACCATAATCAATATTTTCAGCCTCATTAGCTATTAAATGTAACATGGATTAAATTGATATGTAATAAGACCTCACTAATTTGGAACAGTTAGAACAAAGATCCACATGATGTTTTTATTTTTTTTAATTTTATTTAAAAAAATATTTATTTATTTTTATTATGTATTTTTTAAAATTTATTTTGGCTGCACTGGGTCTTAGTTGCGGCATGCAGGATCTTTGTTGTGGCGTGCGGGATCTTTAGTTGCAGCATGCGGACTTCTTAGTTGCGGCATGTGGGGGGCATGTGAACTCTTAGCTGCGGCATGCTTGCAGGATCTAGTTCCCTGACCAGGAATCCAACCTGGGCCCCCTGCATTGGGAGGGCGGAGTCTTACCCACTGGACCACCAGGGAAGTCCCACATGAGGTTTTTTAAAATCTGGAAATTTTACATGGAATCTGGATTCTGGCCCCTTGAAAAGATCGGAATATCTAGCAGCACTCGGCCAGCATTCCTGTAACTAGTAGCTTTGCCCTTTCATAGGGCAGGTACTTCTGGTTTTAATTCTTGCTGCCTTACGGGTCTCCTACTTCACTCCTTTGACCTATTTGCCTGACTCCGTAGGTTGTGTTTAGGGCCCCTGTCAATTACTGATAGCCGAATTTTAGAGCTGTTGTTTTGTTAATGCCTTACACACTCCCAGTACCTAAGCACGGATAATGAAGTCTCTCAAGCGGAGGGACTGTTAAAACTTGCCTTGGCAGCCTGGGGGCAGGGGGTGTCATTTACATTTAGCACATATTTTTGGCTTAGGTGACTCTTACTAAGGTGTTTGTATAATTTGTTTTCTATGTAGGTTAAATGTTACTTATAATATGATATGCTTCAAAATCCATTTTCCTCAGATACTATAAAGGTAAACTTCAAACAGATCTACTTCTAAGTTGTCATGATTTTCATACCTGTCGTTTAATTTTTTTATTGAAGCATAGTTGATTTACAATGTGTTAATTTCTGCTATACAGCAAAGTGATTCAGTTATCCATATATCTGCATCCTTTTTTATATTCTTTTCCATTATGGTTTATCACAGGATATTGAATATTGTTCCCTGTGCTATACAGTAGGACCTTGTTGTTTATCATACCTGTAGTTTAAAAATGAAGTTAAAGATGGGCTGGCTGGCTGGCTGTTGAGGCAGGGCCTGGGGGTGGAGGTGGTGTGGCGTGGACGTGGGGTTGGGAGGGCTCTGTGCCTGAAGAGGGTGGGATGATTACAGCTAATACTAAACTTTGCAAATTCAGGAATTTGATTTTACCTGTTCTAATCAACCCTCCTTTGATTCTGCAAGATTCCTAAACACAGAAAGGGATGGCTGATAAGCCACAATTTGGGGTTACCAAGTTAGGGCTGAAAGTAGAATTGCCAAGTGCATAACAATACCAAATACTATTTGAAAAGCTAAATATCAGAAAGTCATCTGGTAAGTACAACAGAAAGAGAATACAGGGAGCTAGATCAAACGGTAAACTCATCTTCTCCCAAGACCTCCACTGTCTACCCAAGCCCCATCACTCTCTAAAGATTTCCAGCCATATGTTGGAGCCAGTGTCAGTTGTTTACCCCCATTTCAGCAGGTCACAGGCCGAACTCATTTCCTCTACCGAACTTGTTTCTCCCTGTGTATTTCCTTCTGTGGTCAAAGGCATCGCTACCTACTCAGTAGCATAAATTAAAAACTTCTGGATTGTCTCTCTTACACAGCCCCTGCATTTAACTAGTCACCAAGCCCTGTTGATTTGGCTTCATCTGCCTTTGGGAACCGTGTCTTCCTATTCTCACTGCTATTGCCGTAGTTTAGGACTTAGTCCTATTGCCTGATTCATCGGCGTAATTTTTCTAACACACAAATTTGATCAGGTCACCTGGCTTCCTCGCCTACAACCTTCACTTCCCTTGTTTAAAAAGACACTTTTCCATTATCTGGGGGATAAAAACTCCTTGCCATATTATATAAGACTTTTCATATATATCCATGTATCTTCCTGTTTCATTTTCTGCCCCCTCATGCTCTCTGCACACACTATACATACAGACAAATGGAGCCCAAACTCTTTGAGTACGTTACGGTCTCTGATACCACCCCTCTCTGTGCTTGCTTGTCACTCTGTCCCCTGGAATGTACTCCACAGACACCCTCAGGAAATCTGTTTGTTCCCATGAAATCTGTTGATCAGATTTTACTTTTCCAGTGAAGGTTTTCCCCATCACCTTTGAGAGAATTAATCGCTCTTCCTTTGGGTTTTCACTGGATTTTATTCATATTCTTATTATAACACTTGAAGTAAAAAGGTCTATATGTGTCCATCTGTATTCTCCCTGTTAGACTGTGTATTTCTTGAGATTTGAACTGTGTTTTAGTCATTCTTATATCCCTGGTATTGTTATAGAACCTTGTTGGATGAATGGATTTTAAAAGAAGAGGAATGAAAGAAAGGACAAACTGGAAGCAGAGTACTGGTTGAGTGATTATTCTCGTAGTCAAGGTGGTAGTTCAGTCGCAAAGTAGTTTTTGGAAAAGAGGGAGAAAAACCAAGAGGAAAAGGAAGATCATCTATGGGGAAGGTGGTGGGAAATAAAGTTGGATAAGCAGGGTTGGTATAGATTTTGGAGGACACTGAAAGCCAAGCAGAGGAATGTTTTGCCTTCCTGTAGTAGGATATTAGAAAACTGTGGCAGATTCTTGAACAGAAGATCCATTGTGGGAGAGAGATACTGGAACTGGGGAGACGGTGAGGCAGCTGTCACAAGAGTTAGGGCATTGCAGTAACGGAAGACATGAAGGCGCAAATGTGAGATTTAATGAAGGGAATCTAACATTCCAGGGAAGGGAAGGGAAAATCAAAGTCTCTACCCTAGGGTTTGTAGGAAACAGAGGATAACTGAGAAGAGGAACTGGTTGGTCAAAAAAGAATGTGTTCAGTACTAGAAATTTTGAGGTTAAGAAATGACAAAGATAGTAAAGCAGAGGTGACTGGAATTTGATCTAGAGAAAGATAATTTGGGGGATCATCCCCAACGAATGGGGATGGAATGAGGAGGAAGAGATAAGACAGAGGAGCAGTCAGAAGAGTAGAAAAAGATGTAAAGGAATCTCTGTGATTATGGAAGTAAAGTCTAGGTCTACTACTTATTAGCTGTGTTATTTAATCTCTCTCTGCTGCAGTTTCTTCATCATAAAAACTGGGGTAATAACATTTCCCAACTCATTGGGTTGTTGAGAGGATTAAATGAGTTAGTTAACACGTGTAAAGCATTTGTCTGGTAAGTGCCTTGTCATTGTTAGCCAGGAGAGGAGAGAAGCCCCAGTGTTTCATTTCTGCTGCACTCCCATCCTCATTTTCCCCGATTTCTGTTTTCTAGCTCTTAGTGCCTAGAATAATGCTAGGCACATTAGGACTTTTAGTAAATGTCTGATGAACAAACACAAGAGGATGAGGAATGGAGTTGGCAGCTGCTAAGCTGTTTTAATAGAGTTGGCTTGAGTAGAAATAAGATTGCAGCCAGCGAAGCAGAAAATTGTAGAACTAAGTACAGAGTACTTACCAGTGACTGGCAGGAAAAGAGAAACGGGATTATGGTAACTAAAAATGGAAGAAGAGGCAAGGGAGAGTTAAGCTCAAATAAGAAATGTTTAGATACTGATGATTTTTACTCACATTTAACTCTTTGAGTTCAGACACTGAATTGTACATTGTCTCTTTGTATTTTTAAACAAATTTTCTCAATTCTAAAATGCAACAGTTCTTCTGGCTTATCTTTAGTAATTTTATACCATAGGAAAGAGTTGTTTTAAAATAATAACCTAGCAAATTGGTTTTGGAAGTTTTCTTAATAGCAGAATGAGAATAATATGCTTAATCTCATTCTGTCTACAGTTTGAGATTTGTCTGCACAGTTCTTTATGGTTAATGGTTTACTATACTTTAAACCTTACCACTTTTAATAATCTATTATACAGCTACCATAGTTGAACTACAGCCTCCTTAAGCCTTTTGGTATTTGCTTCCTGCACAGTCTTCTTGTTTAATGAATGAAGTTCACACTTTTATATGCTTTGTTACTAATGGAGACATAGTGGGCTTCCTTTCGCACAGTTCACTGAGACTAGGGTAGCTCTGATACCAGAGCGGAGATAGAAGTGAGCAGGGTATCGAGACAAATGCTGCAGTTTGGTAGGGACAATCAGGAATATCACTGGGGTCTGAAATGGAAATAGCAACAGCTGCTGTAAGGTTATTTCATCATCAGGCAAATGAGCTTATGGCTCACATGTTGAAGACGGCTGCTCCTTGCTCTAACCAAGGTTTGTATAGAAAACTAGGCATACATAAAAGAAACACATTCAACTGACATTTGTCCTCGAAGACTTAGGATAATTAGAAATGAGAAAGTAAAAATTAGCTTGAACTAAGAATATAAATATCTGTTTGGCCATTCATTGGGCTGGGATAACGAACACAGAAATCCCAGCTGCAAAGTTAACAGGAAATAACAGACCTCTCGAGGATATGCTACAGTTGTAAACTATAATAACAACCCCCTTTTTTGAGTGTCTGCTTTCTAATTCACTGAAAAATTTTGTTCTCTAAAATCGTACGCTACTAGGAACCTTGCTGTTGAAATTGTATCAGGAAGACTGAGACACTCCATCCTTGCTTGAAGGATTTAAGTCACTTTGACACAAAGAAGCAGCCTCAGTTTCCAACGTAGGTGCAAAGCCTTCATTTAAGGGGCTCCTGAATACAACAGTCCACATCTATAGTAACTTCAGGGTTTCCAGGAAACAGGATCCTGAGACTATTCTGCAGTACAGATCTGATGTTGAGTTTTTCACACACAGCCCTGCTTTGAAGCTATCAAAATATTGCTTCTTTTAATTAATTTATTATTTTTTTAACATCTTTATTGGAGTATAATTGCTTTACAATGGGGTGTTAGTTTCTGCTTTATAACAAAGTGAATCAGCTATATGTATACATATATCCCCATATCTCCTCCCTCTTGCGTCTCCCTCCCACCCTCCTAATCCCACCCCTCTAGGTGGTCACAAAGCACCGAGCTGATCACCCTGTGCTATGCGGCTGCTTCCCACTAGCTATCTATTTTACATTTGGTAGTGTATATATGTCCATGCCACTCTCTCACTTCGTCCCAGCTTACCCTTCCCCCTCCCTGTGTCCTCAAGTCCATTCTCTATGTCTGCGTCTTTATTCCTGTCCTGCCCCTAGGTTCTTCAGAACCATTTTTTTTTTTTTTTTTAGATTCCGTATATATGTGTTAGCATATGGTATTTGTTTTTCTCTTTCCGACTTACTTCACTCTGTATGACAGACTCTAGGTCCATCCACCTCACTACAAATAACTCAGTTTTGTTTCTTTTTATGGCTGAGTAATATTCCATTGTATATATGTGCCACATCTTCTTTATCCATTCATCTGTCGATGGACACTTAGGTTGCTTCCATGTCCTGGCTATTGTAAATAGAGCTGCAATGAACATTGTGGTACATGTCTCTTTTTGAATTATGGTTTTCTCAGGGTATATGCTCAGTAGTGGGATTGCTGGGTCATATGGTAGTTCTATTTTTAGTTTTTTAAGGAACCTCCATACTGTTCTCCATAGTGGCTGTATCAATTTACATTCCCACCAACAGTGCAAGAGGGTTCCCTTTTCTCCACACCCTCTCCAGCATTTATTGTTTGTAGATTTTTTGATGATGGCCATTCTGACTGGTGTGAGGTGATACCTCAATGTAGTTTTGATTTGCATTTCTTTAATGATTAGTGATGTTGAGCATCCTTTCATGTGTTTGTTGGCAATCTGTATATCTTCTTTTGAGAAGTGTCTATTTAGGTCTTCTGCCCATTTTTGGATTGGGTTGTTTTTTTGATATTGAGCTGCATGAGCTGCTTGTAAATTTTGGAGATTAATCTTTTGTCAGTTGCGTCACTTGCAAATATTTTCTCCCATTCTGAGGGTGGTCTTGTCATCTTGTTTATGGTTTCCTTTGCTGTGCAAAAGCTTTTAAGTTTCATTAGGTCCCATTTGTTCATTTTTGCTTTTATTTCCATTTCTCTAGGAGGTGGGTCAAAAAGGATCTTGCTGTGATTTATGTCATAGAGTGTTCTGCCTATGTTTTCCTCTAAGAGTTTTATAGTGTCTGGCCTTACATTTAGGTCTTTAATCCATTTTGAGTTTATTTTTGTGTATGGTGTTAGGGAGTGTTCTAATTTCATTCTTTTACATGTAGCTATCCAGTTTTCCCAGCACCACTTATTGAAGAGGCTGTCTTTTCTCCATTGTATATTCTTGCCTCCTTTATCAAAAATAAGGTGACCATATGTGCGTGGGTTTATCTCTGGGCTTTCTATCCTGTTCCATTGATCTATATTTCTGTTTTTGTGCCAGTACCATACTGTCTTGATTACTGTAGATTTGTGGTACAGTCTGAAGTCCGGGAGCCTGATTCTTCCAGCTCCATTTGTCTTTCTCAAGATTGCTTTGGCTATTCAGGGTCTTTTGTGTTTCCATACAAATTGTGCAATTTTTTGTTCTAGTTCTGTGAAAAATGCCATTGGTAGTTTGATAGGGATTGCATTGAATCTGTAGATTGCTTTGGGTAGTATAGTCATTTTCACAATGTTGATTCTTCCAATCCAAGAACATGGTGTGTCTCTCCATCTGTTTGTATCCTCCTTAATTTCTTTCATCAGTGTCTTATAGTTTTCTGCATACAGGTCTTTTGTCTCCTTTGGTGGGTTTATTCCTAGGTATTTTATTCTTTTTGTTGCAAAATATCGCTTCTTTTTAAATTTCACCTTAACTCCATTCTTCTCCCACATTCTATAACTCTGTCTTTTCCTTTGTTTCCTGAGACCTCCCACAGTTATTCTGGTGTGTAGTCTCTCTCTGGCTGGAATGAGCCAATAATCCTGACTCTGTCTGACTATAGGTTTGTCACTGGTGGTTTTGGGCTGATCACGTTAGAACAAAGGCCATCAAAATCTAGTCAAGGCTTATGGCAATGGAGTAGAAATTCTTCACAGGCAATGAAAATTTACAGGAAAGGTGGGGTTCAGCAACATGATATGTATGTGAACCAGAAATGCCACAAAACTGGCCCCAAAGCATTTTACCCACCACCCTAATTATGATCAGTGTGTGTGTGTGTGTGTGTGTGTGTAATACTATTCTCCCCCAGAAGGAACCATAGTTTCTTTTTTGTTTTGTTTTGTTTGTTTGTTTGTTTATTTATTTATTTATTTATTGCGTGTTGGGTCTTCGTTTCTGTGTGAGGGCTTTCTCTAGTTGCGGCGAGCGGGGGCCACTCTTCATCACGGTGCACGGGCCTCTCACTATCGTGGCCTCTCTTGTTGCGGAGCACAGGCTCCAGACGTGCAGGCTCAGTAGTTGTGGCTCACGAGCCCAGTTGCTCCGCAGCATATGGGATCTTCTCAGACCAGGGCTCGAACCCGTGTCCCCTGCATTGGCAGGCGGATTCTCAACCACTGCGCCACCAGGGAAGCCCGGAACCATAGTTTCTTGAAGTGTAGTTGATTCCATGGCCTAGGACAGGGAAGAATGAAGACTGGCCTGGAACCTGGAACCTGGAAATCAAAAATGCTTCAAAAACCTTGTGCAGATTTAAAGGAGTAGGCTTACAGGGACCATACTGGGACAATTTGAGTGTCCAGAGGAGAATAATTATAGTTAATTGAAGTAAGTTGAGACTATAATGATACTCCAAAATGGGAAGAGATAAATAAACTGTACAGAGCAGTAGTTATAAAACAAAAGAAGAAATGTCTGATAGAATATTTTTAATTTTCACAATTAATTTCAAGTACACATAAGAGTTTTTGCTTAAGTGTACGTATAAGAAATACACAGCATGGAACTGAATAATTCCATAAGTGAGAACTGTACCAATTACAGGAAGAGGTGATCAGCACCAGTGAGCACACATACACCAGGCAGAGGGAAGATCCAACACTGTTCCAAAGTGAGGTTACTCAAATGTCTGACTATATAAACTGTGATCTCCTTCTGTGAGCCCCTTCTGATATTAATGTGATGCTAATAAGGAATGCAAAATATTCCAATAATGTTAATAGACTATATACATATATATCTGTATCTATGTATATAATGATAAGACAATGGTATATAACATTGACCACCCAAACCTTCAAAAAATCATTTTGGAGAAAGATCATGCCACAGAAGGTGTAGGCTGCTGGGCATCTCAGAGTCTTGTACTCACGTTCCTGTAAGAACTGAGGTACTTACATAGTATTTTTAATCAATCCACATATCTTGATGACCATTCATTTTGCCAGTGAATTATTTCTAACATCGCTTATGCTAATTAATATGCTTCAGTGAACGTGGAGATCATAGCAGTTGAAGTAAATGCCTGTTGATATGTCTAATGTTTTCGAAGCCCTTTCGTTGTGTGAAGATCGTGCAGTTAGCTTGTCTGGCTAGGTAAATATAATTAATGATAATGCTGACGATGAGGACACAGGCACAAGACTTCTGAACAATATGTAATATAAACTATACAGTAAGCCCCCTACATACGAACGAGGTCTGTTCTAAGAACATGTTTGTGAGTCCAATTTGTTCGTAAGTCCAACAAAGTTAGCCCAGGTACCCAACTAACATAATCGGCTACAGAGTACTGTAATAGGTTTATAATACTTTTCACACAAATAATACATAAAAACAAACAAAAAATAAAACACTTGAAACCTTATAGTACAGTATCTTGAAAAGTACAGTAGTACAGTACAACAGCTGGCATATAGGCGCTGGCATCGAGTGAACAGGCAAGAAGAGTTACTGACTGGAGGAGGGAGAAGGTGTGGGAGATGGTAGAGCTGAAGGATCGTCAGCAATACGAGAGGGAGGGCAAGCTGCAATTCCACTCACGCCTGACGTTAATGGCATGCACGTTCGCATCTTTGAAAGTTCGCCACCTGAAGGTTGGTATATAGGGGACTTAACTGTAAGTTTAAATAAGAGGTAACAGAGGAGTTTAATGAAGGAGGAAGTTACAGAAGTTGCCAACGCTGTCGAAAGTAGTCTCTGTTACTTTACGAGTTCTTGGAGGTGCTACAACAGCTTTGTCAGGCATGAATCCCTAAGTCTAAGCCCAATTCCTATTTGCCGCCTAGTCACCTGGTGAGGACTACAGCTCCCAGAAGGCAACGCTCCGCTCCCTTGGCTCCGGCTTCCTTAGCCGGCCGGGAGTTGTAGTTTACAAGAGAGCGACTTGGAACCGAGTTTTACGCACTCGTCAACATAGACTGGGCGGAACAGGCCTCTCCTCCATCCGGATCTTCCCGTTTTCCGCAGCCTTCCGATTCGTCCGCCTAATCTTTGTGCTTGGCTGGGCGGGAATCCGTGGCTGGTCGGCCGGCGAGGCGCTCTAGGCCGAGCGGCTTTCGTCTCTATGACCCAGGAGGCGGTCCCCGGTGCCCTGCGCAGCGCGCGCGAAGGAGGTGCGCGTCAGTTCCGCGCGGTGCTGTCGGGGAACCATGGCTGCCGTGAGAGGTGAGGCCGGGGGCTGCCGGGACTGGGGACTGGGGACCCCGCGGGGGGCGGTGGCGAGCGAGCGTCAGCGCTGGTCTGCACCTGTCGGCGGCCGGCCATCCTCCGCGCCCGCGGGGCTCTGGGGCCCAGGGGCCAGGCCGGGGCGTCGGGCAGCAGGAGTTTGTGTTGAGCCGCTCCCGGGCTTGAGCGCGCGCCGCCGCCGCTCGGGGCAGTGCGGGACAGCCAGCCTCGCACTGCGGCTGCCTTCCCCGCGGCGGACTCCGCGCTGGACAGCTCGGCAGCCCAAAACTGCGCCTGCCTCGACGAGCTGGCAGTGGGTGGGAACCGAATTCAGACAGGCCCGGGGCGCAGGTGCGGGGCTGGAGACGCATCACCCAGCGGGAAGCAGGACCGGTCTCTGTCCCGGCTGGGGTCACCGCGGCTGCGGTCTCCGCTGCGCCTCCTGCCCTAGGATGCTCAGAGGCATAAGGGCATGCTCCGGGTGCAGAGCCTAAGCAGCGACTGGCCAACGTAACAGCCGCTAAAAACATCATTGCGGCATTAAAATAGCATTGCAGCCGTAACGAGGTGGAGAAAGCAGTCGTTAACAGAGTTACTCCAAGGAGAATGTTGTATGTTGTTAGAAGGAATACTTTGATGTTTTGCCGGAGGGGTGGGGCGAGATCCACCCTCCCCCGCCCCCTTCCCCAGGGATAGCACATTAGAGTAATACTGTTTGATGACTAATTGCCATTTCATGAGGGTGAGTCTGATTAACTCCGCAGCACTTTTGCTTTGCTGAGTCCGGTAAGTAAGTAAGGACCAGAGCTGCATTTCTGAATGGTAGAGCTGTAGCTAGGAGAGGTTGGACAACACCCGGATTCTTTCTCCACCCTTCTTTCGTAGAGCTCTTGGCTTTACCTCTGAATAAACGTTGAACAGATATTTAAAGAACAGCTTTTTGCATGGGTGCCAAATTATTTTCCTGGTTGAAGAGGCCACGTTTATCATTAAGGCCCTGCCCAGGGGGTATTGTCTGTAGTTGCGTATGCTTCTCTTACTTGCTTCTCAAATAAGTCCAACCTTAAGAGTCTTTTTGTAGCAACACAGGAAGTAAAGGGAAAAAAGTAGAATTGTTTTGATAACTGACATAAAATAGGAATAGCGAGATTAATGGTGAAGGCAACTTCAGAATTACATAAGTCGAATCATTATCTGAAATAGTTGCCACAATTTACAGACTTAGGCTTATTGCCAATACATATTTGCTGTGCCTGGGTCATGTTATAAATCTTATATGCCCACTAGAAATGTGTAATACAAAATTGCAGTTTCCTGAGCTTCCTGATATTCACAAAGGATTTATTTATCTGGGACTTACTGAATTTCCAAGTTCTCAGGTGTTACAAATAATGTCTTCTCTAAAATATAGTAAAATATAACTGAGCAAAAGATTTAACTCCAGACTGTAAATTTCGTTTGGGGGGCATTTTCCACACAAAAACAGATACTGCGTGGGAGCTAATGGGAACTTTGTGAGAAGGAGAAAACAGTGCTGATGTGCCAGTGGGCCCACTCAACAATGCAGTTGAGTTGTGGACTTTTTTTTTTTTTCCCGTGGCGGAGCCTCTGGGCATGTGGGGTGGAACCCACGCCCCCTGCAGTGGAAGCGCGAAGTCTTAACCACTGGCCCACCTGGGAAGTCCCTGTATGGACTTTTGATATTACCCTGAAAAAAATTGAAATTGCTAATAATTGAACTTTCATATTGGAGAATTAATGACTGGAGTGAAGAAGATATTTTGATCTAATGGTAAGCTGAAATTAGAGAAGATAATGCTTAAAAAAGCATTAAGTATTTTTAAAAAGTTTATTATATGTTTCAAAAGTGGTATTCTATACCAAAGCCCTATATGTTATACAAATATCTAAACTTATTTGCTTACGCTTCTATTTCCATCACTAGTTATTTTCAAGAATATCTTCTGTATTCCCATTAATCACGATGCTAAGAGGTGTACTTTCAAAGTGTTAAACATTCACTATGTTGTTTTGGAATCAGGAACCTATATAAGAGCTAAAATAAAGTAGTTTTTAGTTTGGCAATCCTAACCTCTCTTATTTATGAAAGTATTGATAATCTAGGACATGGGCTGGTAAACTTTTTCTGTTAACAGCTGATGGTCTCGGTCTAACTACTCACCCTGCTGTTGCCGGGCAAAAAAAGTACCCATAGATAGTTCAGAAACAAATGAGTGTAGCTGTGTTCCAGTAAAACTTTTTTATGGACACTGAATCTGAATGTCATATAATTTTCACGCATCCCAAAAGATTAACGAAAAACTTTTTTCCAGCCGTTTAAAAATGTAAAACTATTCTCAGCTTGCAGGTCATATAAAAATGAGAGGAAATGTAGGTTGCTCACCCGTGATCCAGAAGATGGGAAATGCTTTCTCCTGTACTGCTGTTTATTTTTTAAGTCTTACATTTCCTCCTGTGTAGGAAAGTTTTAGAGCAAGCAAAGTATTATAGTAATCTCCTTCAATCCCTTTTACATTAACATTGCTTTTTGGGTCCTCGGATCTATTGGAAAGAAAGTTTAGTCAGAGAAGCTCTATATCTTCTATTCTACCATATTACTTTTTAGTTAAGACCTAATGTAATTTAAAAAATCTGCCTGAAATTTACAAATAATTCTTTAATTCACCCAGGGAAAAATATTTATATTGAAGAATCTGTTTCCTAGTGAGTTTCTACCATACCATATAATTTATTTGAAACTCTTATTTTATTTTCCTGTGCAAGTCACCTTTGAATTGTGGTTAGGCTTCCAAAGCGGTGAACAAAAGTGTACTTAGGTGTAATGTAGTTACAGTAGCAGCCCAGAGTTACCCCCTGTCCCTCTGGTTCTTAACACAGGTTGTCAAAGTATGGCCCATTGGTCAAACCCAGCCTATCACTTGTTTTTGTATGGCCTGTCAGCTAAGAATGGTTTTTACAGGTGAATGTTTGAAATTAATCTGATGGAACCCTAACTTTGAAGACCAATGAAGCAAAATATTACTCACCCACCCCATAGAATTCCCTTCTTCTCAATACTGTAAAGCATTGTACTCAATTATTATTATATTTTGAATTTGTCCAATTAAATATAAATTAAATGTGAAAGTATATTTTCTCTCTTGTCACCTAAGTACATACATGATATCCTTGATTTTGCCTTGTGGCCTAAAAAACCTAAAATATTTACTCTTGGCCCTTTACAGAAAAAAATTTGCTGATCCCTGTTTAACATGTGCCTGAAGATTTGAAAGAAGGTTACAGATAGCTGGGGATGAGAGAGGTGTGAAGTGGGTAAAGAAAGTAGACGTAGTTCAGCATCAGGTGATGGTAGTCTCAGAGCAGGGCTGGGAGTACGGAAGGAGCCCTGGCACCCCGGTGCTTGTGGTTTTACTGAAGGTGTTGGACCGGCCCTGGCACCTGAGTGATGGCTGCTGCTCAGATATACTTGCAAGGAGTTCTTAAATTGAGTGTTCATAAGTTGTGTATATTTTCTGGATTTCACGTTTTACAGAACTTCATTCTTAATACTCTTTTTTATGGTGTTATGAATTATCTTTCTTATAACGCTATGAAATGAGAGGCTGGACGTAATTTGTTTTTTATTATGATGAAGTTCTATATTATTTTATCACTCCGTTATTCCTTTTGTTTTCTTTCTGCTGTCTCTCTATTTAGAACATACATCGCAGTAATCGTTTTCATCCTGCTTTCGTGTTTTGCTTTCACAAGTATGAATTATAAAGATATATAAAGTACGTGATTTATAACATCCTAAACTAGAGTTAGTTATGCCACATAACCTTGCACTTAAGCCCTCCCCAGGAACAAAATCTATGCCTAACCAGTTGATACTTAAAGTCAGCTGTGTTTTGTGTGTGTATGTTTGTTTCTGTTCATGTAGTTGGAAAATATTGTTTTGAAATAAATTTTTCAACGTATTTTGTGCTTGAAATTGGAAAGCATTTTGAGGTATAACACTGCTTAACTTTTATATACATAATATTGTCTACTAAATAATATCTTTGTTGCACGTATTTTCCAGAAAATGTCCATTTATTATTCAAGTTATACTGCTTGGCAGTGATGACCCTGGTGGCTGCAACTTATACCATAGCTTTAAGATACACAAGGACATCAGACAAAGAACTCTACTTTTCAACCACAGCCGTGTGTATCACAGAAGTTATAAAGTTATTGCTAAGTGTGGGAATTTTAGCTAAGTGAGTATAAATACTTTTTAGTGTGTTAAGTTATTAATTTTTTACTCAGTTATGTTCTTTATCAGAAGATTCAAGCTGCATCTTCGTATGTTTGATTGCTTTAGAGCAGTCTTCCTCAACTCAGGACAGTTTTGCTCCCTTGGAGATATTATTTTGGTTGACCCAACTTGGGAGATGCTATTGACATCAAGTAGGTGGAGGCCAAGGGTGCTGATAAACATCCTACAATGTCCCGTCCTCCAGGACAGCACTCCATAACAAAGAATTATCCAGCCCCACATATTAGTAGTGCCGAAGTTGAAGAATTCCACCCTAAAGCAGGGGTTAGCAAACTGTGGCCCATTGGCCAAATCCAGTTTGCTGCTTATTTCTGTTGCAACAGAGACAGTATGGCTCACACAGCCTAGACTACTTACAATTTGGTTCTTACAGGAAACATTTGCTGACTTCTGTTGTAGAGGAATATAATGATAATAATAGTTAACATTTCTTGAGTGTTTCCTGTATTAAGTGTTAGGCACTGTGCTAAGTGCTTTTCATTAGTTATCTCATTTAATCTTTGTATATTTTTTAGGTTAAGTACTATAATTACCCCTATTTTATCTATACAGCATCTGAGGTTCCTCCTTGTTATACTGTTACTATGTGGCAGCACTGGGTTTTGTATCAGTAACATCCTATGAAAATCGTTTTAGCCAAGTAAGAGAGGGTTAAGAATAGGGGCTTTGGGGTGAGACAGACCTAATTTTAGTCCTAGACTCATTGGGATTATGACTTTCCACATATTACTTAACTTCTCTGAGCTTTAGTGTCTTCATTTCTTCTTCTTTTTTTTAAAGTTCATGTTAATAAGTCTTCAGTCCTGCCCATAAGCCCAATAGTTTTATGCTTGTCTGTTTTCATTTCCCACATTATATTATCTGATAAAAATCAGATGACTTTCTCACCACCAATAAAGAAATATATGCAGTGAGTTTATGGGGCTGAAAAGGGAAATTCTAAACACTGAGTCTATAAAACTAGGGGTCAGAGTCCATTCAAGACAGAGGAAAACAGCCATAGTCTGTGGATGAGAGAAAAACAGCAACAAGAGACAACAGAAAATGAAACAAGAGGAGGTGAGCTTTGGGTTATGTTGTATAGTTTCTTCATTTCTTAATTGGAGAAAATAGGGCTGTGAGAATTAAATAAAATCTGGTAGGAAATTACTTGGGGAACGATTTTTGAGATGGGGACCCATCTGGGTCATGTGGGTAGGTGAATTCATCTAGGTTTCAAGATATGGGCTGTTGAGAGTGGGAAGTAGTGAGGAATAGCATGTGTGTAGGTTTAAATTACATTTAAACACTTTAAAATTTCATTTAACAAATATTTATTAAGTGATTTCTGTGTGACAGTTTTATAATGGGTGCTGGATATACAGGTATGAATGAAATAGATATGGTTTCTGCTTGCTTGTAACTTAGGTTCAGTGGAAGAGACAGAAAATGAACTAGTAAACACACACACTATTACAAATAACCATCTGAAAAAAATACTCTAAAAATGGCTTGGGGAAGGAAGAAAGAACAGAAAAATAACTTGAGACTTGATGGTGGAAAGCTTTAATAGAAAATGTGTGTTTAAAATTTATCTTGTAGGCAGAGATACTGTGGCAGCCTAACTTGTTAGGTTGCAAGTAGGGTAAAACCTCAGACCTTTCACAGCTTTTTACTTAACAAGATCCATTTTTAAGGAAATTTGGCTTCCACTATTCTGCATAATGTCAGGTAAAGGAGAGGCCTTACTGTACCTTTAAAACTTTAAAAGGCAGTGTTACAAAGGAAAAAATCTCTGTTTGAAGCTCTAGAACAACATCCATATAACAAGTTAAGCGTTAATAAACGAATAAAATCTTAGGGCTTAACTTCTTTTAAAACAAAAATGGCGGTATTGGAAAAAGGGGGATAGGGAAACACATTTCTTCTCCTTATTCCCCAGCTCCTTAGGGAGAAAAAATTATGACCCAGGAATGAAATAGGGCCGTCAAGCATGAAATGAGCTATTTTAAACTGTAAGATCAAATCATGGTTTTGTTGTTTCGTAACTGTTAAGACTTTTTAAAAACCAATGTGCAGAAAAGCAATGAGGCCTTTGGTTTAACTCAGCAGTTGGGCTAGTGTCCTGCCAGCCCGCCTGCATGACTTTTTGTTTTATTTTGATGCTTTTTCAGCTTTGCATTGCTTGCTATTCTTAAGTTATTCAGTGTTATGGATATGGTCATTTGTAGTTTGTTTTGTGGAAACGTTTTTGGAAGTTATATCAAAATATTAATAAAAGCAGAAAAGTTTCCAAGAGTTCACCAGACAAGTCCCAATAATGGTGTTGAAATAGCAACAGTGTGGAAAACTAAATGACTTCATCATCATGATCATCACCAGTAATCAGTTACTGTGTATGTCACCAGCATAGTGTAGAGGCTTTTATGAACATTTACCTGCAGAGTACACAAGACCAGGGACAATCAGGACAGAGTAAAGTATTATGACACAGAGTTTTGGTGGCTGGCATTTGACACTACATGGCTAACAGGAATTTGGCTGTGAAGAAGAATCATTTAAAACACAACGAGTTTCCAAGTGGAAAAAGCACTGGAAAATCATAAAGCATGAAAGAAGTGAAATGCATTTGAAATTACTGGATTTTAAAGCAAATGTAATTTTTATGGAGAAACATGTTGGCACATTATCACGTTCTTATTCAACACACATTGGTAGAATGGAATACCTGCTACTCATAACAAGAAAATATTTTATTTCTTGGAGCAAAGGGATTACTTTTAAGAGGGCATCTGTGAAAAATGTTAATCTCTTGGAATGGTAAAAGAGTGACAGAGAAAGGAGAATTATCTTACCCTATGAGGTCACAGGTTGATAGCTACGGAATGAAATGAAAGGATATTGTGATGGCATCTTCAGCTTCTTCAGCAATATGTCATGAGACAATCGTTAATGAAACAAAAGCATAGCTGTGTGGGAAACATACCCAGTGAAAATGTTGAGGGCTTCCTCTCTGAGGACGTTACATTTAAACCCAGACCTGAAGATTGAGTGGAAGTTGGGCAAGAGAAGAGCAGAGAGAAGGCAAAGAGAACAGTGTGTTTGAAGAACAACAAATCAGTGTGTCTGGAGTGCTGTGAGAGGGGAGTGGTGCTAAGATGAAGCAGGAGAGGTCGGCAGGGTATCAAGAGTAATCCTATGGGCCTGTAAAGGATTTTGGATTTTATCTCAAGTGCATTGAAAATCACTGAATGGTTTAAATCAGGGACTAACATGGCGACCCATATTACTTTGAGTTACTTTGTTGATTCCTTTGAGGAGAATGGATTGGAAGGGTATAAGAGTTGGAAGTAAGGGAGCTTAATAGAGCCCAGGGATTGTGGCCATGATGACAGCGCAGGTGATGAAGGTAATGGATTTGAGTTATGTTCTAGAAGTAGAATCTATAGGACTTGGTGATGGGTTTGGTGACTGTTGATTCTTACTATCTCAGTAGTTACCACGGACACTGAATTACTGAATACTGAACTTTTGCTCCTAGAGGAAATGCAGGGATAGGTTCCTGTGAGCCTCTGGTCACAACGTTTTCATCAACTGATCACTATATAACCATGTTTCTGTTTAAAGACACCTTATTTAATATGTATTGTTGACTCATTAGCATTGAACTCAGGGCCAGCAGCACTATTAATCATGCCTGGACAAAGCTCATCTAACATGTATTTTCTCCATAAGGCACAGCACAGCTTTCTTGCCCTAAGGGACACTAGCCAGCACTTCAGCACTGTTGATTGCTATAATATATAACGTTGTAAGTTGAAATTGCCTTAGAAAAATCAAAGAATAATGCTTCTTTGGGGGGCAGTTGCGAAAAATGAATTTTTGAAAACCTAATGAGCAGATATCTAACTTCTTTTCTTTAGAAAGCAAGTAACTACACTCTGGAATACCAACTGTTAATCACTGTCAAAATGTGTTACGTAAAGTGCCAAACATCCTCTTTTAAGATTGCAGCAACTAAATTTGCTGCCTTCAGACATTCAGGATTGTTGCTGTTGAGAATGGCAGGCTGCCAGAGAGTGAAGGTGTTACGGAAACATTCTTCCCTGTCTCCCCTAAAAAAACGGTGAGGGAAACATGCAGGTAAACACAGCTAATTTTCATTTCATTCTCGTACCACTGCTTTAGCCTTAGCTATTATTTCATCTTCTACGATGAGAAATCTTAGGTTGAGGGAAGTTTTCATTTGCCAGAGGTACCTAGAAAGTGATTGGCAGTGATAGGATTAGGAGGCAAGTTCCCTGATTTCTAATTTTCAAATTATAAGTATTTTAGAACAAAATAATTGAGCAGTTTTGTGATTAGCTAGGGCAAAGATAAGCATTTAGTAACATTGTTAGACATTTCAGTAATTGCAATAATTATATTTTTTGTTTTTTCTCTTAAGTTTTTATTTCCAAATGTTAAATTTTACCATATTCTTGATTGCTATGTATTTGTGTGGGTGTATATTGTTTTTATGTTTTGAGAGCAAGTTTTACACAAGATGCCCCTTTGTCCCTAAATTCTTCAGTGCATATTTTCTAAAAACAAGGACATTCTCTTACGTAACAACAGAATATCAAAATTGAGACATTAGTATTGATACAATACTGTTATCTAATTCACAGACCTTAGATAATTTTGTTGCCCACTGATGTCCTTTAACAGTAAAATAATCACACTTTACAGTAGTGTTATATCTCTAGCTGCCTTTAATCTGAGACAGTTCCTCCATCTTTTTTTTCTTTGACATTGTTGAAGAGCATAGTCCATTTACTTTGTAGAATGTCCCACAGTTTATGTTTATTGATTGCTTTCTTATGATTAAATTTAGGGTTTTGGTCAGGAATATCACGGAAATGATGTGTCCTTCTCAGTGCAGTGTATCACGAAGCACATAATATCCATTTGCCCCATTACTGGTGATTTAACTTTGATTCCTTGATTAAGGCAGTGCCTGCCAGGTCTCTCCAGATAAAGTTACCAATTTTCTCTTTGTAACTATTAAGTATCTTGTGGAGAGAATCTTTGAAACTAGGTATATATCCTCTTTCTCATCATTTTTATTGTCCTTTGATGTTGCCAAATGGTAATTTCCCAGTTCCATCATTCCCTATGCATTTATTGGTTGGCATTCTACTCTAAGAAACTTTCCCTTCTCTCCCTCTTCCTCTCTCTCCCCCCCACCTGTCCTTCTCCCTCTCAGTGTAGATTCATGGATTATTTTATTATATTGGCTGGAATCCATTATTATCATTTATTTCGATGCTCAAATTGTCCCAGATTTGGACAGTGGGATCATCTTCAAGCTTCCTCCTGTTTCTTTTCTTTTCTTTTCTTTTTCACTTACATATTTTCATCAGCCTTTGAGCAGTTTCTTTTTAGCAGAGCAAGATGTTCAAAGCTTATCTTATACTTTCCCTGCCCCAATCCCAAAATCATACATTTCTCTAAGAAGCCTTGTTCCTTTTTTCCCAAAATGGTATTTAGAAACCAGAATCTAGACATGAGGTGTGCACACTGCTACTGGGGATATCATAACTTCTGGGCCCTTTCAGTAGACGGAGCTAGGTAACATGTATGTGTATACATACATATCTGTCTGTTTCTCTGTTTCTGTATATATATGTGTTTGTGTATACAACTATGAGTTATATATTGTTTGATACCTGCAATTCTGATCCAGTACCACAGAGTTCATTACAACTGTTCCCTTTTCCGTATTCCCTTTTCCAATGGTGGTGAGTTTGACTTCCGTTATCCTCAAGATATTTACTTATTTGCTCAGTCCTAGAATACATAATAAGTAGATTCAGAACTTCTAAGATACAGCTGTGAAAAAGCAAACCTACTAACTAAAGTTCAGTATTTGTATGTAGTTTTTTTTTGCCTTTAGTTTTAGAGCATATAGTAAAAAGACTGTGTTTTAGAATACTTGGGTTAGTTCTCTTTTTCTCCTTCAGTGTAATTTTGGTATTCATTAAAAAAACTGACAGGGTTGTTTTTTCTTTTTTTGGTTTCTGTTTGTAATTAATTTGGAGTTTTCCGCCATCCTTGTTGCTTTTACTTACAATTTCCAGTAATCTTTGGAATATGAAATTATACTTGTTTCAATCAAAAGTTAATTTAGAACTGCAAGAAAAAAAGGGGAGTGTGGGGAAGAATTAATGAATGGCTACTTTGATAAATAAGGTTTAAGGTTTATACGGTCTGATTGGGGAGTTTTGGTTACATGCATTGTGTGTGCATACAGTTTACACTGCTTTGCTTTTTAACTTTTTTTTCACTTAAATGTTTTATCTTAGAGATGGTTCCATGTCTGTACATAGAAATCTGTCTCATTCTTTTTAAGAGCTGTGTGGTATTCCACTATATGGATGTATCACATACACCAGTTTCTATTGATGGGCGTTTGGGTGTGTCCAGTCTTCTGCTACTACAAAACGAAGACGTAATAATTATCTTTTTATATACACTGCTGTGCACATGTATAATTACATCAGACCACTTTTATATCGAAAAGGAAATTAATAAATCCTATATTTGGGGAGGGGAGCACCTTAGCAGTTGGATGTTGCAAAAGCTTTATATGTGAGTAAGTTATTTTTTAAGTATTTGACTAAGTTACCAATTTCTAAGTTATAATTCCAGTTGAAACATCAAACAGTACATTTAAAAATATTTTATTAGTTTTTCATAAAATAATTACTATAACAATTCACAGGAAAATTGCTAGTTAGCTGTATGCTTTACTAAACCCTGTCATAGCTATTAAAATTGACACTTTTGATTTAAGTCTGTCATTTGTGATGTGAAAAGGAAATGAAAACACTGCATGTTGTCTTAGAACAAAGTCAACTTTTTATTGTTTGCTATCCACCACAGCCTGTAAAGACTAAAGAAACCTAGAAGGAGGTGTAACTGTACATACACTTTGGGTGTGTTTAGTAATAAACCAAATGCATCTTAAATCTTTGTACTACTTATCCAGATAAGACTGGAGAAAATTATTTTACTATTTCATAGTATTATCTAGAATAATGAATGAAGCTGTCAGGTACTTATGTCATAGATTATCCAGCCCTATTCTGTTTTTCTTGCTGAGTTTACATTTTGACTGCCTCTTTGTGCTCAATGCTATAAGGGGTTTAGGGTCATGGGGAGGAAGTAAAAGTCATGTACCTCATATGATGGGTATTTTTGTCCTCAGATGACCTCATTATTGGTTTTTATACCTAGCTCCCCAAAATCTTTTTATGTGAGTTAATTTTAATTAACTTTGCAGATGATAAGAAATTTGTAAGGGAAATTTAAATTTCTTAAGCTCATGAGTAACTTCTGCTGTATTATTCCATTTTGCACAGTGCCTTGGTAACCTAGCCAAGGATTTTAGGCCTCCTAGTAGTTCTCCTCAGATCAGGAGCTGGAAGAATGAGGCCTACTTTTGACCAAACACAGATCAGAAAGAATTGGTGTCAGCTGGTTGATAGGAAATGTGGGGGGGCAGCAGCGGAATCTCTGCAGTCAACATGGAGCTTCAGCATTCCTTGAGGTAACAGGTTGCACATGGATTCTATTCCAGTGATAAAAATCAAACAGTACATTTAATGGGACAGACTATATCTAAAAAAATTAGTGTATGCTTTTTGATTATACACATGCTTTCTCTTATCTCACAATGTCATTTATATAATTAAATTCAATAAATTTGTTTTTAACAAAAGGTACTCATTAAAGTGCTTGGGATTTGATTTCCAGAGAATATCAGAGCAGGAAAATGGAAGAAAAAGTGGTCTTTGGTTTTTATGTTTTTTTAGTATTCAGAGAACACTATTCAAGGCTGTAGTATATTTAGAATTGATCATTTATCTTTGTCTACTTAACAGTAAAACAAAAGGATAGATGATTACTAGTGTTTTCTGGAAGATATATTGCTATTTTTTTTAACTTTAGTGAGTAAAACTAAGTTTTAGAGCTGTATTCTTATTAAATATATTAAATTAAGCAAGATATAATCTAATACCAAAATAATTTATTTCCTCTTTTAAAACTTTCTGTGTGGTAACATTCCCCTATATTCTTTCTTATACCTCCTAAATCTCTTTATTCTACTTTCTAATATCATTAATTATTTTGAGCTTTTGTTTTCTTTTACAAGTTCTTTTAGCATTCTCTGCTTTTTTTTGTAACTTATTTCAAAATATCTTGTTATAATTATATAATATTGATATAATTCTAAGGTACCATGGTGAAGCTTGAGCTTTCCAGTAGTTAGCATTCTGGTATACCTTGGCTTCTCTAATATCTGCATTAGAGAAGGAAGCAGAAAAAGATAGTAAAGTCTTCCCGGCAGTGGAGAAGTAATAGTTCCTAAGTATCCAATAAAAAGGATATAGCCAGAAGAGCCAAAGACCTGAAGGTTAATCTGGACACACCGTACTCTACTGGTTTTTCATGTTGAAGGAAAGGAGTACTCAGATTGGCTGGTGATGTCTCACAGGCCCTTCATTTGATGTGAAAGCTGAAAAGTGTGGGAGAAAAGATAAGAGAAAAGTGACAGGGAGGAAAGGGGCCACAGCAGCCTTGATTATTGGTACAGGCATGGTGGTTAATAGAAGAAGCTGTTAGATCCTTAAACAGCCTGTATTCTAGCAGAGCAAAGAGAGCCAGTGATAAAGAGATCAACTCTGTTCTCTGGATAGGCAGAAATTCATTTGATACCATTGAGGGTTTAGAGTATCTCTAAGGAGTGGAGGTAAGATGGCATTGCCCATAGCTAGGGATTAGGGAAGGGATAAGTGGCTACTAAACTAGAGCTTGAGGAATCGTATGTGGGAGATAAATGGACATGGAAGGAGGTGGACTGTGAAAGATGGGTACAAACAGGTACCTCTCAGTAGTTCTTTAGGGAGCCACTCTTAAGATATATTAGTATAGAAGTCAGCACTTTGGAAGGGCATTAAGTAATGATACAGTAAAAGCAGTGTCCTGTACTTCATACAGCCTGTAAGATTTATGTCTCTGCCATCATGTTTCCTAGTGAGCATTAGGACAATAAAGAAAATGTTCAATTATATCACCTTGTTAAGATGGTTCTTTGAGTTGGACCTCTGTGATTCTTCTTTTTAATTTTAATCTTTTTTCTCTTCAATTTTATAATTGAGGGAAAACTTTGAGAAATTATTCTTTATACTCTTTTAGGAGGTGGAGAATTATATAGAACATCTTAGATTTGTGTTAAAAAAAAGAATGGTAAATTCTTCACCATTGGTTTAAAGGGCCAGGTTGGTTTAAAGGGCCCACCTTCAGCTATCTAGAAAACTAGAATGCAGACTTTCCCAGTAATCTTTTGGTGTTCTCTCCCTCTTCTGCATGGAGTGTATAGTCTCCCTCCAGGCTGTGTGCATTACTTTTCAGCATGTAGCTTTGGCAGCAAAGTAAGGTCTGTAACTAAGAAGGGCATCTTTTGTTTCTGTGGCCTAGGCCAAATTTCCTGCCTTAATAATTTTCTTGGGGGCTGGAGTGTTCTACAGTGGATAGGCATAGGTAGTTAATTAGACATTATGGACTTTTTGCTTCTCCTCAGAACTTGGGTAATTATTTTTGCACTATTCAAATATGAACATATCCAATTAGTGACTGTTGATTCTAATGTTAACCCAAAATATAGAGGCTCATTGTGAGTTGAAATAGCTCGATCTTCCCAACAAAGTATTATGGTCCTTTTAAGGATCTTGTGAGGGGCAGTTAGGAGCCTTTTGATGTAGTACTTTTTTTTGGTGTTAATGCTTATAAAAGTGTTCTTTGATGTGTATTTTCAGGAAATAAATGAGCTGATTTACAACAGGGGTAAATATGAGCCAGATTAGCTAGTTCCTCCTGAGGAAAAATAAGAATACTTAAGAGCATGCATCAATCAATATGCACTCAAGTAGTCAGCTTTATGTATGTTACAGGTACAGTTTACCTTACTGATATTAGTAAATTATTCAGATTTCCTGCAAAATTATACAGATACATACTTGAATTTTATGAGAATATGCTTATTTAAAGATTTATTGTCTACCATATTGCACAAACACGGAATTAATTTACAAATAATATTGACCTGCATCACTCAATTCCTATCCCAAGTAACTTCTATAACTACTAACGCTTTTTTCTTTTGTTTGCAATTTAAATCTATTGTAATTTTAAAAATTAAAAAAATGTATATGCAACCTGGTTAATCTAAAACATAATCTGGGTGAACTTGATGCAATGGCAGTTAAAGTGGCAGGGATTAAATTAATTTTTTATAGGTAATATCAGCAATTCTGGTTTCCTGTTACTCTCATTGTTTAATATACTCAAAAGCCCCTGAAACTCTGACCAGAGGATGAGGATGGTAAACCTAATTGTTATATTTTCCCAAATAAAGATTGTAGTTGTTTTTCTTTTATGGGGATGCATTGCTGGTTTGCTTCTTTTAGTAAATCTAAAATTAGTTAAAAATTCTAGAAATAAGTTTGCTAAATTATATCGATGAACTTAACACAATGTAGCTATCCTATGTGTGACAGTATCTAATAGAAAGGATGATCTTTCATTTTCTTCCTCATCCCTTCTCATTTCCCCTTTTTGTTTTCAAAGAGAAACTGGTAATCTGGGTAGATTCAAGGCATCTTTAAGAGAAAATGTCTTGGGGAGCCCCAAGGAACTGATGAAGTTGAGCGTGCCTTCCTTAGTGTATGCTGTGCAGAACAACATGGCTTTCCTGGCTCTTAGCAATCTGGATGCAGCAGTATACCAGGTAGGTGAAGTAGGTGATAATGGCAGGTGCAAAATCTTAAAAAATGTTTTCACGGTGAAAAGATTTTTTACTAACCCTTTATCAAACTATCGAATATTTTTCTCTACAGTTCTGTTAATGATATCAGAAATAATATATTTGTGTCAGAGTCTAATGTTAACCGAGCTGATGAGTTCATTGTTTGTTGGTAGGTGACGTACCAGCTGAAGATTCCTTGTACTGCTCTATGTACTGTTCTAATGTTAAACAGGACGCTCAGCAGGTTACAGTGGATTTCAGTTTTTATGCTGTGTGGAGGAGTCGTCCTCGTACAGTGGAGACCAGCCCAGGCCACGGGAGTCGTGGTAAGAAGCTAAGTGCTTACTGTAGCTAAACAGGAACTTCCCAAAGACCTGAGCACTCCACACAGTCACACTGAAAAGAAGGGAGCATGGTTCATAACCTCTGCCATATAGATACGCCTTTTCCCCCTTAGGATGATGTCATTGTTAAGGAGAGTAATACCTCCGGGCTTCCTTTTTGAGAAGGAAGAATGTGCGTAAACCATGTTAGAGACGGGTGGTATCTTAAACTCCATATAGTGCACCTCCTTCATTTCATGGATAACAGAACTGAAGTCCAAAGAGGTGAAGTAACATACCCACAGTTGCACAGTTAACAGCTAACCTATAACTCAGTTGTGCCAACTTCCACACAGTGGCTATGTTCACAACTTCTAGGCCTCTTTTAGATATTTTCTCAGAAATACTGGGCAAAGTTTTCCCCATCTAATTTTCATGTTCTCCCACAACTCACAAAATTTTTTATCATTTTGCACACACATCCACTGTCAGCAGTAGGTCTTACAGAAGAGTAGTGTTTTTCCCAATAACTGGTAACTACAATAGGGCAAAAAGCGCCTTTACTTCTGACTTTTAGTTCAAGAGTTAAATGTTAAGGTACATACCTGATTTTTTTTTTTTTAATATATTGTATACTTTAATTGGTTATTTTCCCACAGAGAAGTAGGAAGTGGAACTATAGTGAAGGGCGTGAAGGTCAGGAGCTTCTCTCTGCAACTGCACACTCTTCTTTAACTCTTAGCAGATGAAAGACCATGGTTCTCTTAGGAGTATAAGGCAGCTGGGGATGTACGCAGAGCTTGTGAAAGTAGAAAGCTCCTTTTTAGGTAGTTACATTCTGGCCTGGTGGAAGAATTTTTTTCCCCAGAAAGTGAGTTTTAAATTAATATGTCTTGTCTTTACATGATGTTTAAACGTGCTCATATTCTCGGTGACATTTCAAAACACTGATCAACTGGGCACTGCACGTATAACTCAGATGTAGAACTGTAAAGAATTTGTTTGGGAAGTAAGGCAAACACTTAAAAGTTAAATATGAACTTCCAGTAACACCCTACACCTTTAGAAAAGGGTCACCTCACCTAGGTAATATGTGTGAAAAGCTTAGTAAGCTAAAGCAGAGTATTCTACTTTTGGAGCACTCTAGAAAGTTCTTGCATATTTTAAACAGAATGTAGCTCCCTGTAACTGCCTCTCATTGTTCCTTGTTCTTGTCAGAGTAACTCAAATCCCTGCTAACTCCGTACGAGGAGCCTTTGAATGTTTGAGAACAGTGTCAGAACAGTGTCGCACCTCCACCCTCCGTGTCTTTTCTCCTCCCCCACGGAGACAACCTTGTTGTTTCTTTCTGTAATATGGCTTCTGGAGACTTTATGATTCGTATTTCTTTTCTAGGTGCATTTATCCGTTCTTTTTCCTCAGTGTGTCCTAAAAGTTCACTCTGTCTCCAGATAATGACTGAGTGGTGTGAGGTGTAGTTCGCTAATTACCTCCTTTGTTCCGAATACCAGAGACTTGTTAAATCAGCGTAAGGTTATATTAGGTTTTTTTTTGGCTGGAGGAGGCTATCCATTATATAACGGATTATACAACCACATGTAGCTGTTTCACACAAATAGTTTGTCTCAGATGTGTTTTGTGCCGCGGGCTTCTTCTAAACCAAAATGCAAAATGTGTTTATATTTATTAAGCCCATCTTGTTAGCTTTGGGTTATTGTTCAAGCCTTTGAGGACTTTCCAGTCCTTATGCATTATTAGCTTTTTCTTTGAATGTTATGCTTTCTACAGATTCGACACCTATGTCTTCTGGGTCTTCACTGAAAATTTTAGACAGGACAGGACCAGAGTTCTGTGGCCATACCGCTGGACTCTCTTTAGCTTGACTCTTTTTTTTTTCTTTTTCCTTGCTTAAGAAACATTCTTTCACAGTTTTTATGGGTCAGGAATTAGAGGGTGCCTGAGCTGGCCTCTTTTAGACATTCTGGCTTGAGGTCTCTCATAAGGTTGCAGTCAAGATATCAGCTAGGGCTGCAGTCAACTGAAGACTTGCCTAGGCCTGGAGGATCTGTTTCTAGGACGGCTTATTCATATGCCTGGCTGGTTGATATTGGTTGTTGGTCTAGCTTGGTTTTATTCTGTTAACTAGCACTTTGCTATATGAGCACTCACTCAGCTGTGAATAGAACTACTGTTATCCTCACTACATTTCTCTGTCTTGTTCACAGAAATATTATGCAAATCTGTCAGCTTTCTTGCTAAACATTATCTCTATGGAATTCCCCTCAGAACTTACACTAGGAATTCTTTCAGTAAGAAAATTTGGTAAGTCGTATTCTTATGGAAGCCACACCATTTTCTTGTGATGACCATTACACTTTTGATGGTTTCTTCAAAAGTTCTCCATGTCACCTGTTGTAGCATTTCGCTGGTATTCAGTAATAACAACAGCAGCTGCAGTCACATGTCATACTGGATACTAGCAGTGTTCTAAGCGCTTTACATACATTAACTCACTTATGCTCAGAGCCACCATACGAGGCATGTATTTTTATTTCCATTTTCTTATGAGGAAACTGATAGGCAAAGAAGGCTAGCAATGACTCAAACTTGCTTGGACCCAGGCAGCATGGCTCCAGAGCCTATGCTCTTGGTGAGTGTACTGGGCCGCCTTACAGGTCTCAAGCTGCTCTTTATAATTTCTGCAGCTTTTCTTTCCCTCTGCCTTTTTGAAAATCAGGACAGTATTTGCCCAATTCAAATTTTCTGGCATAGCTTCTATGCCCCATTATTCTTCAGAGATACAGTGATCAGTACCTTGATTTGCTACTATTCTTGGTCAGGATACTTCTGAATTTATTTAGGTAGGTGTTCTCACAACAGCAAACCACATGTCTTGGACTTTGGTTCCCATTCATTCATTTAAAATCATTATTCACAGAGAAAATGGAAACTAGGTTTGGGTAACTCTTATTTTCTTGCTATCTAACAGTATGTCATCTAGCCGAAGAAGCATACTCTTTTCTTCCTAAACTAAACATACTTTTAAAGGCCTTCTTTAAATTTTGCAAGCCTCCACTTATACTGAGTTTTCAATATTTTGATACTAAAACTCCTGGTTGGTTCCTCTTGGTTTTGTGTACTGTAGTTTTTTTTTTTTTTTTTTAGTGTTCCTATAAAATGAGAATCCATTGAAGATGCCCTTAATTAGTAACACTGATTTCTTTCTTTACTGTTCATTAGAATCTCATTCTTAAGAAACTCTTACCCTCATAACCCATCTTCCCACTAGCTATGGAATTCTAAGTTTTATTTTTTTGAATTTGATTTATTCAAGACTGGAGCTCAAGTCTCTTAACTATGCTGTGTTTGGCTATTGCTCATGCTAAAACGACATGGTTGCCATTTTCCTAGGTTTCCATCACTTCCACTTCATCACCCAGCAGTTTCTTTTTTCTTTTGGCTGCATTGGGTCTTTGCTGCGCGTGGGCTTTCTCTAAGTTGCGGCAAGCGGGGGCTACTCTTCCTTGCGATGCGCAGGCTTCTCATTGTGGTGGCTTCTCTTGTTGCGGAGCATGGGCTCTAGGCGTGTGGGCTTCAGTAGTTGTGGCGCAAGGGCTTAGTTGCTCGCGGCAAGTGGGATCTTCCCGGACCAGGGATCGAACCCGTGTCCCCTGCATTGGCAGGTGGATTCTTAACCACTGCGCCACCAGGGAAGTCCCACCCAGCAGTTTCTTATCAGTCAGAATTAAGTCCAGAGAAGCAGTGTCTATCACCATTTTTCCTAACTGTAGAGATTAAACTGGCAGAAAAGCAACCAAGAATTTGTCAGACAGACACTGTCTTCAGTAGCTAGAGCTTCCAAGCAGTTGTTGGGATAGATGAAATCTCACACCGTTATCTTTTCTTCTTTCTATGCTGGCCTTGTAGTTTGTATTAGGAAAGCATCCATGTTTATCAGTTGTAGTCTATAGTAGTGGTTCTCAAACTTTAGTGTACATCAGACTCAACGGGAAGGTTAAACAGATTGCTAGGCCCCATCCCCATAGTTTATGATTCAGTAGCTCTCGGGAGGGGCCTGTCAATTTTCATTTCTCTCAAGTTCCCAGGTGATGCTGCTGCTGTTGGTCCAGGGACCATACTTTGAGAACCATTAGTCCATAATGTCTTCTATTTCTCCTTTTATCTTCATGCAGACATTTCAGACCAAGCTTTCTCTCTCAGGTACTTAACATCAAGTAATACCCTCCTTCTCTCAGGCTTATTTATTTTGAACAAGGTATGTGCTTGTCATATTACAGACACGTGTCTCAACCCTTTAGTTTCAGTGTTACCACTGAGATAACATTTATCTCTGAGGAAAGACTGATGAAAGCTCCTGATGGTTAGTTTAGGGAAGAGGAAATAAAGTTGAAACAATAGGTTGGGGGCCCATATACCTGCATCTGTTAGCAAAGTATTATGATTATATATATGTGTCCATCTCTCCCATCCATGAACTATTTAAGAATCAAAGCTGTGTATCATCTTCATCTTTATTCATTTAGAATATAAAACAGTATATCTGGCACATAGATGGCATGCTATTAATATTTGATAAAAATTCAGTGAAGTAGGAAATCTTACATGTCATTACTCCATCCTGTAGGTGATAGGGAATAAATTAAACAAGTCAAACTGCTACCATTTCCATGCTTGATCCTGTAAGAGCTTGAGTTATGGTGGTGGCAGAAGTTAAAATGAAGAGGCGGGCTGACTGCACAGTTCTGTGCTTGGGTGCCCATTGTTATTAGGAAGTAGGCACACGTTATATCAAGCGTTTACTCTGGCTATAATTTGAGGGATAGGTTTTTAACTTAAGTACTTTGGCTTATCTCTGGGATGGCCTTTTGTTTGGTCCTATCTTATTCTATAGAATAGCCATGTCTGATATGGCACATACTTTCAGCAGAACTATAAACAGATTTTTGTATTCATTTGTTTGTTCTCTTGGATGAATTGTATTTATTAGTCACTAAAAATAACTTTTAAAACATTACTATTGCAGGTGGAACAGAATCCATTATTAGGGTTTGGTGCTATAGCTGTTGCTGTATTGTGCTCAGGATTTGCAGGTAAGTCATAAAAGCATCATTTTATTCTGTTGTCAAATTTTTTAAAAAACATCAGACTTTAAATAGGGATTGACTTTATCTTGCTTTATCAAACTAACAATTGTATTCCTATTACAGCTTATCTTCTTACTTAATAGCTATATAGTTTTATGTCAGCTGTCTTTCCAGTAAGCAGGTGGTAGTGTTTAACTCAATTTAGACCTCAGTCCTTATTCATCTTTGCAGGTATCCAAGAATGTGTTTCTGTCATCCTTGACTATCCCCGGTCCAGCCAAGAACCCCAAAATAAATTCAAAAATGGAGGAAGTTAGCCATCAGAAAGCTCAAGTACCTCTTTCTGTTTTCCTGGCACTATCCTCAGGTTCGATTCTGCTGCTTTAGGTTGTTAGTTACTAGCTCAGTATCTGTATTTCCCTGGTAACCTCAAGTTCTTCCTCTGCTTCAACAGATTAGGAATTATGGAGTAGGGAGGAAAGGGGGGTGATACCGAAGAAAACCTAATACCCAGAAGTAACAGCCAAAAGGGGAGGGAAGAATCAAAATCACTAACATCAAATAAATGTGGAAGTCTGGACTCATATATGTAGGGACAGGCTATCCTTCACTGAATCAAGAAGAGACAAAGTATGAATGTTAAGTGCAATGTAAGAAATGTTTTAGAAATAGTTCCAACAGAGAAGAAACTGAATAGTTCCAACAGAGAAGAAACTGAAAGTAAAGAGTATATTAGTTATAGCCATACATCTTTATTATTTATCTTTATTTGTGCTATTTCAATAGTACTCTTTATTTTTGACTAGGAAAGTATTTTTCACTTCTGTATCTAGTCATTTGATAAGAGGGGAAAATCTAAATTTAGGAATATACTTAATGATAGCATCATGCTAAACTTTTATTCTTAGGAAACAACAAATTAGAAACAAAAATTGGGTTACCCCCCCAAATAATATACTATTTGATTTTTAGCACTGTTTTGAACAGTAAAATGTTTGTGTCCAACAGTCTATTTACCATAGGGTGTGTATTCTTAATACACAGTTGAGGAAATGGTACATGGTTTACTATTCCTCTATGCTTGGAGTAACTGAGAACTGAATAGTTAAATGGTTTTCCAATAGTTAAATGGTTTTCCCAGATAGGAAAATCAAAAGTAGAAATAGGAAAAGCTATTATATGTTTGTTCCATTCTCTGGTTCTTTCCAACATAGGTTCATCAAAAACAATCTTGGTTTTCATTTGAAGTTTTAGTTGATTAGTACTTTAGTGGCAATTCCTAAGTCTCTAATTAACACAGTGTTTATAACAAAAATCTTTAATGTCCTTGCTAAACATGCATTCATTTTAAGTATAAAACTTAACAGTAGTGCTATGTGATTTTGGGGGTGGGGTGGGGACTCATGTGCGCTTTTGGAGCACCTAAAAAGCGTCGGATCCTCACCCCCAGAAAAATGCACATAGACACAAAACATATCTAGTTAGGGAGTTCACGGTCCTTCTGACATTGTGGGTGAACTTGGCCTGTGGACCCCTGCTTTAAAGGAAAATGGCTTCACTCAGCAAGTTCTATTTAAATTTTATTTTGGTTGTGTCACTCAGAAAAAATCCTAAGTGGTGATTATATAGGTTATTTTGCAAAGTTGGGAGTATTCATACTAGGCAGATATTATAGGGGTATGTTTAAGATAATTGACTCTAATAGTATAGTGTTCCAGCTGACCAAAGCAAGTCTTTTAGTGGCATTAATAAAGAGCTTTTGTGGTCTATCTCACTGCTATAATAAAGGCGGAAACTATTAATAGTAATATGAGTCTCCTGTTAAATGTGGGTTAGAAAGCTCCCTCTTGGTTATTAATTCTAGATGCTCTGTAAAAATACAAATTGGTAATGTTCGGTATGCCATGCGTCACAACCAACATAATAAATCTGCATTTAATTAATGTAAAATGTGTCTGTTCCGCAAATCATATACTTTATATTATCATATTTTTGGGTTATTATTCTAAAAGACATTTTAGATTAATTTCTAATAATATCTATTTCATATTTGCATGCTTTTCTTTCAGGAGTGTATTTTGAAAAAGTTTTAAAGAGTTCAGACACTTCCCTTTGGGTGAGAAACATTCAAATGTATCTATCAGGGATTGTTGTGACATTAGTTGGCGTCTACTTGTCAGATGGAGCTGAAATTAAAGAAAAAGGATTTTTCTATGGTTACACATATTATGTCTGGCTTGTCATCTGTAAGTATCCAGGAATTAAAGGTTCTGGGTAGATTTCCCCCCCCCCCTTTTTTTCCTCAAGTTAGATGTCCAGTTTAAGCCTTTATAGCGTTTTGAAATTGTTCCTTTGATACTGTGAATACCAGTTTGAAAATGTAATATTGGTTTTATTGATTTACTTTTGTGGCAAAGCTGTCCCAAAGCAATTTTGCCTTCACAATCAAAAGTATCTAATGTGTTAGCAATAAATGTGTACAGTTTAGCAGTAGACTACATAGCCCTTTGGGCATCTGAAAAACAGTGCTGTTTTGTAGGAACTATGACTCTAGTACAAACTCTCTCAGGTGCTGCCTCTAAGGAAAACTATTTTCCTAGGTAAATCAGTATGGCATCTCTGGGGGTGAAAACTGCCTCACCATCACAGAATGTTTCATTTATCTGAGTGTTAAGGTTTTCTTTCTTTCTGTATGCGAGTTCTTGCCAGTGTTGGAGGCCTCTACACTTCTGTTGTGGTCAAGTACACAGACAACATCATGAAAGGCTTTTCTGCGGCAGCAGCCATTGTCCTTTCTACCATTGCTTCAGTGATGCTGTTTGGATTACAGATAAGTATGTCTTAGTTTGTACTGTAAGTTTTTAACATGGAAGAGCGTCTCACTTCCTTGGTTCATTTCATCTTTCATTAAATATGGCAGTTGCTTGTAGAGTTTACAGAAATTCCTAGTTTTGTTACAATTTATCCTACAGGTGCAGCAGTTCATAGTTGTGTGGAATGTGGGTCCACAGTACTTAGGTTGTTTAAATGGTTCTAGAGCTGAAAGTGAGCGGGCTACTCAGTAGAAAGAGTGTTTCTGCAGACAAGGCCTCCCTGATTAATTTCCACACAGTGGAATTAGAGTAAACTTGGCTTTTTATTCTGAGGTAAGAACAGAGAACTTCTTTCATTTCCCCCTTAGTTTGTACCTTCCTGTTTTAGACTTGGGTATAAACTGGTTTTGAAACTACAATCCAAATCTAAATTTTCTCTTTAATAAAGCTATTTGTTTCATTTAATATGTAATTAATACAAAATTCATTACTATAGCTGGCATTCTAGGACCTCCTTTATGCTGGTCCTTCTAATATAATTTTCCCTAGCCATATCCACCATTAGTTGGCTTCTGAATTATTTAAGCAGTGATATTGACTTAACATTTCCTGGTGCTTTTATGCTGTGATAATTTTCTTTACTGATCAATTATACCATAAACTAATACATGAGAAAAATCTGCCAAATATCAACATTAAGTAAAAGAAACAGATCTGGCCTATATTTACATTTCATTTTAAAATTGACTTGTTATAAATGCAAATAGAAGAATACCAACCTTGTAGAAATCTTAGAAAAAAATTTGATAGTCTGGTTCAAATCTTGCTTGTACCATTTATTAGCTGTAAAACCTTGGGGAAGTTACTTAACCCATGTCTCAGTTTCTTTGTCTGTAAAATGGGAATGATAATATCACCTATCTCGTAGGGTTGTTTTAGGCAAAGTGCTTAGAACAGTGCCTGGCACATAGTAGGTAGGTATTTTGTATAAAGCCAACTACTTACCATTTCAGTAACAGATATTTCTAGGCCCTCCTTCTGATGTTTTTCTTACCTGATTTGTGTGAACTTTCACTTGTAGCTCTGATCCATCCTTATGCTCAACAAATCCTATGCCTGTGCTCCTAAAGAATATTTGGAAACAGTATAAATGCTTTTTGGTCAGTGTTCTGTCTTACTGATGGTCAAGGAAATTAATTAGAATGTCTTAGCAATCTTAGTTTCCTATTTAGATTTAATTTACCCTCTTCCCCTTTTGGAAGGCAAAGCTAGTCTTTTCTAGTTAGGGATGAACTAAAAGTCATAGCTCGATGTTGTTTCTCTGCATGACATTTTTAAAGCTATTAAGACTGTGCCATTGTACTCCACATAGAATATGGTTTAGTTTTGACATAAGGATTTATTTATATGATGCCTACTTGTCAAGTTTGGGCAAGTTGTAATTCAGTTGTGTCCAGATTTTCAGGATTAAGATGAAAAAAAAAAAAAGATGTTAGCAGAAAATGGAATTTTACTCATTAAATCACCACCTCATCTCCTATTCAGAAATCTTCAATGGTTTGAATCATTGGTCACCTAACTCTTTGAATTTTGCTTAACTGCCTTTTACTCTAAACTTTCACAGGTTTCTAGTATCATGGAAAATCCATATTCCACTGCGTTTTCTTTCAGTCAGCATAGAGGGATGTTAGTATGTTCTTTGTCAGTGGTCCAGGACAGTCATACTTGCGTTCTTGGAAAGTATGTAGTCAGTGATTGTCACTCCCTTGATTTCACTACTTTTTTTGGTGAGTGGGGTGGGGGTGGAGCTAGCATTGATGACCTTTCTAAACCTTACCATCATCATATAGAACACTAAAATTTATTTTCCATGCAATCTGATAGTGTAAACCCACAATTGAAAGTCTTCAAAATTTTAAACTAATCATTGTTACATAGTTTTAAGGACACAAATACAGATTCTTTTTGTTTTTTTTTTTTCTTCTTTTCAGCACTCACCTTTGCTCTGGGTACTCTTCTTGTATGTGTTTCTATATATCTGTATGGATTACCCAGGCAAGACACTACATCCATCCAACAAGGAGAACCAACTTCAAAAGAGAGAGTCGGTGGTGTGTGATTTTAGCCTCAAAAGAGATTTCCTGCTAAGACTAAACCATTTGCATTAAACTAGAGCCTTAAGTAAGTCAATCCCAGAAGGTAGCTTAAAAAAATGAACAAAAACTGTGTCGCATAAGCATTAAGAAGAAAGCTACGTGAGTGTATTGCTACAAAGATTTAATGTGGCCTGTTTGGAATCAACCTGTTTTGTTTTAGAGTGAAGGGTTTTTACTATTGTATATATAATGTACATATAAAGTATGGAGATGATGTGGTATTAGAAAAAAATCATGCAAGGCTACAATATTTAATTAACAAGGTTTGGGATTATGTTAAGGGTTAAAGTGCCAAAGCCATTTCTGTACTAACTGTTCTCTTGTGCAGGTACCAGGGGAGAAGGGTGACCCGTCCTTATTCTCCAATGCATGTACAGTATTTGGTCCCAGCAGCAGTAAAGACCTAGCTCTTTTCTTACAAAAGAGAGGCAAAAACAAGACAGGCTAGTTCAGAAACAAACTGAATATATAACTTCTCAAACTGAATCTATTTCATAACTCAGACAATGATTTCTGGATGGTGACTGAGTACTCCTTTAAAGTGCTGTATTTGTGCCATTCATTGTCTGGATTCACATTTCTTTGCTCTTAGATGATATAATTTTCTTCAAAAAATATTTCTAATGTCACTTTTGTACTTTTTTTTATGAAGTATGTTTAACTGTTGAGCTCAATAATTTGTGAAATTTCAGTGTTTTTTAAAAAAAATTTCTATAATGTTATGGGAAAATTCAGCAATAAAAATTTATTTATATGAAACCTGTTTGATCACTATTTGTATTGTAGATATGACCATTAAGATAATGCAAAAATGGGCTTCCCTGGTGGCTCAGTGGCTAAGAATCTGCCTGCCAATGCAGGGGACACGGGTTCAAGCCCTGGTCCGGGAAGATCCCACATGCTGCAGAGCAGCTAAGCCCATGCGCCACAACTACTGAGCCTGCGCTTTAGAGCCCACGAGCCACAACTGCTGAGCCCGTGTGCCACAACTACTGAAGGCTGTGTCCCTAGAGCCTGTGCTCCGCAATAAGAGAAGCCACCACAATGAGAAGCCTGTGCACCGCAATCAGAGAAAGCCCGCGTGCAGCAACGAGGACCCAATGCAGCCAAAAATAAAATAAATTAAATAAATTTAAAAAAAAGATAATGCAGAAACATAAACACAAGCCCAAAACATTAATTTTTTTACTTTCTGTATGTTGTAATTTTATCAAGGCTCTTTGGTTGCAAAAAATGGCTATAAACCTCCTCCAGCTAGCCTTAAAAAAAAAAAAGGAATTTATAAGGACTGCAATCAAGGCTGTATGGCTCTAAATTGTAGGAATTAATGAACAGCCTTTTCAGAGAGCTGCTTTCAGAGAGACTCGGCTCTAACCATCACTGTCCCTTGTGTCATTTTACTCAAGATTCAAATATAAGGAAGGGACTTACCTGGTGGTCCAGTGGGTAAGACTCCACGCTCGCAATGCAAGGGGCCCAGGTTCGATCCCTGGTTGGGGAACTAGATCCTGCATGCATGCTGCAACTACGAGTTCGCATGTCTCAACTAAAGATCCCACACGCAGCAACTAAAACCCGGCGCAGCCAAAATAAATAAACAGATATTAAAAACAAACAACTCCCCCCACCCCCCCCCCCAAAAAAAAACAAATACTAAAGAAGCTACCACAGATCTGGGAAGGGGAACGTTTGTTCAAAGAAGGGGAGGGAGATATTGGACGTGTAAAACATGTCCCAACTTTTTATTCCATGGCTGATTTGTGCTAAGGAAATACTGATGATACTTTAAGTAGAAAATAAACAATCTGGAAGATAATTCACTTAAAATTGGAGTCTTTTCTAGGATTAAGAAGGTATACCATACTTGCCAATATAAAACTATGCTCATTCAACTAAAGAAGCTTTAGTTCATGCTAATTTGCTTCTCTATGCATAAAATTAGATTGTCATTGGTATTCAGAAGATTTCTAGTAGCAATAGTTAGAATAAATTATAACAGATCTGAATGGAAATTCTCAGATGAGGATAGCTGTAACCATCAAACAGATCACATCCTACTCATGTTTCCTAAAGCAGGTCACACAAAATATACTTACCAATACGCAGATACATGAAACTGTTTGAGAAACTCCATTTCAAATGTGGTTTAATGGACTAATTTTTACAAAGATCCTAATTCGATATCTGTAAAGTAATTCCTTGTTATTCAAATGTGTTCAATGCCCCAGTTCACATAGTCTGGTAAGAGTTACCTGTATACAGCCATGAAAAGTATGAGACCTGTTCTCTGGGAGTAGTTGTCAGCTGTATTGACAAAAAAGCTCAATTTTGTGCTCCTGAAATTTATTAAGAACAGTCATAATTCTAAGAAAATTGAGATTTTTCTTCCTCATCAATTTTAAAACATGGAAACACATAATCTCAGTTACAAGAAGAGTTTTTGGATGAATGGCACTGTAAGAAATGTCAAGGCAGAGGAGATCGGATGGCAGAGTAGGAGGAAGTGGAACTCACCTCCCCCCATGAACACATCAAAAATATATCTACATGTGGTGAAAAGATGCTCATCATTGCTAATTATTGGAGAAATGCAAATCAAAACTACAATGAGGTACCACCTCACACCAGAACGGCCATCATTAAAAAGTCTACAAATAACAAATGCTGGAGAGGGTGTGGAGAAAAGGGAACCCTCTTTGCACTGTTGGTGGGAATGTAAATTGGTGCAGCCACTATGGAGAACAGTATGGAGGTTCCTCAAAAACCTAAAAATAGAATTGCCATATGATCCACCAATCCCACTCCTGGGCATATAACCAGACAAAACTATAATTCAAAAAGATAATATGGGGCTTCCCTGGTGGCGCAGTGGTTGAGAATCTGCCTGCCAATGCAGGGGACACGGGTTCGAGCCCTGGTCTGGGAGGATCCCACATGCCGCGGAGCAACTGGGCCTGTGAGCCACAACTACTGAGCCTGCGTGTCTGGAGCCTGTGCTCCGCAACAAGAGAGGCCGCGACAGTGAAAGGCCCGCGCACCGCGATGAAGAGTGGCCCCCGCTCGCCACAACTAGAGAAAGCCCTCGCCCAGAAATGAAGATCCAACACAGCCAAAAATAAATTAAAAAAAAAAAAAAAAAAAAAAAAAGATATATGGACCTGTATGTTCATAGCAGCACTATTCACAATAGCCAAGACATGGAAACAGCCTAAATGTCCATCGACAGATGAATGGATTAAGATGTGGAATATATAAACAATGCACTATTACTCAGCCATAAAAAAAAGAATGAAATAATGCCATTTGCAGCAACATGGATGGACCTAGAGATTATCATTCTAAGCAAAGTAAGTCAGAAAGAGAAAGACATACCTTATGATACCTCTTATATGTGGAATCTAAAATATGACACAGATGAACATATCTACGAAACAGAAACAGACTCACAGACATAGAGAACAGACTTGTGGTTGCCAAGGTAGGGAAGGAATGGGAGTCTGGGATTAGTAGACGCAAACTATTATACATAGGATGGATAAACAACAAGGTCCTACTGTATAACACAGGGAACTATATTCAATATCCTGTGATGAACCATAAGTGGAAAAGAATATGTATAACCAAATCACTTCACTGTACAGCAGAAATTAACACAACATTGTAAATCAACTATACTTCAATAAAAAATTATTTAAAAACTAAAAAAAAAAAATCCTATCTATCTATCTATATCTACATGTGGAACAGTCTCACTGAAAACTAACTGGAAACTGGCAGAAAGACTCCTGTATAGCCAAGGCTGTAAGAAAGATCCACACAGAATCGGGTAGGAAGGGAAGAGAAGTGAGCAGGTTGGGACTTGTGCCCCAGGGAGGGGACTCAGAAAAAGGGAGATCACATGGGTGGAGATCCTCCCTGGAAGTGAGCAGTTCAAGCCACATATTGGGCACCCCAGCCCTGGGTCCGGCACAGGGAAGGCAGCCCCCTGGCTGGTCTGAGGGCTGGTGGGACAGGAGGGCTGTGGGAAGCCTGGACACTGCTCACGAGGAGTGTGCACATTTGCGCACAGACACAGTAGGGGACTTTTACTCCCACTGTTGGTGGGAATGTAAATGGGTGCAGCCACTTTGGAAAACAGTGTGGAGGCGCCTCAAAAAACTAAAAATAGAACTACCATATGACCCAGCAATTCCACTCCTGGGTATATATCTGAAGAAAACAAAAACACTAATTCAAAAAGATACATGCACCCCAATGTTCATAGCAGCACTGTTTACAATAGCAAAAATATGGAAGTAACCTAGTGTCCATCAACAGAAGATGTGGTGTATATACATGAATATTAGCCATAAAAAGAATGAAATTTTGCCATTCCCAACAACGTGGATGGGCCTAGAGATTATGCTTAGTGAAATAAGTCAGAGAAAGACAAATACTCTGTTATCCCTTATATGTGGAATCTAAGAAATAAAACAAACAAATGAATATAACAAAACAGACTGACAGCTGTAGAGAACAAACTAGTGGTTACCAGTGGGGAGTGGGAAGGGGGGAGGAGCAAGATAGGGGTAGGGGCTTAAGAGATACAAACTACTATGTATAAAATAAGGAAGAAAGATACATTGCACAGCACAGGAAAATATAGCCATTGCTTTGTAATAACTTTAAATGGAGTTTAATTTATAAAAATATTGAATCACTATGTTGTACACCTGAAACTAATGTAATATTGTAAATCAACTATACTTCAATTAAAAAAGAAAAACAAAAAAACCCTCAAGCCAGAGTTTAAACTCTTTGTCTCCGGTAGACCACAATGACTTTAAAAAGATTTAACTTAGTTTAACAAAAGTCTGTTTAGTACTTATTGACCATGAGGAAACTCAGATGATTTTTTTAAAAGATAAAGATTTAATAAGTTGATAAATCACTTAATAAAATATAGACAATAAAATATAGATTCTGACACAGAATATTAGTTTCAATTCTATTCTAAATAGCGAGGCATGTAAGAATAGATAACTAGAATTCATTTAGTATTTTAAAAGCAATTTTAATTAGAAATTACATCCTACATACAGGTGTTATTCCAAGAAGTTTCATTCCGTTGGCTAGGACTGAGCGGGCAGCTCTGAAAAGATGAAGTCTGGCCTACAAAATAAATTCAAGAATGATTCAAGGTCAGTTCAGTAACAGGCTAACTGTAAGTGAATAGATAAAATTGCTTTTAGAAGTAATCCTAACTTTTTTCTAATTTAAAGTAGAACAGTATCTCCAAGTGCCCTAGGGTTTCCTGTAGGCAAAGGAAGACAAATTCCTAGAATTTGTTATAGTAAGACTGGTACCCAAGGGTTGCGGAGTGGGAGTAACAGTAACACCATAAAGTATAGCTTCAGATAAGGGGAACTAATCACCCTATCACTTGATGTAGGAAAAGGTGTTTCATGGTCCAGTATGTTGGAAAGTAACATTGATTGTTACAGCCGAATTCTAATTATTACCTTGAGTGTATAAGTACACTGCTGTAGTTGAACAACAGGATGCTATTTTAGAAACATTTACAAGACTGATTCAGTAATAAGTCTGAGGATGCTAGAGATTACATTACACAGCAAAACTCAACATAACATACCCCGGCCACTTCAGGAGGACTGCTTTTTATGTGTAGTGTTTTGTGTGCCACCGCTGCAAGATGACTGAAACAGGAAGAGAATAATCATGATTAGGACCAGCTAATTTCCTGTGTAACATATAAGCTTGATATCTAATCTTACTCCCTCAACTTAGAGAAATCAAAGCCGAGAGCCACTAAAGGATATTTCCAAAGTTGGGAAGTTGAGGCTGAATTCACTGCTTTTCAATAACTGGCAAAGTGAAAAACACTAAACTCCGGTTTTAGATTTTTGGTCCTGGTTCTACTAATACCCGGTGGTATTATGATTACAGTTTCATTGATCTTAAGATTATGATTTTATTGTTAGTTTTACAAGTATAGGGGATTCTTTTCTAATAATTAGTTTTCCCTTATTTAGGCATCCCTCAAGATGAAATGTATAACATGGTCTGGCCTGTCTCCTTCTGTACTGGGAGGAGGTGGGGTAAGACTAGTTATCAATCCACTCTGCATACACTGGCCACTCTTCTTTAAAATATTTTTTCTGTTTAGGTTATGGCAGCAAGAAGAACAGTGCCAGAGAAATGATGCTTATGACATTAGTTTCAATGATTAAGTGACATTTAATAAGACTTTCTGGCTTCTTCATCTCTACATGTCTAAGTGGAAATTAAAGGAAAAAAAATCTATAAATCTGGGGAAGAAAGGTAAAAAGCATATTCAAGAAAAAAGTCCCAATAAATCTCTGATTTCAGTAAATCTTGAGTAAAAGCAAATACTTCCTTTCTTAAATAGCTTTATGAGAAGATACAACTGTTGCTATAAAACTCAACCTCTATTCAAACTTTCTAAAACAGCCACCGTGAAATTTCTATCCAAGTGTCATCTACTCGCTTTCCAATTCATTCTCTACCCTCTATCAGACTGACTTTTCTGTGCCTCTGCTTAAAACCTTTTTATGAACCCCACTGCCCTGAAAATAAGTCAGAATGCCTTAGTACACAACATACTCATTCTCCCAGAAGTTCTTTTAATGTATCATGTTCTTGCTCAACTCTGGGATTTTCTCTCCTTCTCTGCCCCCTTGCTTCTCCTGACTAACATCTACTCCTCTCCTCTGAGAAGCCTTCTCTGAGCCCTCAAGGCTGGGCTAAGTGCCCTAACATTGCCCCTCATGTCCAATCTATCCTAACACGTGCTGTACTGTGACCACCCATGATGTACCTATAGGTTCCCGTTCACTAGACTCCAGTGACCAGACCTTCAGTCACTGGATGAATGAATGAATGAATGAACATTAACTGCTAATTTGCAAAGATGAAGCAAGAATTCCTGTAACTTAAAGCATATAATTTTTTAGGCCAATGGATTTGTCTATAGGAGACCTTTAGATGAAAGAAAGGTCCTTTGTCATATCAAATGTCTTTTAATACCCCAAAATAGCAAGTTTATAACATACCTTAGAGTTAGAAGGTAACTGACAATGTGCCTGGGTTGAAGGTCTTGGGCTGACCTATAAAGCACCTCATCGAACCTAAAAGAAAGATGACAGGAGTGGTTGGCAGGGGGAGGCTGGGTGCATATTACACTAAGCTAAGATCTACGATGTAAGGCTGACTTGATATCGTTAATGGCAGAAGATACATGAAAAAAGACCTTGCGTAAATTTGAAGGTAAAGGCACATCTTTCTTTCTTACAAGCTCCTTGATGGCAGGTACTTTCTAAATCACCTTGAGACCCCATAGGCCTAGACCAAGGCAAGGACTCAAATCATGGCTGTTAAATGCACGAAGCCTCTAGCCATGCTGAGGAACATAATCTAGCAGACAAGAGTCTACTCACTGCCAAGAAAACCAGGTTGGCTTATTTTTCCTCACAAATTAGCCAAATGTTAGTAAACTAACCCCTCATCCCAGGAAAGAACCACTGACCACTGTGTGGCAATCAGAGAAATAGGCCTTGTTGTTAACCCTCCATATCCCTTCCAGATATTCATCAGTCTCTCCTGACAAGTCTGGCTTCACGGATAATGCTCATGAGAGCTCAGAAGTATGGTCTCTTGCCCAGTGTATTTGAAGCTGAACTGAAACCAAGAGGCAAATGAAGGGCTTATGGTCTCAGGGATGGTGCACAAAGGCAGGGATCTTCCTTCACTTATCACAGAGGGTGAGAAGATGATCGTTTCTACACTAAAAGGTTATGCTTTTACCAGGCTTTACGTTCTCACACCATGACCTAAAGGGTGTTAGACACCTGGGCTAATTCAATGGTGATAATATTTTTTAAGCCCAAGGATTAGCCGTGAGCATGCCCTCTGTCTGCTCCCAAAGGGCAGGCAATCACTTTTTGGTCACACCTTTGGAAAAGCGCTGTCTAGAGTCACTGGCCTGTTGATTCCAGTGGTCAGCAAACTACAACAGTCATTTCACGGAGCAGAAGCAGACTTGATAATGTTAGGAAACTGTACCTGAGAAGATGCTGGAGAATGGAAACAGACTGTGGCTCTTGTAAGCAAGCAGTGTTGAAGTCATTTAGATAACCGCATCCAAAAGTCTCTTCCAAACTGTTATCACAAGTTTAAACACAACAAAGGATTAAACAAGTCATCCTAGGACTCAGTTGCAAGTGATGAACATCACCTCATAACGCACAGTCTTGCTTTCCTTAATATAGTCCTAGGCTCGGAAGCTACCATCATTTGACCCAATGCCTCAGTTTTTCCTAAATCTGTTTCTTCATCTGAAAACAGAGTATACTCTTTGGCAGGGTTATTCTGAGTACTAAATAAGGTAATATACATAAAAGCATTCCATTTCATAGGTGTGCAATACACAAATGTTTAAAAAACCCCACAAGATCCAAACATAATAAGAGGTCCACTGTACTTCAACTAGTTTTGAATGTGAGATGTCGGAGAAGCCCAGAAAACAGGGCCTTTGGTCTCGGAATCACTCCATCCAGACCCCACCCTGGGAAGGACAGAGCAGCCCAGTGTTTCCCTGCAGGCCCTTCTCACCTGTGGAGGCGGGCGTGTGTGTACTGCAGGAAGACTCCCGTGTCCCCGCGACTCTGGAAAACACGATCCCAGCTGAACTGATAGTCAGATAACAGGAAACCTCTGAAGTCCTAAAATGACAGAGGAAATCTTCAGCGCTGGGATTTGTCCTAGTACCAAATAAAAGGCTCTCCCGGGAAGCAGTCTTCACAGACCTGAATGATGAGGGCTGCGAGCCCCACCCTCTCTGCTGTCTCCTGGGGGTTCTCCAGCTCTCTGGTAGCTAAAATAGACAGAGGCAGCTCCTTTAACCCTGCATGAAACTGTACAGAATCCGGGACTAAAGTGGAGATAAAACCTGACAAAACCATATGCTGACAGCATCAAGAATAAACAGGTGTACAGCAGGCAATTAACTGTCCTAATGGGGGCTGATTTAACTTTGATAATGATGTTTTCAAGCCTTTGGTAAAAGGGAAGAAACACGGACTTATTTTTCTTACAAACATCCCTTGTAAGACATTAGATAGAGCTGGTACTTATTTTTCCAAAGGTGAAGGTTAAACAAAGCCATAAGGACTTGGGACTTGCTTCTGATTATGGAACACAGGAACTCTGCGCAGGCACTCCAACCGTGGGGTGACGATGCTGAAGCTGCCCAGGAAAAGAGGCTCAGGGTGTATCGATTCCCATTACTAAACTGAGTAACAGCCCAGCAGCAAGTCTAGAAGTGCTGGCACCTTGAATTAGCAAAGCTATTTGTGCCAAGGTTTATGAAAGTTCAATGGAGGGATGGTCATAATACATCACACTGCACAGGAGTCCAGCAAAACATAAAAGTGCACGTAAGTTATGCCTGTAACAACAAAAAAATGAATTCACTCTTAATAGAAGCCATGTTCTGTAGCATCCTCAATCGAATCTCATTTAGAACATCTTCCAGAAAAGTAACGTCTCCTCTTCGCGTCTTCATTCCCTGCACTACCCCAAAGGGCACGTGCTGGCACCTAAAATGGAGCAGGCACTTAGTTCACTGAAAAGGAGCTGGTGATCAAAGAATATAACAATACCCTTATAGAGAATAGTCTTAACTTCAACTCTCATAGAGAGGTTTTAAAAAATTAATAAATTGAAATATGCTGTGACGTATGCCACAGAAGATGTTAAACACACAGCTTCATTTCATAATCACTAGCATATGATTAAATTACTAGTTGCCTTTATGAAAAAAAGGAGATGGGAATTAAGAATTTTGAAAATCAAGCCTCTGAGCGATATCTAATAAAACCATTTATTGAATGTTTATAAGCTAGAAATTAATATAACCAGGACAAAAATTAGCACAAAGAACAAATCTGTTTTTTCTAACATCTAACACTAACATCTTGAAACAAAGAAGTGAAGTTTGAATGAAAATCTTTAACAATTTGCTACATTTTTGGACATGGCTGACCTAGCAAAACTTTAATCTTGAGCAGGCAATTAAGAACCATGCAGACAGTACGGTACCTTTCTGCCCAGTCGTATCCCATGATCTGCAGCATTTGGAACACTTGCTGAAAATGCTTTTTTTGCCCTTTATCTGTCTTGAGAAAAAAATGTATTTAAAATAAAAGAACACTGATAAGTTAATCTACAATAGGTTTGACATAAATCAAATTAAAATGTTTGAGTTTTGACAGACTAGAGTCACTGTCAGTGGATATGTTTTAAATAAGCACACAAAGCGGATGCCAACAGAAGAAGGTCTAAGGTGAGTCCTCTAAAACAGAAGGAAGTAAGAGCTGCAGCACTCCACTGAGTCAGGAGGGAATATGAAATTTAACCTTCTGAGTATTCTATCTAAATTCCTCCTCTCTCAGCTGTTATGACCTTTATCTCCAAGAAGGCCAAAGCTAAGCTCTAAAAAGATATTTAATAGCAACTTTTTTTTTCCTTCGGGGAAAGGGAGGTTGCACACAGAAAGAAAGGAAGGGAAGAGGAGACTAGAATATTACTCAGCATAAAAGGAACAAACTATTGACACATGCAATAGTTTGGGTGGATCTCAAGGGCATTCATTATGCTGAGTGAAAACAGCCAACCTCAAAATGTTACCTAATGTGGTTCCATTTATATAACATTCTCAAAGTGACAAAACGGTATGATGGAGAACAGAGCAGTGGTTGCCAGTGGTTAGGGTTGGAGGAACGCATGATTATTAAGTGGTTGCCATAAGAGAGGCTGTTTTGTGATGGAACAGTTTTGTATTCTGAATGTGGTGATGGTTACATGAATCTACACGTGATAAAATTTCATACCCCCCTCCACCATGCCCATACACAAGCGTGTGTAAAAACTGGTGAAATTTAACTAAGGTCTCTACCAATGTTAGTTTCCTGGTATAGACAAAGTATCATGGTCATGTAAGATATTATCTTTGGAGAAGACTGAAGGCTACATGGAAACTCTACCATTTTGAAACTTCTGTGAGTCCTAAAATATTTAAAATAGAAAGTTATTTTAAAAAAATGCATTATAGTGACATGTACATATTTGTTACACATAACCATTCATTTGGGTAATTTTTGTTTTTTTTTTTTACTATGAAGCAATGTGAACTTTTTAATTTTTAAGTTTTTTTTTTTTAAACATAGTGTTTGCCACCATACATACACTTAACATTGAATCCTTTCTATAGTTTGAGAAAATTATTTTTGCCTAGTTTTTCAACAAGGCATTCAATTTCTATCTTTGCAGTTTTCATGAAGTAGGGATCATAACCTTTTGTTCTTTATTGTGATTACTTACCACATAAATCATTTTATCAAAATTATACTTGTCCATTCGATCTATAGCAGCTGCAAGATCTCTGAAAAAAAACGGCCATAGATTAAGAGTTACTAAGCAGATCTGGGTAATAATTTGTTTTACCTATTTAATAGTAATGAGGCTTTTCTCATTAAGAACTACTGTTATTCCAAGCCTCGGGTATAGTACCCATGCTTATATAATCCCAGTACCATACTTTGATACAAAGTAGTAATAACAAAAACAGCTTTGGGAAAAGAATTATGAAAGTGCTGTGAAAAGATCAAAAATAAATAAAAGCTCTGGGACAAGTAGTAATAATAACTAAATAGCTCTAGGCAAGGTGTTTATAGGTAAATGTTTTATGATTTGTTAACTAAGCCTCTACTGGAAAGAATTACCTTCCTGTCACTTTTCTGCAATATACTTTCTTAAAGAACATATTTAAAACATAGGTGATATAGTATCTTCTAGCTACTCTTCCAACGTCTTGGATCATTCGAAAGCAATACTTTCTAAAGCATTTAAAAAGACCATAAATTCCTTTGACAAAAATTCCACTTACCTCTTATCTCTGGTTAAGGACAAAATACCCAGTTTGCACACAGTACAGAATATTTAAAAACAAACCATAAACTATAAAATTTTAAGTGAAAAATTTTAGGTGAAAATTATTTAAATATTGAATTTTAAAATTAGAGCTAATTAACTTGTGGAGAATATAGTTAATAACTATGTAATATCTTTGTATGGTGACATATCATAACTAGACTCACCATGGTGATCATTTTGAATATACAGAAATACCAAATCACTATGTTGTGTAACAGGCACTAACGTAGTGTTGTAGGTCAATTATAATTCAAAACCAAACAAACTCATAGAAAAAGAGATAGGATTTGTAGAATTTCAGAGGCAAGGGATAGAGAGAGGGGGAATTGGATGAAGGTGGTCAAAAGGTACAAACTCCCAGTTATAAGATAAATAAGTACTAGGGATGTAAAGTACAAAATGATAAATAGAATTAACACTGCTGTATGTTATATATGAAAGTTAATGTTAAGAGAGTAAACCCTAAGAGTTCTCATCACAAGAAAAATTTTTTTCTATTTCTTTAGTTTTGTTATCTATATGAAACTATGGCTGTTCACTAAACTTATTGTGATAATCATTTCGTGACGTATGTAAGTCAAATCATTATACACCTTACACAGTGCTGTATGCCAATTATATCTCAATAAAACTGCAAGAAAAAAAATTAAAGCTATTTTTGCTTAACAATGCATGACACTGGGAGGATTTTGAGGATTTTTAAAGTTCCTAGATCTTTTGAAATGTTGGGGATCATCAAAATGTCATTGGTACCTACTTCAGGATCCTGATATAACAGAGCAAACGCCCCCTGCATTGTAAGCGTGGAGTCTTAACCCCTGGACCACCAGGGAAGTCCCCAGAGCATGTGTTCTGAATGGAGGCAAAAACTGTCTCGTGAGGGACAAAAAAATCTTACTCTATTTATGTATAAAGCACATATATGCATACAATACATACAGACACATCTGTGGTGTTAAAATTTCATGAGGATGGGCAAGTATAAAAAATATGGCTAAAAAGGCTCCTGAGAAGGGTTATAATTTAAAAAAAGGCTGTAAAACACTGATACAGATTATCCCAAAAACAAAGTCACAAATATACACCCCCATTATATTTTTTGATTTGAGCCAAGCACAAAACAAAGAAAAACTTTTTGCTCCAAAGAAAAAGAGATGAATATAAGAAAAAGTCCTAGGTTGAGTTTGTAGAACCTGAATTTGAAAGCCGGAGAGGGCTTCCCTGGTGGTACAGTGGTTAAGAATCCGCCTGCCAATGCAGGGGATACGGCTTCGAGCCCTGGCCCGGGAAGATCCTACATGCCTCAGAGCAACTAAGCCCATGCGCCACAACTACTGAGCCTGACTCTAGAGCCTGTGAGCCACAACTACTGAGCCCGTGTGTCACAACTACTGAAGCCTGCACTCTAGAGCCCACGAGCCACAACTACCGAGCCTGTGCTCTAGAGCCTGTGAGCCACAACTACTGAAGCCTGCGTGCCTCGAGCCCGTGCTCCACAACAGGAGAAGCCACCGCAATGAGAAGCCCACACACCGCAACGAAGAGTAGTGCCCGCTCGCCGCAACTAGAGAAAGCCCGCGCGCAGCAATGAAGACCCAACACAGCCAAAAATAAATACAAATAAAATAAATAAATTAAAAAATAAAAAGCCGGAAGAAATGCCAGGTCATTTAGTTCAGGTCTCTCTTTTCACAAAGTAGGGAACCATGGCCCAGAGAGGTTAAGTGATGGTCATGGTCTCAGAACAAAAATTCAGGTCTCCAGCCTCACCCTGTGCTCTTGTCAGTATCCTCCTGCATTTTTCTTTGTCTGTTATAACAACTCCCTTAATTTACAACCACACACAAAGCTGTATTCTATAAGGAACCCATCGAAAGGACAGAAACAACTACAGTTAGAGCAAGGTGAAAAATCAAACATTTCAACAAGTGGCAAAAAGATGATTCTCCCAAAGAAAAAAGGGAAAGTATAGGTATTAAGGTAAATAAACAGAAAAATCTGGACCTAATGATAGCCCCCAAAAAGATACCAGATAAGGATAGTTATAGAGTCTTTATGACATGGAGCCTCTATTCTGAGCAGACACATTTCTTTTTTTTATTTGAGTATAGTTGACTTACAATATTGTGTTAGTTTCAGTGATTCAGTATTTTTGCAGATTATATTCCACTATAGTTTATTACAAGATAATGAGTTTAATTCCCTGTTGCTTACATGAGTAAACACATTTCTTATAACCACTACTCAAAGGTTTATTTAATCTGTCCAGTATTAATTAGCTGGCACAAAAAAAATTTTCTACTGTATATTTTTTTGTATCTAGAAAAAGAAATGCACCTCTTAAATATACAGGGTCTTCTCATTTCCTAACTCCAATTGTATGGAATTGATAAAGAGAAATGCCAAAAAGTAACAGAAAATAAGAATGATTTTTCTAAGGGACAGTAAGAGAGGCAGATGGTTGTTTAAAGTTGTTTGGGAAAAAATGATGGTAGTTAACAACAACAACAAAATATCATTAACTATGCTACAAAAGTGGTTTGTGATCCAACATAAAATTCTAGCCCGGGAGACACTAGAACCTTTTGCTAGCAGTGCTTGAGTATGGCCATGTTTGCCTGTGTGGCTTTTTTATGGTCCTGTCTTCTCCTTCCTATTAGCTTTGTCCCAGAAGTAAGTGTGCTTGATAAACCCAGTTCTTAACTGATTAACAGAGACTGCTCCTTTCCACAGGGGTTGGTCATGGAGACAGATGAAAAAATATAAGCGGCATGGCCTACTTCTCCCCCTCGGTCTATTTTACCACAGTCTGAATGAGGACTGGTACTTATATGCACATAAGATGATCTTTACAGAGTGAGGATACCACTGAGCCAACATGAGCACCTTTCAGTATACATTTTCTGTCAATATGCAATTATAAAATATTTATAGTTGGCTATGAGGTACTTCAATTTTATAGTTTGTAGAACAATGTATTCACCTGTGGAAATCCTATGATGTTTAACTAACTGTAATCAGTTTTTCAGTTACTTTTCTGATGATATTAAACCTTTCCAGAAACTATAAATGGCCATAAATAGAAATCCAATAAAAATATTTTGAGCGATGAGAACAAAAGATTTTAGAAATCAGGATTTGGTAACAGTTTTGAGAATAAAATGATTGTCTTAGCATTAATCCTAGAACAAAGAATGTGAAGTCATGCATTCTAATGATGAGGGTCACACAAGACACACACCTGGTTGCATAGAGAGACGTCCCATCACTTCGCATTACAGTACAAATTGAGGAGGGGTCACCATTCCCTGACAGATCCACTACAGCTGTGCCTTTTCTAGAAATGCAAAAAGGTAACTCTGAAACAACATAATGAATTAAAACCATTAATAGTATAGTATCTATAACATTATCTTTGGCAAACCAGAAGCTATTTTTATTACTTAAGCAGCAATAACTGGTGTAACCAACAATGAAGAAAAATAAGAAGGAATCTGACCTTGAATGAATCTATTAAGAGTAGGTATTTTGTAATTAATATGTACTTATCTTTTTAAATTCTGTACTCTGGATGAAGTACTTAAAGTCTTTAACATAACTAGTTGAAAAATGAGATATCAACTTCAGTTTAACCATGAAACATCATGTTCTTCTTCTAATCCAAGTTACTCAATATTGGGCTAATTTTTAACATGCAAGAAAGTACCCTTGAGTAATAAAACCATAGAATTTTGTTACTGTCTTTCCTGCCCGATGAAAAATTAGAATCTGTATATGGCGATCTAAAAATTTTCCTTAAGGACATTACTGAGGATGTCGTGAGCCACATTCTCCATGTCTTTCTTACAAGGATGACGAGCTCTTTGTTACTATGAAAAATGGCACATTTTAAAAAATTAATCTTTATTGGAGTGTGGTTGCTTTACAATGTCGTGTTAGCCTCCACTGCACAACAAAATGAATCAGCCACACACATGCAGACATCCCCTCCCTTTTGGACTTCCCTCCCATTTAGGTAGGCGTTCCCTGTGCTATACAGTACGTTCCCATCGGTTGTCTACTTTATACATAGCATCAATAATGTGTATGTGTCAATCTCAGTCCCCCAATTCCTCCCTCCCCACCCCTTCCCGCCTTGGTATCCGTACATTTGTTCTCTACGTCTGTGTCTCTATTTATACTTTGCAAATAAGATCATCTATACCATTTTTCTAGAGTCCACATATATACATTATACGATATTTGCTTTTCTCTTTCTGACTTACTTCACTCTGTATGACACTCTCTAGGTCTATCCACATCTCTACAAATGACCCCATTTCATTCCTTTTTATGGCTGAGTAATATTCCATTGTATATATGTACCATGTCTTCTTTATCCATTCCTCTGTTGATGGACATTTAGGTTGCTTCCATGTCCTGGCTATTGTAAATAGTGCTGCTATGAACATTGGGGTGCATGTGTTTTTTTGAATTATAGTTTTCTCAGGGTATATGCCCAGTAGTGGGATTGCTGGATCATATGGTAGTTCTATTTTTAGTTTTTTAAGGAACCTCCATACTGTTTTCCATAGTGGCTGTATCAATTTACATTCCCACCAACAGTTTATGAGGGTTCCCCTTTCTCCACACCCCGTCCCAGCATTTATTGTTTGTAGATTTTTTGATGATGGTCATTCTGATGGGTGTCAGGTGATACGTCGTTGTACTTTTGATTTGCATTTCTCTAATAATTAGTGATGTTGAGAATCTTTTCATGTGTTTGCTGGCCATCTGGAAAAATGGCATTTCTAAGTAAGTAACTGGTTTGCTTCTGTTACACATGGCTGGGCTCCTACAAATGGTGCCATTTCTGTTTGGCTGACAGGAAGCTCAAAGCTAAATTAGAAATCTACCTTAAGCAAAGAAGCAGAATCCCAGTGTGTGTTACACGATGTACTAATATCATCCCTGACGTCCTATTATTTTTTCTGCCCTGCTTCTTGATTTCCTCGTTTTACTCTTTCAAAAGCTTAGGGTTGTAGTATACCTTTTTTTTAAAACTTATTTAAGACCTTTATTAACAGGTGCTTGCAGTTTGTTGACTTTTTGAAAAAATCAAGCTGTAAACTTTTATTATAAATTAAAAATGAGGTTCTTAAAAATCTCAACTCGACCAGATATGAAACAATTTAAAAACCTTTAAAGGTGTATTGAGAAAATCCAGGTTTTTTTTTTTTTTTAAAAAAAAAAAACACGTTTATCATTACCAAAAGAGACGTCTTTAGGTAAAAATAATAAAACCCCCATGCTGCATAGATAACGCAGATAGTTCTGGTTATCCGGTCAACAGGCAAAAAGCAAGCACTTTAGTCTTTAGCTCCAATCTTCTGTTCATTTCTTATTGCTGGAATTTCATATTCATTTCTTCTTGTTGGATGACTAAACCGGATGATGGTAGAGACGGTAAGCCGGCATTTACTCAGCCCCGCCCTGCTCAGTCTCAGGAGCGGACGAATTCTCAGCTGGTGGATCGGCTGCTTTTGTCTCTTTACCATTTTGTGGTTTAGGGTTTTATGGGCGTCTGCGCCTGTAATTGAAGTTGCGGCGGTAGCGACGTTGAGGTGGCTGCCGACCTGACCTTGCGTCTCATCTCCTTGATTTTCCTTATCTTCTTCACTGCCGTCCTCTCTGCGCTGTCTTTGGCGAGGAGGGCCCCTGCGGAATGGTGGTCTATAACCCCGATACACGTTCTGTCTCACTGGTCTACCTTGTTCTCCTGCACCCTGGATGTCAGCACCCTCCATCACCTCTCCCTACACAGGACGGTGGACCGCTGTGGTCGACGCCCATAGGCTCTCCGCACGCCCATAGGCTCTCGGCACGCAGTAAGGTGGGCGCCTGCGGTAGGGCCGGCGCTGTCGGGCCTGGCCTTCGGGGGCACTCTCGGATCCCTCCGTCTTTTCCCCACTCTCGCTGTTCCGGTAATTCTGCTGGAGGTGGCTTGGAGGACCCCTGCAACGCGGACAGTGGCTGTGATGGTTACGGGCTGGTGCACGTGTACCGCCTTGCGCTGGACCCCCAGGGCCTGCAACGTCTGCTGCTCCGCACCCTCTTCTCCTTCAGCGACATGGAGCTCCACAGTCTCTCCGTCCCCTACACCGCGAAGGCACTTCCCGGGTTCTTCTTCTTTACGGCAGTCCGGTGTACACATACATCTTCCTTGGTGTCGTTCCTGTTGCTGAAGCCATATCCATTTCTTACACTGAACCATTTTATGTTCCCAGAACCTTCGCTGCGATGAGTTTCTTGTCCCCGCCGGCAGGCGCCGCCGACATGAGGCTGCCCGGGCCACCGTCCCCTGCGCTGCTGCGCATCGTGCCGGGCTCGGTGTCGGCAGCGCTGAGGGCGGCGGCCGGGTCTCGACCGCGCTGCTCACGGCTGCGGCTCCTCCCCGGCTGTGATGGCAACCAGGCCGGCGGCGGCGGCGGTGAGGCTGCTCGGGGCTCTCTGGGGGCCGCTCTCCGCTCCCGCTACCCATCGAACTCAGTACACCTGTTTTTATAAACTGCTTTAAATCCTTTTGGAACAGGATGGAATCTTTTTAAAAAGGCAGGGTTGAGTACAAAGAGGTATATTTCCCTCTTCCAGTTATACCATTATCAGCTTGTGTGACCTTAGGCAGGTCACTTATACTTTCTGTGCTTGTTTCCTCATATGTAACGTCAAGATAATATTCTTTCTCCCAAGCTTACCAGGATTTTGCGACGGCAACAAGAGACAGCATGTGGGAAAGTACTCTGAAGAGCAAAAAGCACTGTAAAAAAATGCCAGGAAGGCTGCACACGACCTTCTGCTGTCCCTACTGAGAGAAAACATCAATACCAACTTCAAAGCAGAATGAATAACTTTCTAAAGAATAGTAACCTGATCATACATTGTTTTCTGTAGGAGTCCTTTACTGTCCAGCAACTTTAAGACTTCTTGAGATTTTTCACGATAAAATGATTCTCCTGAATAGTCATCAAAGTGTACTCCTAGACGCTAAAAGGATTTGGAAACAAAAGAAAAAAAAGTTACGCATGTGTCCTATTATCTTACCCTAAGACAAAATACGATGTTCTACAGTCTGTCAGACAGATGGGGAAAATAAGAATGAAATCAAGTCACTCCGTGACTCAAACCTTCCTAACGGCTCCCCCGCACGGTCAAGCCCTCACAGTGGTACTGTGCTGTCCAACATGGGAGTTGCCAGACACAAATGGCTATTCAAATTCAAATTAAGGAAAATTGAAGATTTACTTTCTCAGTTACGCTACTCACACTTCAAGTGCTCAATGGCCACATGTGGCTAGAGGCTACCATATTGGACAGCAGAGATCCAGAACGTTTCCGCTGCAGCAGGAAGCTACACTGGACAGCCCTGGAAATGTCCTACATCCCGCCCCACTCTACAACCTCCTCAACCTCCTCTCTTACTTTTCTTCATCTTGCTTCCTTACTCCAGCCATGTGGGATCTTTGCTGAAACTCTCTTCAGACAGCACACCTGATCCCACCCCCTCCCCTGCTTCACTTTTCTCCATACATCATCACCACCTAACAGACTGTATATGTTGTTGAATTTGCACTGCCTTGAATTTGTTTAATCTGCTGTGTCCATGCTGGAGTGTAAAGTCCATGAGAAAAGAACTTATATCTCTTTTATTCACTGTTGTATTTCTCCCACCCCCAACATGTTTTTAGACAAACAAATTTCTAGCCGTCACATATTATGCCTAAGGAAGCAAAAGAAGAAAAAATGATTAAGAAAAAGTGAAGGAATGATAGAAGAGAGAAGAGAAAAGCCAAACTGAAATGAAGTATCAGGATGTCACTTCACATTCAGCCTGTGAAGTTCACAGGCTTTCTTTTGTAGCTCTAACTTTCAGCCCAAAGAACAATATCTGAGTCCCAATTATCAACTCAGTGACAAATGACAAATCTGTTCTTAAAATATAAGCTTCAGAAGCACCCTTCCTACCCACGAGTACCCGTCAAGAGCTGCACCACATGACAGGAGAGCTGGAGAGTGGGCGGGCACCTTGTAAATCCGAATGTACTCTTCTATGCTCAAGTCCCGAAATTTCTGCCAGAGTGCAAGTGCTTGCGTGTCGCCCAGTTCCAATCGCTGGAAGAACTCATGTGCTGATTTTGCTACATTTTTATCGTCTGCTGCTTCTTTATTAACTTGTACATAAACCTAAAGGCACAACAGTACGTTAAATGAAGTACATTACTAGTCACTGTTATCTCCAAAAAGGAAAAGAAGAAAACAAAACAATCTGGAGAATTCTCATTTAAAGGTTATACAAGTGCACTCGTCACAGAGTGTAACCTTTTTTTCTTTTCTTTTTTTTTTTTGCCATGGACCCTTACCTTAGTGAGCCCTAATAACCCCTTCTCAAAATGCATAAAGTAAAATACATAGGATTATAAAGGAAATAATTACATTGAAATACAATTATTCAAATTTTAAAAAATACTTGTGATATAGTAACAGAGGAAGTGCTAAATTTCTGACTGAGGTTACTGAAAATATGTAATTTTTTCTTCTCATCCAAGTTCACAGACCCTTGGGTTAAGAATGCCTGGTTAGGGACTTCCCTGGTGCCGCAGTGGTTAAGAATCCGCCTGCCAATGCAGGGGACACGGGTTCGAGCCCTGGTCCGGGAAGACCCCACATGCCATGGAGCAACTAAGCCCGTGCGCCACAACTACTAAGCCTGTCCTCTAGAGCCCACGAGCCACAACTACTGAGCCTGCGTGCCTAGAGCCTGTGCTCCGCAGCAAGAGAAGCCACCGTGATGATAAGTCTGCGCACCCAACGAAGAGTAGCCCCCACTCGCTGCAACTACAGAAAGCCTGTGCACGGCAACGACGACCCAACACAGCCAAAAATAAGTAAATAAATAAATTCAAAAAAAAATAGGGACTTCCCTGGTGGTCCAGTGGTTAAGACTCTGCACTTCCACAGTAGGGAGTGCAGGTTCGATCCCTGGTCTGGGAACTAAGATCCGACATGCCGCACACCGCAGCCAAAAAAAAAGAATGCCTGGTTTAGACTAAGCTAGCATTACTTCTAAAAAAAAAAAAAAAGTGAAATTATTGCTGCAACTTCTCTGAGAAAAGATTGAAGCTAGTAGAATGGTTCAATCTGGAAAAGAAAAGGCCACAGGGTGATTCAGCCGTTGTTTTAATGAAAAAAATTTTAAACTGTTCTCTAAATCTGCAAAGACCAGAAAAAAACAGGTGATTTAGGAAGACCTTTGGGATAGTGAGCTTAGTTATACTCCGACTTGGGCTCCTGAGAACCGTGTGGAGCACGCACTCCTGGAGTGCTTTTGCACCATCCGTCCTGGCTGGCTGAGTCCTGCCCCAACCCAATGAGAGGAGTGCAGTTGGATGGCTTGTTAAGGGCTCTTCCACTTCTAGGATTCTGTGTTCACAGAATCATTTTCCAGTCTCTAAAATGCAAGGTTAATAAATGACATAAAAATATCAACACTACACCTCAAGTAATACTGAAGTTATGCATTACGGACTATAAAGATTTTACTTACAAGTTGTAACTCACTTCCAGGGTGAAGCACGAACAATAAATTTACTATCCTCATATTTTTTTCCAGAAAGCTATTAAAGTAGCATGAAAGTAATAAAAATTGGCAAATAAACTACCAAAAAATATGAGGCCTCTAAACTCTTACAGTAATATCAAAATATCATGGCAGCAGCATTTGGGTAGAAAAAGTGATTTTATTGCTGTAGAGTACTTTAGGACAACCATAATGTGGCTTATACCCACTAGATACTACCAACAAAAGGGACAGGGCATTAAACAACTATCTCAAGCTAAAAATGTCTCACCTTTCATAGATGGCTCATGTTAATTATTGGAATGGCAGAAGTAAATAAATCAGTACTCCTAAATAAAGGTTAAAACTACCTAATCTTTTTTTTCCCCCTCTTTAAAGCATATTGTGCAGAAAAGAGTTAACGTAGCAGGCCTGGAAACTGTTATCCTTAAAATGTGTTGTTTGCAAGGTTAGCCCTTGGCTGGCCTCTGGGAACTTGAATTTTGAGAATGTTCCCACCAACCTAACTGATAAGAGTGGCTCACGGTGCCTAAACTGTTTATGCAAACAGTATGGTTTATGCCAAACACCTGCTTTCCTTCTGGGAGTTTGGAATTTTACTACATGCTACACAGGGGGTGCCTACATATCAACCTCCAATCGAACCTACCAGTCAGCTTCCCTGGCAGACAACATTTCACACACGCTGTCACAATTTGTTGTATGAGGAATTAAATGCATCCTGGGTGACTCCACTAGGAAAGGACTCTTGGAAGCTTGGGCCTGGTTTCCTCTGGACTTCCCCCCATGTGCCTTTTCCCTTTGCTGGTTTTGTTTTGCATCCTTTTGCTGTAATAAATCATAGCTGTGAGTACAACTATATGTTGAGTCCTGTGAGTCCTAGTGAATCCCTAACCTGGGGGTGATCTTGGGAGACCTGACACACATATCATAAAAAATTAATTTCTACATGGTCCTATGAATAAGTCCGTTAGAAAACAGAGAAAGAAGATTTTTGGTAAGGCATAGGAAAACAGAGTCACTGTAAGATAATAATCAGCAGACTTCCTGACCTTTGAATGACCTATCCATTGACAACTGTGTAACAGTCCAGCCTACAGGAGTAAAGATATATATGTGTCTATAAATGGCTTGTGATTCAAAGTTAATCTCTCCCCCCTTCCCCCATCTCTCTCTTCCCGTCTCTCTCCATCTCTCTCTCTCTCACATACACATGTGTGTGTACATGTGTGTATTCGATTTCTAAGCAAATATACAAAAAATATCCTTATTTTCAGAAGAGGAAAGGTATTAGTTTTTTAAAAAAATTTAGGACCCTAAACTCAAATAGCCAAACGTTCAGAATTCTAATAAGCGTTCAGAATTCTAATAAGCATTCAAAATATTGATAAGAATATTTTTAGAAAAAAAAAATCACCAGAATCTTTTCCCTTTCTTAAAATTTAAAATAGAAATAATTAAAACATAACAAAAAGCCCTTCCTAATTCTTGAAGAACCCTGGCATTTCAGCAATTTGTAGTGATAAACCAAACATTACTGAAAATCAACTGATACTATCAAACAATAGAAGAGCCTTAATTAGCACTTAAGAATCTGCTTGTAAACGCACTATATAAAACTGTTAACATTCATCAACGTTTTAGAAAAGAAATGCGTTTTCCTTCACAAAGTAAATTTTATACTCTGCACTTCTGACACTATAGACAGTTTTTAATCTACAGTTACCATGAACACTCTACCCTTAGAAAGTATGCATTCTGAAGACAGCTCCCTTTTGGGGTTAGATCCAGACTCAAAGGGAATAAAAAGGAAATTTTAAATTTGGATATGATAAATAAGAGAGTGTGGCTGAAGGAAAGTGTTTTTGAGGATGGAAACACAATTTTTCTTTTTAGTTACTAGAATGCAAAAGCCAGCTGTATTTCTGTTAGAGAGTAAGCTAAATGTCTGAGACTTAACTGAAATGAATATTAATCCTTCCTTTTCACTATTTCTAGATGTTGGGATTGCCAAAAAACATATGACATTTTATTTCTAATTTAATTGATTAATTATAATCAGCTCTCGGGATGATCTGCCCAAATGTAAAGAAATAAGTGTGAAAAATTAAAGTAGTAGAAAATGCTCTCACTCCCTCTTATTCTTATTAAATTTGATTCTAGAATACCATTAGCCACATAGGCACAGCTGAATTCCTTGGTGCAGGGCTCTAACCCCATCCCTGGTTATTTCTGTCTTTAAAACTGAGAGTAACTGCTAAGGATGGTTAGCGTAACTTGGACACTAAAGACCCTTTTATCTGAATATTTATTTGCCCTCTATCTTAGAATGCATTTAACTTTGATCTCATTTTTAAGAAAATAACATATATCAAATTCATGATTATAATTCAAACAAGCTCATTTTTAGTTTCATGTTTCATGTATTGATCAGAAATTTCTCTGGTTGAGACTGATTCCTGATGTTAAATGAAATATTAAAGAAATTCAAATTAATGTAATTATAATTTAATACATCAATACATCAAACAGCTAATAAAGTCAAAACTTCCTAGGTAAAAAAATAACTCATTTGAAGTAATTATTAATTACCAAATTTCTCATTAGTACATCATTATCAGCATATAAACAGCATTTTACCATCCCTTCATCTTCTTTTAATGTTTGGAATCTCCTATTTTTATCCTCTGTACATACACAATAACATCCATGATATCTTACACCTTTATCCAAGGGTGATAATTACTAACTTGTAGATCACCATGCACCCGTGCCTAATAAATACTTTCCTCATGCTGAAAGAAGTGTTTTTCATACATTTCAATAGGGTGAGATAATGACTGAGCTCTTAACATGTATTCTGGCCTTGCTCGGTATTTCCATCCTTGCTCTAAGAACGCTCAGAGGGCAATGGGACACTGTAGTGCTGTCCCAGGGTAGTAGGGGTGAGGCAGAAAGGCACGTGGCTTTGTGGAAGATGGCCAAGAGCAATGGTGAAGCGGAGAAGCTGCAGGCAGAGAGGAAAGGAGAGCTGCCTAGACTGAGGAGGAGCTGAGGGAAACACTCCCGGGAGCAGGAGAAGCTGAGCAGCCCCTCAGGTGGCAGCAGGCCCTCAGAGGGCAATGGTTCACAGTGTCCCTACACAGGGAGGCTGGTCTCTGGGCCTGTGGAACTGGGCCACAGCAAGACCTCCAGGTAAAGTCTGTCAAATAAGCAGAGCTGTGTGCCTCTATGGCATCATGTAGGCTTGGGTACTGGCCTGTGAGTCAAGACCAATGTGGACTGAAGCCAAGAAAAGGCCTCCATGGCCACCCTGGGATGCACATAAGAGCCTCTGTGTGACCTGGGAGGTGGGAAATCCCTAACATTGACTTAAGCTGAGTCCCACCGCTCTCAAAAGGGATGGCTGTGTTCCAATCTAGGTTTAGAATTTAAAAGCTATTTCTTGTAGGTAAGTGTTATAATGAGTAAAATCCACACCAACCATAACAGTCATTTTTCCTGAAAAAAGTAAAGTGACCTAAACCAACAAATAACTTTTGAATTCAATTCTTTAAAAAACAAGAATTTTTAACTGCATAAATAATCCTATATATGTCTAGAATCAATTTAGTCTTGAATTACTTTAAGTTTGAGAAGTTGTTTTGGGATTCGAAAGCCAGAAAACACACGGTCTCTTGACGAATGAACACTTCCTCCACATTTTAAAAAACGGGAGCAAGTAAACATTATCACTCATCAGGTTGGTGCTTTGGTCCTGTCCTATTTTCTTTTTATTACTTCTTTTTTTTTTTTTTGCTACTGATATAGGGAAACTCACGGTGAAGTCTGTTATCTAATATTACCTAGTAATACATCATCTCTGACTTTCTATGTCTTTTTTATTAAACGCCCATCACTGTGATTACCTCAAATCCTTTCAGAAAGGGGCAGGGTAAAAATAATGAAATACTATAGGCGTCATTTTGAAACTTTAAAAATGCCAGTGCTACGGTACAGGACTAATGCATATTTTATTGGCATGATATTTACCTCTTATGGCAGGCTGCTCATATTTCAGAGGAATTCTATAGTTCACAAAATCCAAATTAATATGCAACACCAATAAGTCAAGTTCTAAAACCTTCTAGGGCAAAAAACCCCAAAACAAAAAACCAAAAGCAGAAAAAGCAGCTGGGTTATACGTTCTTAAAGGCACAGTGTTATCAAGGTCCATTCAAGTAGTTTAAATCTAGGAGGAACCCTGAGAAATTACTTTTAAAAATTATTAAAACAGATATGAGTAAATGATGACTCCCATATGCCCATGATTTAGATTTAACACTAACTTATCATAAGAAATTACTTTTAGATACAAATGGAAAGTCTTTTTGATAAGTATTCCAAAACTTACTACAAATGTTTTCTTTGAATCAACAGTGTGAATTTTAACAGCAAATGTATTATTTAACTCATCGGCCGATTCAGGGGGGAGGAACTATTAAAAACCACTTCCCGTTTTGTGACAACAAATTAGAACAACTAAAGGAAAGGTTTCAAATGTTGGCTAACAAAAGTCCTAGGTCTATGCACAGCATAGCCAGATGTCCTGGGAAAAGAATGACTACAGGTACAGAGAAACACCAGTAATAAAGCAAAGCACAAACATGGAAATGCAGTAGAGAAACGACTGTAGTTGTAAATATTTTCATCACAGAAAAGAAATGTTAAAACTATCATATAATATCATTTCTAATCTGGCCAAGAAACCAGAACTGGGGGGATACTGATCATGGTGCAATTTAGAGGGATGTAGGCCACAAAATCTGCTCTTGGATGGCCGAAGCCAAATTCAAAACAAATACGCCAGAAGGTTGAAACTGCCAAAACTAAACTACTAATTGTGCCCTTCGTACAGCAACTCAAGGACGAAAGAAAGGAAAATGCTTTTTAAGTAATTACAAGCAGTGGAAATGAATGGCTCAGAAAGGCATTCCATAATGCCAGCGGGGGGCGGTGCAGTGCAGTGCACAGAACACTCCGGAGCCAAACTGCCTGTGTTGGAACCTTGGGTCTGGCCCTTAGATTCTTCATCAGTAAACTGCATAATAAAATAAGTTAGATTTTTGACCAATGATAAATAGGGTGTCCTACGATAGTTAGCCCTTCCTTGGAGCTATACAATAGGTTTCTTTATGCCACAACTTAAATGGAAGAGGCAAATTCATTCAAGCATTTACTGCAAGGCACAGTGTGTGTGGCTGCAGATAAAAAATCAGGAAGACAGGTCCTTCCTCTCAAAGAGCTCCAAGTATAACTCGAGAAGGAAAAGAATGTGTTCGACCAAGGTTCAGGTTTTCTGTTTAGGAACAGGGTAAAATCATTTATTAATATTTGCTTAACGTTCCAAAAATAAAAAAAGGGAAAAAATTCCTCATTTATACTAAACGTTGTTGTTGAAAGTAATCTACGGTGACAGCTGTAATTTTAAAATGCACCTGGGTCTCCAAAAATTAGCACAAAGATAAAATAACCTAGAGGCTGCCACTTTAGGCTCTGCATTTTCTCCATCCTGCAAAGGAAGGAGGAAGAGAGCAGATAAGTACTCTAAATGGATTTCTATCTTCTATTACAAACAGCAAGGTGGGTGTATCTGACTTGCTCTCTTTTGTCTATAAATACTGCTCCCCTATGAAGCTACTAGGCAAAAGAACACTGAATGAAAGCAACAACACTGTGCCTTGAGTTTCCAGTTATTCATAAAAGTACCCCCTGCCCTTGTTCCTTCCTTTTGTGTGTCCATCAATTAACAACCTCTAACAGAGATGTCTGATCTCCCACTTCTTATGAGTCTCAAGAGGCAGGACACTGTATTAAACTGCATAGAAAGAAACACATGTTTAGGTTTCTATGGAGTTTAAGAACAAATTTTACTAAAATATTTAAAACATTATGGGCAAGAAAGATTTACAATTTACAGGATTAAATTAAAAACTCCTGAGGTTGGGTGGGTGAAAGATGAGAGTGGTAACTCTCATATGTCAAACTGTACTCTAAATTCTTAAAAATGTTCTCTCAACGGCAGAAGGTCTCCAAGTGGGTATTTGTATTTCCTGCACCGTGGGTTGTCTCTGGGGCCTGGATCTGACGAAAGGTTCACTAACCTCGTGGTAAAAAGTACTCACGATTATTCAAAGTTTTAAAAAAAATAATACAGTAAAAATTCCAGGCACTAAGGTGGCAGGCTTTATAGACAACCATAAAGAATTATTAATTTTTAAACTCTTGACTATCAATAAAACTCTTAATGGGAAAGAGAGAAAAATAAATCTTTTGGTTAATAGTATAAATCAAAATGTAGGCATTTACAGTGAGAGTGAAGGCAAAGACTTAGGAGGAAATCACAAACCTTTAAAGGTCTTTAAGAATCAGAACGTGTTTTGTTAATTTAGCTATTGATACAAAGCCAGCTGCAGGAGAAAAATAATTCAACAAAAAGGAAAATGATGAAGTGCTCTCCGTGGCTCTGGCTAGAGAAGTAAAACATTGATTGGCAAGTGCTCTTCCTCATACACATCCTTAGTCTAATCCCTGGTATGTCACCAGTGTGGCTGACATAGTATCTGTGTTCCTTCTTGTCAGGCCCAGAAACAGCAGAGATAACAACTGGGACAATGAAAAGGAAACACATCCCTTGAGATTAATTGGACAGGAAGGGCTTTATTAATGAACTCCAGGAAGGACTGAGGACAGAAAAGCAGAGTATCCAACGGACTAAATGAGGTAGAACAGAAAGAAGTTCACATTGGGCAAAAGGCAGGAAAAGGAGCTTAAAGAAAAATGAAAAAAGTGCACACAAATTCAGAGAAACACATGTGCTTTCCCCCACATCAGAACAAGAGCAAAAAAGTATACACTCATGTTTTCTCAAGGCTAAATGAATTATACTTATTAACATGAAGAAAACTGCAGTACGTAACTAATAAAAACTGAAAGAGTTCTATGCTGAATATGTTATTCTGTGTGTTTATGCTAAGAAGTTTCTATACCTGGAGAAATACTGTCCCAAATCAACTAAAATACTAGTAAAAGAAACACCTGGATTCGAAAATGAAAGGAACTCCCTAGTAAAGTATAAGCAACATTTTCAATTGTTTTGGGTCCTTGTTTTAAGGAACAGTTTTGTTGTTGTTTTTTTTTTAAAACCTCTGGGATTAAAAATATGTTACGAAGCTGCACTGTACTCTGAAAAAAAAAGCTGAAGCATTTTTGAACATTGTTTCTTGCCAACTTACTTCAAAGAGATGCTGTAAAGGATTGGACTGGAGTTTTTCTTCATAGCCAAACAGCTGGAAGCCAGTTCCCAAAAGACCTAGCACAGTAATCCATAAATGAAAAAATTATACAATCGAACAGTAGAGAACAGTCATGGCAGGGAACAGGTATAGTTCTATAAAAAGATTAACCTCTCATAATTATGCACCCTGAAAATATTGCAAAACACACACTATCACGTTCTGCTACCCCATAAACTGACACAAGTCAAATTCAATATATTGAATCATAAATTCAATATATTGAAGAGCTCACTGAAATTAATTCCACAGAAACCTAAAGACTATGAGCTCATCCAAGGCAGAGCCTGGGACTAATTTATCTTTATGCTAACGGTGCCCAAAACCTCCCTACAAGACATTAATAAAACAAGCATTTATTGAGCAGCTACTCTGTGGAAGGACATCGTGATGCCAGGCACTAGACACTCAAAAATTTGTGAAAAGAAACTGATGGAAAGTGTTTTCAAAACGAACTTTTTAAACTTGTAGGTGTGAAAATAAAACAAGGTAGGATTAGCTTAGTGTTACAATATTCTTAAATAACTGAAGATAAAACTTGAAACAGCCCTGATCACTTCTCCCATTCAAGGTGACCAAGTGACATAATGCTTTGCTCTGGCTGATCTGCTTTGATTTGTCTTTTATTTGCCAATTTTTTTTTTTCTTTTAGTCTTTGATGATAAGTTCAGGGAAGGTATTAATTTCAACCGTTTTTTAAAAAATAATTGAGGGGCTTCCCTGGTGGCGCAGTGGTTGAGAGTCTGCCTGCCAGTGCAGGGGACACGGGTTCGAGCCCTGGTCTAGGAGGATCCCACATGCCGCGGAGCAACTGGGCCCGTGAGCCACAACTACTGAGCCTGCGCGTCTGGAGCCTGTGCTCCGCAGCGGGAGAGGCCGCGGTAGTGAGAGGCCCCCGCTTGCCGCAACTGGAGAAAGCCCTCGCACAGAAACGAAGACCCAACACAGCCATAAATAAATAAATAAATAAATAAATAAGTAAGTAAGTAAATAAATAAATAAATAAATAAATAAAATTTAAAAAAAAAATAATGAGGTTTGTAAACTACAATGAAAATCCTTAGTATGGACTGTGAATATTTATACTCTTAAGATATTTCGCTAAAAGATGACCACAATTTTGGATCGAAAGGATAGATGCAGCCTGGGCCAAGAGTAATTACAGGCAGTGCACTTACTTTAAAAGCTAGTCTGTTTCTACAACTATATCAGTTACCTAGCTTCAGATCTAAAGGAGCAATTGCCACTGGGCCTTGCTGATGTACATTCTTCTATGTAGGCTCAGCAGAAAGTGGGATGTTACTAAACACGGGGTAGACAATCTTTGGGGCTTAGACAGGAACTAGAAGGATGACTAAAACATATATCAGCACTATTCACTTTCAAGCAAAAGCAAATGGGATTATGATTCAGGGTCTTGGGAGTAGGGTGTGGAAAGAGTGTTCTAAAAAACAGAAATAGGACAAGTAAAGGCCAATTCCATTTAATATTCAACCTAATACATTTTCAAAAACTAATTCTGTACTTAGGAACTGTCTGCCAACTTTTAATAGGGGATAGGTGAACAGCCAAAATTAAAACTCTTCAACAATGATGGTTATAATGGAAATGTCGACAGATCATTAACCATAGTAGTCCTTTAGAAAAAAACCACTACAATAAAATCCTGCAGCTAAAATGTAATGAATATCATAATCACATATTTGCTAATGGCTGTGAAATGCCTGAATCGGCCAAACTGATATAAAGTGGATGCCATCTATTAAATCTGACTGTTCAGCCTAGAGTCCAAACCTCTCAGTACCCACTGTGAACTGCAGGTGGGTTTATAAAATGCAGGGCATGTTTTCTGTTCCTCCACAGTGAATAGTAAGGGCACTGTTAGGTTCAAGTTGTACCCTTTTTAGGGTCTAAAAAGGATTCTGATTAACTGAAAGGATAATATTCCTAAGAGAAGGTCATGATAAATCTGTCTTTCAGAAACTGATTTCATTTCACTAGATATGGAACATAACAGTATCAGTGAACTTCAGAACTGGCACTTTACAGAAGCTTTAAAATGTTACACAGCCTTTCTTTTGGAGTAGTATTGTGAAATACTTCCCAAGACAGATTCATTCATCATTCTGAGTGCCTCTTAAGTGCCAAGCACTATGGATACAAAAATAAGTAAGACACAGCCCATGCTTTCATGGAACATTTCCCCTAGCAGAGGAGAGAAGCACACAAAAGAATACAGTAAGAGAGAAGCCTATTTGAGTAGAGCTGGGTACTAGGAACTTGGTGATGTGAGAAAGTGGGCAAGGGTGTGTCTGGCTGTCAGAGAACACTTTTCAGAGGTGACACTAGGGCTGAATCTTAAAATGCACCTGGTAGTTGCCAGAGATTTTAATAAAAAGTTCGCATTTCACATGCTACCAGTCCTTCACTACTATAGCAACTTCATTTATCTTGTCCTTCCACACCTTGATTACTGCAGTATATGAGCTAGGAATGGTTCTGAGTAAACTCATGACATTAGAGATAATCTGCGGCACTGAACTGTTTGGGTCTCACTCTTCTCTTTCTCTCTTTTCTTTTTGACCCTCACCCTCACCGCCCCCCTCCGCCACTTGTACAATTTAAGGGGAAGCCAAAGTATCCCAGTTTGTTCTTCCTTTATGCCACTGGCCCAGGGTACGACATTTCATGTAGGATGGACCAGGGAGGCTGGACTTCACTAGTTTTAAAAATGGCAGGGCTGTGGTTGAGAAGGGTGTATACCTAGGCTTACTTTTTCCCTAATACTTACTTCTACATTTAACTAACGAATGTAAGCTACTTTTCTTTAATAAAACCAAAAAAGTCTGTATTTATCAGGTCTCGTTCTGATTGTATGAAGCTTCCTCCCCGAAAACTTACTTGTATGGTGAGAATTACTCTAATAAGTAATATAGAAGATTTATGCAAAAGAGCCATTAGGGGAAAAAAACAGGTAGGAGGCACTACCTCATCCAATGGAATTCTGCCCGTATTCTGTCCAGGTGATTAAGTAATGAGATATTAAAAGAAATTAAACTTAATGATATGAAAAATAAAACCTCAAATTTACTTACCAAATTGCATGCCCCAATCTCCAAGATAATTTATTCTTGTTACTTGATGTCCTAAAGCTTCTTTGAGATTTGCTATAAAGTTTCCTAGTAAATCAATAAAATACACAGTTTCTCATTATCCATTTTGGTATAAGAACCATGTGCTTCTCTAATATAAAAGCATAACACTGAAAATTCTTTTGGCAAAATTTACTAACAATTTCTTTTTACTAAAACATTCATTATTGTGTTTTCATCTACGTCATGGAAAGGGAGTAAGGAATTATTTTGGAGGAGGTAGTTATTCTAAAGAATCTCACAATTTTCAACAACATTAATGGGGGTTAGGAACACATGTTCAAGTAATTGCGATTCCAAGTCAATTCCAAGGACAGAAAATAACAGAATCTCAGTAGTTAACAAGAAATATGTAATTTGGCTATGTCCTAAAGAACCTAGCCATACTGATTTTTCTTTTTCTAGGTAGCCCATTCCACCTTCTTTCAATCATGAAGTCCATCCTCTCATGCTGCTCCCTAACTAACAGCACATAGCAGTCCAAGGCCTCCACCTTCCTGTACTGCTGATGCTGGTTTGACATTTGACCTCTATTCCACTCTCCTTCTAGTGTGCCCTCACATACTGCAGAGGCTGGAAAGCTAAAAATAACACTCCTCAGAATCTCTGGCAGTTAGGGTTCCAGAAGCCATTTAGGTTTGGGCAATTTGATACACTTTGTACGTGATCTAGACGGTAGAAATGAGGTGGAAAGGGAGCTACCTTTATTTTTTCTGACAAGCACAGTAGTGGAGGCTTTGTTTTTTAGTGGCATCACTACTAGAGGTCCTAGTGTCCTGTCATCTGACCTCCAAGGGAAGTGAAAGATAGGGTATAGGTGGCCTCTTTTGCTAGTCTGAATTCTAGAAGGCATGGCAGGAGTAGTGGCAGTTTCCTGACTGTGGCAGTGGCAGTGATCGCAGAAAAGGCAGAAGCTCCCTTGATGATCAAGCTCTGTGCTATACTTTTGTGAGTCATCTATGTCAGCTTAATCCAAAGCTTCTTCAGCACTCCCAACAACTTTGCAAACTATTCAATATCCCATAGTAAATTCCTTCCTGCTTTTACTAGAGTGGATCTAGTTTTCTGCAAATAACCCCTCGCCAATATGCATAGCTGACAAAGTACTGCAGTTGCTTCTCCAGTTTCCCTACTTCTAGACTTTCCCAAGGTATATGGTCTCAGCAACAGGACTCACCTTTTGCAGCTGGTACTCAGACTATATTCCTATTTTTTCTTAGCACCTTAGTATCTTATAAGTCCAACTAAATGTCTGAACCTAGGCTTTTGGAATTAGACTGCCTAATTTCAAATCCTGGCTGCAATACTTACTAGCTGTGTGATTTCGGGAAAGTTACTTTTGGTATCTGAGTTTCCTCATCTATAATCACAGTACTTAATAAACAGGGCTATTGTGAAACTAGTTGAGATAACACATGAAAACACTTAACATGGTAAGTTTCAATAATTATCTCTTGCTGGTTCAAATATTTCCCTTAACAACTGTCAAACAACTATCATGTTCAACCCTATGCTTTTGACTTACTCATGTAAGACAACAGCTTTTCTTATACATTATATTTCTTATATTCTTTTTCATCAAGTCCTGTCATTTCCTCTCTTAAAATGCTGCTTGAGAACTTTGTAACAATGAGAGCTGACTAGTGCGGTAACAATCTATGCCACAAATACTGATTTCTCCGTCTTTAAAGTATTCCAGTATGGAATAAATGACTTTCTTGTAAGCATGCAAAAGACAGATTTCTATACTGGAAGACAGATTACATGAGATAAACTCCAAAATCCCTTCCAATTCTAATATTATACAATTCTAACTGCAGTTTTAAGATTGGGCTGCTACACAATGTCATGCTTTAAGTAAATGGAAACCATAAGCTTATTATACACTGAAGCATTACAGCCATGAAGTACAATACTATAGTAATCTCTCTTTATTAGGATAGTCTTGTTTCAATTTTCAGTCTTGAAAACTCCAGTTAGTACTCACATGACTGAGACTGAGTTTCTTTTATAAAACAAATATGAACAAAAAAATTGGGAGGATGACTATCAATCCCATATAACTATTTTCATTTTGGCATCTTTCAGTCCTTCTTCATATGCATACGTATTTTTAACAAGTTAAAATCAAAACATACATACCAGTTAAACCTGGTTTCTGAGTTAATCTTTTGGTTTTGAAACAAATTCTTTTTGCCATTTCTAAACCAATTTTTTCCATTTTTTTGGTCATATTTAATTAGCATTAAGCTCATATAAATTTCAACTTCTTTGTTTTTTGTCCTTTTGTTACTTAAGCCTTAAACCATTAGACTCTATTACCAAATACAGCCCCGAAAGGCATGCTCAGTATTTTCTGTGAAACTAATGACACTTACCTATGATGGTAGAACGCAAATGTCCAACATGAAATTTTTTGGCAACATTAGGTGAACTGCAAGATAATTGCAAAAGTTTATTTTTTCTGTTCTAAGAACAAGAGTTCTAAAATGAACTAGGTTATAGCTCCATAGTTTAATACAATTGTGGACTACAGCCTTTGGTAATTTAGGGCAAAGATAGTTAAAGATTAGACATTTAGAGCAAAGATAAATTAGATCTCAGAAAGAACCATCCTTAGTGAAATTGATCCTGTGACTCTTTTTTTTAAAGATAGTAGTCATCTTTTCTTTTTTAAATTTATTTATTTATTTTTGGCTGTGTTGGGTCTTCGTTTCTGTGCGAGGGCTTTCTCTAGTTGCGGCAAGCGGGGGCCACTCTTCATCGCGGTGCGCAGGCCTCTCACTATCGCGGCCTCTCTTGTTGCGGAGCACAGGCTCCAGACACGCAGGCTCAGCAGTTGTGGCTCACGGGCCCAGTTGCTCCGCGGCATGTGGGATCTTCCCAGACCAGGGCTCGAACCCATGTCCCCTGCATTGGCAGGCGGATTCTCAACCACTGCGCCACCAGGGAAGCCCGATCCTGTGACTCCTGAGGTAGTCACATAACATACACAGAAGTGGCACACTTAGGAAGCAGATACATTTGAGGACTGATAAAAAGATGAGGAAATTCAGACATATGTTTTGATACAAACAATGTACATTATTAGAAATTAAGTTTAGTGCACTACTTCTCAATTCTTTAACTTCTTAAAAATTATTGGGGACCCCAAAGAAATTTTGCTTATATGAGTAATATCTATCAATATTTATTGTATCAGAAATTAAAACAAAAATATAGAAATATTTATATATAAAGCTTCCCAGGATAACCAGAAATAGGATTTACCACTCCAAATTCTCAAGCAACACATTTATTACTCTTGGTGGTTGAGACGTTGTAATCAATAATTTAACAATAGCAAATGCTTCTAGAGCACACTCACTATCTGACAGGCACAGTGTGACACACTTTACATGCATTAATTCACTTAATGCTCAGAAGAGCTGTGATGTAAGGTACTCTCATCTTTTATTTGTGATGAGGGACTTGAGATACAAAAAGGAAAAAAGATAATGAAGCAAATTTGGCAATATCTTGAGGACTCTTGAACCTGGGTGATGAGCCTATGGGACTTAACATACCTTTCCTCTATTTTGTGTATGTTTGAAAATTTCATAAGTTTTTCAATATTAAAAAAAGATATATTAACTAGAACACAGCTGGTTAAAATTGGTAAAGGGACTTCCCACAGTGGTTAAGAAACCGCCTGCCAATTCAGGGGACACGGGTTCGAGCCCTGGTCCAGGAAGACCCCACATGCCACGAAGCAACTAAGCCCGTGCGCCGCAACTACTGAGCCTGAGCTCTAGAGGCCGCACGCCACAACTACTGAAGCCGAGGCGCCTACGGCCCGTGCTCCGCAACAAGAGAAGCCACCGCAATGAGAAGCCTGCGCACTGCAACGAAGAGTAGCTCCCACTGGCCGCAACTAGAGAAAGCCCGTGTGCAGCGAAGAAGACCCAATGCACCAGAAATAAAATAAATAAATAAATTTATATTAAAAAAAAAAGTGGTAAAAACAGAGCTTAATTTTGGTCTGTCTCCAAAGCATTGTTATCAATATTTACCCTTTTAAGGGTATTACAATTTAAAAACTTGATCCTACAGATACCTGTGCACAATTGTGAAGTCATGAAACTATGAGGATATTCATTTAATCATTATTTAGAAAGAAAGCAAATGTTCTTCAATAGGGTTAAAACAACCAGGAAACAAGAAAGATATATACAACACTGGTTTTACGAAACTAAACAACAGGACAGTGAAGGACTGTGATCCCTATGAGGAACGTCAGCCAACAGGGTGACCCTTAGGACTGCCTTACTAGCAAATTCGTGATATGTAGCTAAAGCAGAACAATCTATACCATGAAATGTTTATATTAGAAAAGAAGAAAGGTTTCAAATCAATGACCTAAAGCTCTCCTGTAAGAAACTAGAAAGGGAGGCTCAAACCAAATCCAAAGTAAGCAGAATAAAAGAGAGTAATACAGATGAAGGTTAAAAAAAAAAAAAAATGACAGAGAAACTGTTATATCTCCTAATCGTAGTGGTGGTGATGAGACCTGGACATCTTTGACAAAACTCATCAAATTACATGTTGAAATATGGTGAACTGTATTGTACTGTATGTAATTATACCTCAATAAAGCTGATTAAAAAAAAAAATCTCCAGACAACAGAATACTATGAAATAATAAAAATAAGCCAGCCCTGGATGTACTGATATTAAAGGAATGTAAGCTACATTGTTTAATGAAAAAAGCAAGGAGAAGAACAGCAAATAATGTGTGTGATCTGTTTACAAATGCACAGAATATCTCTAGGTGGGTAACCAAGAAACTGGTATTGGTGAATGCCCATATGGAGAGAACTGGGAAACTAGGTTAGGGAGTACACATCCTTCTCACTGAATACCCTTTTGTAATCTTTGAATTTTTAAAAACTAGGTATTTATATTATCTAATAATAAAAAAGCTTTCACATAGCTTTTGCATTGTTTTAAAAAAGTGAGTATAGTTGATTTACATTATATAAGTTCCAGGCATACAACAGTGAATCACAACTTTTAAAGATTATACTCCATTTATAGTTATTATAAAAATGTTGGCTATAGTCCCTGTGCTGTACAATATATCCTTGTAGCTTATTTTATACATAGTAGTTTGTATGTCTACCTCTACCTTCCCCCTCCCTACTTCCCTCTCCCCACTGGTAACCACAAGTTTGTGCTCTATATCTGTGAGTCTGTTACTTTTTTGTTATATTCATTAGTCTATTTTTTAGGTTCCACATATAAATAATAACATACAGTATTTGTCTTTTTCTGTCTGACTTATTTCACTTAGCACAATGCCCTCCAAGTCCATCCATGTTGCTGTAAATGGCAAAATTTCATTCTTTTTTATGGCTGAGTACTATTCCATTGTGTGTGTGTGTGTCTGCACACACACGTGTGTCTTCTTTATCCAGTCATCTGTTGATAATACTTAGGCTGCTTCCATATCTTGCCTACTGTAAATAACACTGCTATGAACATTGGGGTGCATGTTATCTTTTTGAATTAGTGTTTTCATTTTCTTCAGATGTATTCCCAGGAGTGATATTGCTGGACCACATGGTAGCTCCATTTTTAGTTTTTTGAGGAACCTCCATACTGTTTTCCACAGTGGCTGCATCAATTTACATTCTCACCAACAGTGCACGAGGTTTCCCTTTTCTCACATTTTTGCCAACATTTGTTATTTGTGGTCTTTTTGATGATACCCATTCTGAGGTGTGAGGTGATATCTCATTGTGGTTTTGATTTGCATTTCTCTGATGATTAGCCATGTTGAGCATCTTATTTTTTGTTTTTTAAATAAATTTATTTATTTATGGCTGCATTGGGTCTTTGTTGCTGTGCACGGGCTTTCTCTAGTTGCGGCAAGTGGGGGCTACTCTTCATTGCTGTGCGCGGGCTTCTCATTGTGGTGGCTTCTCTTGTTGCAGAGCATGGGCTCTGGGTGCACGGGCTTCAGTAGTTGTGGCTCTCAGGCTCAGTAGCTGTGGCTCACGGGCTCTAGAGCGCAGGCTCAGTAGTTGTGGCGCACGGGCTTAGTTGCTCCGTGGCATGAGGGATCTTCCAGGACCAGGGCTCGAACCCATGTCCCCTAAATTGGCAGGCAGTTCTTAACTGCTGTGCCATCAGGGAAGTCCCCCATGTTGAGCATCTTTTCATGTGCCTGTTGGCCACAGCTTTTGTACTTTTTCTTTAGAATTAGAAGAACTGAGTCTATCTAGGGCTTCACAAAACCTCCCTTGAAATCATCAATTTGCCATTCTCTGGCACCACATTCCTGCTCAGAAGGGAATACAATGATATGGAAAATACAAATTCAATTCCTTTGGCAATCAAAGTAACTACTATGAATACAATTTGGACACTTTACTGAAAATTAAAAAAAAATTCTTTCATGTAATTTCCTCAATCTTGTAAGAAAAGAGATAATATTACTCTTATTTTCCATACAAGAAAAGAGACTAGAGAGATAAACTGTCCCACCTAAGATGACTGAATCAGTTACTAAGTGAAAACTGGTACCCTGATCTCCTGGACTTCCATATTACCAGAGGTCCTCAAGTTGTTTTGTGAGAACACTTCACACTGGGGAACAGCAGGGAGTGGGGAAGACTGTGTTGACGAAAGAAGAGGAAAGGCTACCACTGCTGGCTGTGCTCCTGCAGATTTGATTGGAACAAAATAGGAAAGGCTGACTCTGCAGAGAGGAGAGAGGCAACAGTAGTTAGCTTCAATTCTTACTCTGCCTACCAGGTAGAGACCAAGCCCAGGGGGGACAGTCATCTACGCTGGCACTTCATCACACTGCTCCTGGATCAGACAAAATATAGGGAAACCAACCATATATCAATATATCAGGGAGGCAGGAAAGGTTAAGGATACAGGATTCAGAATCAGCTCTGTGACTATGAGCAAGTTCCTTGACCTATCATCACCATCATCATCTCAATTTAAGGGGTAAGTTTCTTGAACACAGTGATTCTATCTCTTGCTTTGAGGGGAAAGTTGCCTGGTATATTAAAGAAACTCTGTAGTTAAAGAAATTCTCTCCTCCCACCTCTCTCATTTTCAGGACAAATTCAATAATAATGTTTTTTATCAATTTTTACCCTCTCCTCTACCTGTTTGTCTCTACTTTGAAACCACAATGATAAGCGCCACAGCAACTGGAAAACTTCTAAGGGAGAAAGCAGCTATGGTCCCACAGCAATGCCAGATGGAAAATAACAGAGAGCAAAGATGGCTGCTGGGAAATGGACTTTGTTTTCATCAGCATTCAGATACTCATTTAAGTTCCAGCCTTCCTTAACTGCTTTAGAAAAAAGTTGAGAGAGGCAAATCTATAAGCAAATAAACTGCCATTCAAAAAGCCTATAGACTACAACTCAAATAGAACATGTTATTTTTAGACATAAGCATAAACAAAAAAGAGCATTATATGGGAAACACAAACTTTGGAGAAAAGCCAAAGAATCAGTGAGTAAGAAAGACTAAGATCTTGGTATTTTGAGCTTGGCTGGGGAGAAGGGATGGTGAAGGGGAAGTGAACGTTGAGAAGAAGGCATTAAAAGTGAGCACTGGTGGCAACTTTTCATGTTTTCGTGTTTCAAGAAACTTGTGATGGCACTATTTCAAGGGTGAATGGGTAGTAACAGATATTATTCTTCTTTCCTACTGATTTTCCTTTGCTGTTGGTTAGGTAAGAGCAAGGAGTGTACAAGTACTGAAGTACCTCCCCAGAGAAGGGTATGTGTCCTGCATCACTGTAAAGACATGAATGGAAAGAATTAAAGGTGGCTACAAACTCTTTGCCACTCTCCGTTAAGAGGTGTAATCTACTCCCCTGCTCTGAATCAGGGATGATCTCGTGACTTGCTTTGACCAGCTGACAGTGACAGAAGTGATGATGTGCCTGTTACAAAACCAGATATTTTACTATCTTGGAGCCCTGAGCACCTTTGTAAAGAGGTCTGGCTATTCTGCTGGAGAATGCAGAGAGAGAGATGCCTGGCCAGCCCTCAGGTGAGATGCCAGACAAGTAAATGAGCCACCCGGATTTCTAGTCCTAGTATAACGTCTAGATGACCAGAGTTGCATAAGTGACCACAGGCAAGTAAAAGAATCATTAGGCTATGTCCTCCCTGTTTTCCTGGTCTACAGAGTCATGAACGTTAAAGTGGTTGTTGTTTTAAGACACTAATCAGGAGTGTGGCAAACTTTTTCTTAAAGAGCCAGATAGCAAATATTTTAGGCCATCTGGTTTCTATCTCAATTATTCAACTCTACTGAACTCAACTGCCATTAGAGTATGAAAGTAGCCACTGTGACAATATGTAAATGAATGTGCAAGCCTGTATTCCAATAAAACTTTATTTACAAAAACATGGCAGGCTGGATTTTGCCCATGGGCTAAAGTTTGCCAATCCCTGTATCAAGTTTTGTAGTGGCTTGTTATGCAAGAGATGACTGAAATGATGGCAACTTTCCTTGGGGGATGGCCTTAGTGTAGTTCCTCTTTGGGGTGAGGATGACTGCAGAAGTCCCTCTCTGTTCTTTTGACGCAACAACGTTTACACTAAACTTTAAATATCTTGATTGGAGCAGAGCAGTAGCGTAAGATTTATTCATAACATATATCTGCTCTATAAAAAGGTTAGCTTACTCAACAATCAGTCCTTATCATAAACAGATGAGTTTACCCAGTCTTAGAGGGCCTGCTTTTTCTAAGAACATGACTGAGTGGCAGAGACAGTACAAATGTGGAATCCATGAAACCCATTCACCTCTGATTACTCCAGGTACTAATCATAACTAAGTTTAACTAAGTTATCATCATAAATTATAATAATGAGTTAGAAAACTTGAAATATTTGCCATGTCAATTTTTAAAAATCTTCCACAAAAACATATACTTAAGACAGAGGCTCTAGAAAGTTCTATCTTTCTAAGTGGGAAAGCAGCTCATCGAAGCTCTTCCTTGGCTTTTAGGAAGGCAAATACAATATCTCTAATGATGTTCAAGAGCTGTCATCCTGTCAGCTGTACCCTGAAAGTGATCCCTTTTCTATTTTGGTTACCTAAAAACAATTCATAGATTAGATGGTTTTATTGATGGCATATAAGAAAGTTATCATGAAGACTATTTAGAGGCACATTAAAATGTCAGGCTATTTCTCTGGTAATTTTAAATAATACGCATTACATGTAATGGACCTTGTGATGTTGGATTTGAACTGGTGACATCAGTAAAAATTGAGTTCCAGTAGTAATAGCACTCCTACAGCCCAGAACTTGGCTTCTAAATACCTTCCTCACAAAAAGGAACCAGGACTTCTTGGGGGAGATGGACAATTCCAGGTCTGAGTAAGATTGGAACATCTTATGCCAAAAAGAAACGTACAGCAAGGCTTAAGGGGACATGCAAAGAGAATAAAGGAGCCTAATCTGGGATAATTTGAGTATAAAAACCAGTAATTTAAAAACAATCTTTTCCATGATCCAGCAATCCCACTTCTGGGTATATATCTAAAGGAAACAAATTATCTTGAAGAGAAATCTGTACTCTCATGTTCACTGCAGCATTATTCACAATAGCCAAGGTATGGAAACAACCTAGGTGTCCATCAGTAGATGAATGGATAAAGAAAATGTGGTATGTATACATAATGGAATATTATTCAGCCTTAAAAATGAAGGAAATTCTGTCATTTGCAACAACATGGATGAAACTGTAGGGCATTATGCTAAGTAAAATGAGCCAGACAGAGAAAGACAAATACTGCATGGTATCACTTATATGTGGGATCTAAAGACTAAAAAGTCAAACTCCCAGAAACAGAGACTGGAGAAGTGGTTTTCAGGGGCTGGAGGCTGGGGGAAATAGGGAGAGGTTGGTAAAAGGGTACAAACTTTCAGCTATAAGACAAGTAAGTTCTGAGGACCTAATGTATAACATGTTGACTATGGTTGATAACACTGTATTGTATAACTGAAATTTGCTAAGCGAGTAGAACAAATGTTCTCACACACATACACAAAAAAAGAAAATATGTGAGGTGATAGATATATTTACTAATTCAAAGGGGGAAATCTTCTCACAATGTACACATATATCAAATCATCATGCTGTACACTTTATCTTACAATTTTATTTGTCAATTCTGCCTCAATAAAGCTAAAAATATATATACATATATTACAAACACAACAAAGCTTGTTCTCTGATAATCACATTACTCTGAAATTCTTAATATGATAGTAACCATTATCTGTGCTTTAGGAGTCTACTAAAAGGAAGAACTAGATCTTCCAAAAAAAAAAAAAACCACAAAATGGTTAATACATAATTAAAAAAGAAAAACATAATAATCACTAGGTACTTTGATTAAAGTCCAAAATTTTTATTCATGGTTCAATGATCAACTCACTGTGATTTTAAGGAAATAATATAATCTAACTGATTTTTAATTTTTCCATGTGTAATTCTGTGAGATACCAGATGATAACAGTAAAACACTCACCTGCCCAGCCAGTTGATTAACCAACACGTATGATGGGTAGGCACTCACCTGAATTCAACCACGATCTTCTTCTGGGGAAGGCCAGAAAACAGTTCACTTTTCAATCCATATTTTGAGCCATCTTCAATCACTTCTTGTAGTACTGTCTGAAAAGTAAAAGGTATGGGATTTAATGAAGAAAAAATTTGCAATTTTCTTAATTACTTTGTTACTGAGAACTAACTATTGCTAATTTGCTCATTCTAATTTATGGAACTGAGAATTTTATAGTATTGTTAGCAGTACCACCTTCTTCTATCGCTAATGCTAGTCAGAGCAGTCATAACACAGGTTAACATCTACGGGGCCTCTGTGCCCTTTTATACATCATGTCTATTCATCCTTATAGTAGCCAATGATGTAGATACTTTACAGATGAAGAAACTGAAGTTTAGAGAGGTAATTGCCAAAAGTCCCACAGCAAATAGAAACAACAAAACCAGAAGCAGCATCTAATATTTATCAAATGCATATTACGTGCCAGGCACTGTACTAAACATTTTATATGTATTATATGTATTAATTCTCACAACAACCCTAAGAGATGAGTATATTTTTACAAACGAGGAAACAGTAGCTCAGACTGGTTAAGTAACTTTCCCAAGGTCATACTGCAAAAACTTTGCTCACTCCACAGCTTATGTGTTAACTCTGCATGGTGCTGCTACTTTTGTGATACTAATGATCACAGTAATGGTAGAAAATAAATAAAAAATTATAATTTAAGTTCCTCTTGGCTACATAAGTAAAAAACAAGGAGATATCACAGAAACTGCCAAAACATATTCCAGGTTAATTTTTAGTTATTAACATAGAATTACTGTATGGTTCACAAAATTCGTACTTTATTTTTTGCTAACAGTGATGATGCATTTATTCATGTATTTACTTTTTACTGTAGGATTTTGAAATTACTGATAGATTTTTATTTACTCATACTGATTTTTGCTTCACACACAGTATTTGAAGTCCTAAAAATGTAGTTTATGATATGAAGAATTCTACTATCATAAGAGCTGGTTAAGACAGTCACTTTGGGACTTCCCTGGTGGCGCCGTGGTTAAGAATCCACCTGCCAGTTCAGGGGACATGGGTTTGATCCCTGGTCCAGGAAGATCCCACATACTGCGGAGCAACTAAGCCTGTGCGCCACAACTACTGAGCCCGTGCGCCTGGAGCCCGTGCTCCGCAACAAGAGAAGCCACTACAATGAGAAGCTCACGCACTGCAACAACGCAACTAGAGAAAGCCTGCATACAGCAACGAAGACCCAACGCAACCAAATACATAAATAAATAATTAAAAACAAAAAAAGACAGTCACTTAATGGAAAGGGCAGAGAAGGTAGTAGGAGGCAACAAAGCAACACTTTTAAGAAGCATCTATAGAGTGCCAGGCTCAAGTCTAGATGCTTCTTTCTTATCTTTAAGCCTCACAACCTTAAAATGGGCAAAACTTCCCATTTAATAGACGCAAGAACTAAGTGTGTATTTGCCCAAGGACAAAGAGAAAATAATATTCTCTTCACTGACACTGTGCATTAGGACATAAAGAGAAAGGACTAATATACAGACATTAAGTACAATAGTGCCTGTCCTATATGACGGACTCATTAAATGTTTGTTACTCCAAGAACATGGGTCACAAGAAGATTGCAAGTGGGAAGGTAAATGTAAGTGAGAGGCAATTCATACTCAGATTATTCAAAGGTTAAGGCCTACCCATCCTTTTGACTTTCTATGCCTTTTTATGTTACAGATGGTAGACTCCACAAAAGGTAATAGCAGTAAGTTAGAATTCTCTTTAACAAATGACCCTTGGTTCATTGATTTCGCTGGCATAAACAAAAAAAGGCAACTTTAATAAAAGACTATCTTACATGCTCCACTTCCAAACCATTCACTGACAATTCGACCTACCTGCTAACTAGCTAGCTTTTTTCTCTACCATTTCACTGCAAGTGCTCTCAAAATCAGTATTCTAAATGCCAAACCCAATTGAACACTTAAATTGTATTTAATACATTATTTTTATGAATACATTCTTTTCATAAAATTAAAAAATTAAACAAATTAAGATAAGGCTAAAGTCTAGAGTCCCTTTTGTTCATCTTCCCTAATCCTGGTCCCTTCCTGCTTTCCCCCAGAGTAACTACTTTTCAAGCATCATTTTAGCTGATTACTACTCCCTTCTCCTTGCAACTACCCTGCTTCCTTGGTTGTAGTGACATCATTCTACTGAATTTTGCTTTCCTTTATTTCCTTTGCAGACCTGTCTTCCACTGCCTGCCCCCACTCCCTACCCTGTGCTCCTTTCTTGCTTCTAGCTCCTTACTTTAGGCTTCTCCTAGGTGTAAAGTACAAAGACTTTACTACTTACCTACCAGAATCTTGTGCTAGAATGATATAGTCAACTCAGGATTGAACATCTCTCTCAGGCACTTCAAACAGAATATACTCCTCTTCCTTCAACGTTCTTCATTTCCACGAATTTCACTCTGAACCCCCCAGCTAACCAAGTCAGAAACCTAGGAGGAGTTCCTAAGATCTATCCTTTTCCCTCAACCTCCAGAACCAATCACCTGTTACTCACCGAGCCCTGCTCATGCTATCTCCTAAATATTATAATTTTCCCCTCTGCCCTGGTTTAGACCGTCACCATCTGTCAGCTACACCACTACGAAAAACAACTACAACAAAACAATAGCACCTATCTTCTTATATAATATACATATTTAATCAGGTCTATGTTCTGTTTAAAGCCTTCAATGATTCCCTACCACTTAAGAGATTTTATCAGTTTCTGGTTTTTTACTTTACATGCATATCATTTTTACTTTTAATTTTGAGGAAATTGATTTGTTGAAAGGCACTTTGTAATATCCATAAAAATCACAAGTTAGAAGTGTTAGTTTTTTTTTATGATATATAACTATTAAAATGAAATAAATTTCATAAGTGTAAGAAATACCAAAAAATCATGTGTGCCACCTGTAGTACACATAACACACCACGAAAAATAATGACAGAGGAAAGAGCTGAAACTCTTAGCATGTAAGGACCTTCATACTGTGTAATTTCATATCCTCCCCCATGCCATCCTATGTGCAAATCATACTCAATCACCTCGTGATTTCCAGACAATGCCATGTTTTTGACTGTACTCTGTCCCAAACTGTCCCCTCTGCCTGGAATGTCTGCCCTTGTATCTCCCAAGTATATTCTTTATCTTCATCCCAATTCAAGGTTACCTCCTGTCTCCTTGAGATAGATTTACTATGAGGGAGTGGGGAAAAAAAAATTTACGTATATCTTTCTTTACACTAGGATTGCATCTTATACATGCCCTCATTATATAATTCGTCCCACTGTCTACCCATCACACATTACACTGTGATATTTTTTATGCTTTGCTTTTTTAGATCATAAGCTCCTTGAGGACAAGATACATGCCATTTTGTCTTTAGATTTCAGTAATACAGTCCCTGGCAAATAATAAGAAGGAAGTTTATTGAATTAGTGGGCACAAAGAAGAATGTCAGTGAGCTAGTAAAGTTCTCTGATATTTTAATAGAGTAAGTTAGAGGCCCATCTATTCACCAGTATGTATGTTTAAAGGTAAGCGGTACTCAGTAATGTAAATGTAGGTACATAAAGAATGTATAACCAGAAATTAAATCTTTCAAAGGTTTCACTTTTTGGAATGCTTTAGCAAATTAACGAATATTCCAATTGGCAGGTGCTTTCTGTTTATCCACCACCATTATATTTTCTGTGGATGATTTTGTCATTTTATCTAATTCTTTATTGGTCAATATATATTTTTTTAATTTATTTTATATATTTATCTTTGGCTGCGTTGGGTCTTCATTGCTGTGCGTGGGCTTTCTCTAGTTGCGGCGAGCGGGGGCTACTCTTTGTTGCGGTGCACGGGCTTCTCATTGCGGTAGCTTCTCTTGTTGCGGAGCACAGGCTCTAGGTCATGTGGGCTTCAGTAGTTGCAGGACACAGGCTCAGTAGTTGTGGCTCACAGGCTCTAGAGCATAGGCTCAGTAGTTGTGGTGCATGGGCTTAGCTGCTCCACGGCATGTGGGATCTTCTGGGACCAGGGCTCGAACCCGTGTCCCCTGCATTGGCAGGCGGATTCTTAACCACTGCACCACCAGGGAAGTCCCTGGTCAGCATTTCTTGACGGCTCTCAAAAGAACTTCTAAGGAAGCTACCACTACTTGACTGGTCAGTTCCTTAGTCAATAGTTGAAAAGTGCTTAATCATTCATTCCTTCCATGTGTTCAGCTAATTGGCACTACCCATGACTTGAATGCATCCACTGCCTATTGACATAAACTCAATTAGTGAAATAATGAGCAGAGTTAGAGCCACTTAAATCAGTCTCTCTCTTTCTGTCTTTTTTTCCCCTTAAGTTTTGGTAGAGCATGCACAGTTGAATTTGGCAAATAAAAATGAATGTGTGCATGCGAAATAAAAAATTGTATTATCCACTGTGTATTTCTAAGGCACACCTAAAAAACAGGATTTTGTTTGCCTTTTTCCTATTTGGTTAAACTCATATATTCTCTTTTTTTTCTCCCCATAAACTGAATTAACTATTATTCAAAGTTAGTTTCTCCTGAAAGTCATCTATAGACTACTCCAGGTAGAAGTTTGGTACCAAAGTGACAGTTCTTCACAATGATAAGTTCTTCTAGCTTTGAAAAATGTATTATCCAGTCTCAGAGATTGGGCAGTTCCTACTACATTTAATTTCACATTTTAGCCTCCTACCTTTGATGATGATTTATATGAAGACATTATAAGCTATTATTAGTGATCCAAACCTAAGCTAACATTTAATCATCTCTGGTGCTGCCAGTGCTAGTAATTCAACTGCAATGCATGAACAGATATATTTTATGCAAGGTTAAGTTTGTACATGTGGAAACAACGATAAATTCATAATTCTCTGCTTGAGGTGTAAGTTTTGGACATAGATCATTGGCTCCATGTGAATCTCAGTAACTTTAACATGGAAAAAAAAAGTTTTATAATGGTCCTAAGAAGGGTTGAATTTTCTTGATAGGATCTGAAAACTTCAGACATGCAAATGAACATTGTTTAAGGCCTGAAAATAATGGAGCCAGGTGTAGAAGAAATTAGGCTTTGAGCAGATAAGAATTATTAATAAAAAATTATAACACAGGTACATTCAATACTCCTTTTTTCAGACTATGGGTGTTCACTGCTCTAGGATGTATCTTTACTGTGACACTGAGCAGGCTACTGTAAGCAACCTGCTTGTTCCTTTAAAGAAAGTTACACTAATATCCAGATCCTCAAAGCTACAAGGAAGGGAGGGTTTCCATGTGAGAAACAGTAGCTGGACCTCAAAGCCCTAACTCTTTCCCTCTGTTGTCAATTGAGAAGGACTTGGGAATATATTTAATAAGTGAGCTAGTGGGCATCCTTAAACAGATAAAATCTCCTAGTTAATTAATTGTAATAAAGCATGAAAATTCATGGCCTTTGAAAATTTAAATTATTAACTATGCCTTGCCTCGAAATATAAACTATATTTCTTTCAGCTAAGCTGGCTGTAAAGGCAAACTCCATCTACTGTAGCACATTTTCCCATAGTAAAATTGCCTATCAAATGGCCTAAAGTTTGGAAGGCATGTTGGCAAGTTCCATTTCTCCTTCCATAAACACTGAGGCAGCAACTGGAAGAAAGAGTCACTTATTTAAAAATGGTACATTAGAT